>NW_016814544.1:1300418-1358337 GCF_001698545.2 Rhinopithecus bieti
AAAAAGTCAAGCTCCCAAGGACATAAAACAAGGTGGAGACTTCACTCAGTTTTTTGTTTGTTTCAGGGACCTGCAGCCAAGTTTGTTACTAACCAGTTTGCTGGTTCATCTTGAAAAGTAGGCTTACAGGTGTTCTAAGCCCGTGTTTTATCTTAAAGTACCCCTCAACACAGGAAAACGAACCATAGCACAGAATACACCAGCTTAAGACCAGCCTTAGAATTCTTTTTCGCATTAATCAAAACTTTACAGAGAAGATACACACTGATTTTTTTTTTTTTTAACCATTCATTCAACCATTGCACAGAGAGAGTGAAGCCAGAAATCTGACGGGTAAGAAATTCTTACCCTTTTGCTAGCATGCCAGACTTCTGTGTTCCCTTTCCCTGAGAGGCCCTAGTCATCCGGCTTGTGGCACCATTGCCCTGGGGGCCAAGCTGCATCATAAAGAAAAATTAGTTTTTTCATTCTGGACAGCGCAAAATACTTGCGATGAAATGTAGACATTAGCTACTCTGCTTGGCACCCATTATCAAACTGGCAAGGCTTAAATTTGCACCCATATGGGCCCTATCATCTTTAATCCAACCTCCAACTTGGAGTTTCAACACGTGGTCTCTGGGCAAGATGGCTGTGCTGAGTAATAGAAAAGACAAGAAGGAGAAAAGAGAGAGAGAAAAGCATTGCCTGTGGCAGGATGGGGAAGGCAAAATAATCAGGGAGGCCAGAGAAAGACCCAACCATTGCAGTGACACTGAAAAGTTCAGGCGGCTGCTTCTCACTAGCAAAGGGATCTTTTCCAGCCATCCCATCTGTCGCCCAGCTCTCAAGTTTCCCCTTTTATGGAAGAAAAACTCCCCATGTCCCATGATCCTGTACATGCCTAACCCTGTCATCCACAGCCATCAGCAAAGAGTGCAAGGCAGATTAATACAAAGAGAATAGCAGTTAATATCCCATAATGCCAAACCTATTCTTAGCCATGAAAGACTTCACTGAGAGGGGCCTCTAACCCCCCAAATCTTAGTAGGGACTGTAACCCTCCTAAGTTGGGCCTCTAACCCAAGGTCGGCCAAGTGTCCTTGAATTTATTTTTTATTATACTTTAAGATCTGGGGTACATGTGCAGAATGTGCAGGTTTGTTAAGTAGGTATACACGTACCATGGTGGTTTGCTGCACCCATCAACGTGTCACCTACATTAGCTATTTCTCCTAATGCTATCCCTCCCCTAGCACCCAACCCACTGACAGGCCCTGGGTGTGATGTTCCCCTCCTTGTGTCCATATGTTCTCATTGTTCAACACCCACTTATAAGTGAGAACATGACATGTTTGGTTTTCTGTTCCTGTGTTAGTTTGCTGAGAATGATGGTTTCTAGCTTCATCCACATCCCTGCAATGGACATGAGCTCATCCTTTTTTATGACTGCATAGTATTCCATGGTGTATATGTGCCACATTTTCTTTATCCGGTGTATCATTGATGGGCATTTGGGTTGGTTCCAAGTCCTTGTTTATAGTGAACAGTGCTGCAATAAACATACATATGCATGTGTCTTTATAGCAGAATTATTTATAATCCTTTGGGTATATATCCAGTAATGGGATTGCTGGGTCAAATGGTATTTCTGGTTTTAGATCCTTGAGGAATTGCCGCACTGTCTTCCACAGTGGATGAACTAATTTACACTCCTACCGACAGTGTAAAAACATTCCTATTTCTCCACATCCTCTCCAGCATCTGTCATTGCCTGACTTTTTAATGACTGCCATTCTAACTGGCGTGAGATGGTATTTCATTGTGGTTTTGATTTGTATTTCTCTAATGACCTGTGATGATGAGGTTTTTTCATGTTTTTGGGCCGTATAAATGTCTTCTTTTGAGAAGTGTCTGTTCATATCCTTTGCCCACTTTTCGATGGGGTTGCTTTTATCTTGTAAATGTGTTTAAGATCTTTGTAAATTCTGGATATTAGCCATTTGTCATATGGATAGATTGCAAAAATTTTCTCCCATTCTGTATGTTGCCCGTTCACTCTGATGATAGTTTCTTCTGCTGTGCAGAAACTCTTTAGTTTAATTAGATCCCGTTTGTCAATTTTGGCTTTTGTTGCCATTGCTTTTGGTGTTTTAGTCATGAAGTCTTTGCCCATTTCTATGTCCTGAATAGTATTGGCTAAGTTTTCTTTTAGGATTTTTTTTTTTTTTTTTTTTAAGAGACAGAGTCTTGCTCTGTCGCCCAGGCTGGAGTGCAGAGGCGTGATCTCGGCTCACTGCAAGCTCCGCCTCCTGGGTTCACGCCATTCTCCTGCCTCAGCCTCCTGAGTAGCTGGGACTACAGGTGCCTGCCACCGCACCTGGCTAATTTTTGTGTTTTTAGTAGAGACGGGGTTTCACCGTGTTAACCAGAATGGTCTTGATCTCTTGACCTCGTGATCCACCCACCTTGGCCTCCCAAAGTGCTGGGATTATAGGCGTGAGCCACTGCACCTGGTGTTTTTATGGTTTTAGGTCTTACGTTTAAGTCTTTAATCCATATTGAGTTAATTTTTGTATATGGTGTAAGGAAGGGGTTCAGTTTTAGTTTTCTGCATATGGTTAACCAGTTTTCCCAGCACCCTTTATTAAATAGGGAATCCTTTCCCCATGGTTTTTTTTTGTCAGGTCTGTCAAAGATCAGATGGTTGTAGATGTGTGGTGTTATTTCTTAGGCCTCTGTTCTGTTCCATTGGTCTGTATACCTGTTTTGGTACCAGTACCATGTTGTTTTGGTTAATGTAAACTTGTAGTATAGTTTGAAGTCAGGTAGCGTGATGCCTCCAACTTTGTTCTTTTTGGTTAGGATTGTTTTGGCTCTACGGGATCTTTTTTGGTTCCATAGGAAATTTAAAGTAGTTTTGTCTAATTCTGTGAAGAAAGTCAATGGTAGCTTGATGAGGATAGCATTAAATCTATAAATTACTTTGGGCACGATGGCCATTTTCGCGATATTGATTATTCCTATTCATGAGCATGGAATGTTTTTCCATTTGTTTGTGTCCTCTCTTATTTCGTTGAGCAGTGGTTTGTAGCTCTCCTTGAAGAGGTCCTTCATGTCCTTTGTAAGTTGTATTCCTAAGTATTTTATTCTCTTTGTAGCAATTGTGAATGGGAGTGCACTCATGATTTGGCTCTCGGTTTGTCTGTTATTGGTGTATAGGAATGTTTGTGATTTTTGTACTTTGATTTTGTATCCTGAGACTTTGCTGAAGCTGCTTATTAGCCTAAGGAGATTTTGGGCTGAGATGATGGGGTTTTCTAAATATACAATTGTGTCATCTGCAAACAGAGAAAATTTGACTTCCTCTCTTCCTATTTGAATACCCTTTATTTCTTTCTCTTGCCTGATTGCCCTAGTGTCCCAGGTCAAGTTCAGACTGCTGTGCTGGCAGCGAGAATTTGAAGTCAGTGGATCTTAGGTTGCTGGGCTCTGCGGGGGTGGGATCCACTCAGTTAGACAACTTGGTTCCCTGGCTTCAGCCCCCTTTCCAGAGGAGTGAATGGTTCTGTCTCGCTGGCACTCCAGGTACTACTGGGGTATGAGAAAAAACTCCTGTAGCTAGCTTGTTGTCTGCCCAAATGACCACCCAGTTTTGTCCTTGAAACCCAGGGCCCTGGTGGCAGAGACACCCAAGGGAATTTCCCGGTCTGTGGGTTGTGAAGACAGTGGGAAAAGCATAGTATCTGTGCTGGAATGCCCCGTTCCTCCCGGCACAGTCCCTCAGGGCCTCCCTTGGCTAGGGGAGGGAGTTCCCTGATCCCTTGTGCTTCCTGGGTGAGGTGACGCCCACCCTGCTTCGGCTCGGCCTGTGTGGGCTGCACCCACTGTCTGACCAGTCCCAATGAGATGAGCTGGGTACCTCAGTTGGAAATGCAGAAATCACCCACTTTCTGCATTGATTTTGCTGGGAGTGGCAGACTGGAGCTGTTCCTATTCGGCCATCTTGCCAGCCTCCCCCGTTGACTTTTATTAAGAGTGGCTCTAACCCACTCTGTCTTAGGAGGGACTCTAACTCCCCTAAGTTGGGCTTCTAACCCAATCCCATTCTTTTCCCAGGTACCTCACCACTTACCCAAAGTTGTCCAATCAGTGCTGCAGTCTATTTCCTTCGGGTTAGGGGCCTCCTCAGTACTGTCCCTTTTGTGGTTCACAAGAAAGATGTTACCAGACCCCACCACTTACCCAAAGTTAGCCTTTGGGTCAGGGTTGCTGCACTAAAGTCCCTGCTGTGGTCACCAGAAATATGTCATAGAAAGGGGTCCTGATCCAGACCCCAACAGAGGGTTCTTGGATCTCACGCAAGAAAGAATTCAGGGCGAGTCCCCAGTGTAAAGTGAAAGCAAGTTTATTAAGGAAGTAAAGGAATAAAAGAACGGCTACTCTACAGGCAGAGCAGCCCAGAGGGTTGCTGGTTGCCCATTTTTATGGTTATTTTTTGTTAATATGCTAAACAAGGGGTGGATTATTCATGCTTCCCTTTCTTAGACCACATGGGGTAACTTCCTGACGTTGCCAGGGCATTTGTAAACTGTCATGGCACTGTTGGGAGTGCAGCGGTGAGGATGACCAGAGGTCACTCTTGTCGCCATTTTGGTTTTGGTGGGTTTTGGCCGGCTCCTTTACTGCAACCAGTTTTATCAGCAAGGTCTTTGACCTGTATCTTGTGCTGACCTCCTATCTCATCCTGTGATTTAGAATGCCTTAACTCTCCGGGAATGCAGCCCAGTAGGTTTCAGCCTTATTTTACCTAGCTCCTATTCAAGATGGAGTTGCTGTGGTTCACACACCTCTAACAGAAGGAATGGGGAGCAGCACCTTCCAGGCACTGGGGAAGATGCTAGCAAAAAAAGAAGTATGTTAACTGCATGACCTGCTCAGGCCAGGACAGGTTGTGTACTGTAAGAAAAAGCTTGGTGTGATAAAAAAGCAACAGATACCTTTAATAATGAGTGGTGGGGAAAACTGGGTTGAGGGAGAAGTGGAGAGTCTGCCTGTCTAAAATAGTAGCTGCAACTCAGCACCAGATGATTATGGCTGAGAATAATAGTGATCTCTTTCATTTTTCCTTCCCAGAGAAACTGGGAATATTAAATTTTAAAATGTGATTTTGCTAAAATGTTAGTGTTCCCCCTGCCAAATTCATATGTTAAAATTCTAACTCCATAAGGTGATGTTATTAGGAAGTGGGGCCTTTGGGAAGTGATTAAGTCATGAGGGTGGAGTCTTCATGAATGGTATTAGTGCACTCATTAAAAGAAAAACAATAAACAAATGAGAGTTCCCTTGCCCCTTCCGCCATGTAAGGACAAAGTGAGAAGGTGCCACCATTGAACCAGGATGTGGGCCCTCATCAGACACTGAAGCTTGCATGCAGTAAGAATGACCATGCCAAATGCAGGCCCTTCTACCCTGGACTTCCCAGCTTCTAGAACCATGAGAAATAAATTTCTGTGGTTGGGCCTAGTGCCTCGCACCTGTAATCCCAGCACTTTGGGATGCTGAGGCAGGAGAATCACCTGTAGTCAGGAGTTTGAGACCAGCCTGGCCAACATTGTGAAACCCAGGTGTGGTGGTGGATGCATCCATCTAAAAAAAAAAAGAAATTTCTGTTTATAAGCCATTCTGTTTATGGTATTTTTGCAGCCCAAATGTCTAAGACATTATCTCATCAATTTTTTTATGTTGGCTAGAAAATTTAAACTTAGAATGCTTGTAACTGCCCAATGGGTTCACCTTGCCCACTGTCTAGACAGAGACGATTTATTAAGACAGAGGAAATGCAGTAGAAAAAGAGTAATTCATGCAGAGCCGGCTGTGAAGGAGACCTGAATTTTATTATTACTCAAATCAGTCTCCCCCGAGCATTCAGGGAGCAGAGTTTTTAAGGACAACTTGGCTGGTGGAGGGAAGCCAGTGAGCCAGGAATGCTGATTGGTCAGAGATGAAATCATGGGGAACCGAAGCTGTCTTCTTGCGCTGAGTCAGTTCCTGGGTGAGGGGGCCACAATATCCGATGAGCCAGGTAATCAATCTGAGTGGTGCCAACTGATCCATCAAGTGCAGGGTCTGCAAACTATCTCAGGCACTCATCTTAGGAGTAGTTTAGGGAGGGTCAGAATCTTGTAGCCTCCAGTTGCATGATTCCTCAAGCATAATTTCTAATTTTGTGGCTAATTTTAGTCCTACAAAGGCAATTTAGTCCCCAGGCAAGAAGGAAGTCTGCTTTGGGAAAGGGCTGTTATCATCTTTGTTTTAAACTATAAACTATAAGTTGGATGTGGTGGCTCACACCTGTAATCCCAGCACACTGGGAGGCTGAGGCGGGCAGATCACTTGAGGTCAGAAAGTTCGAGACCAGCCTGGCCAACGTGGTGAAACCCTGTCTCTATTAAAAAGACAAAATTAGCCAGGTATGGTGGCAGGTCCCTGTAATCCCAGCTACTCCAGAGACTGAGGCAGGAGAATCCCTTTAACCTGGGAGATGGAGGTTGTAGTGAGCTGAGATGGTGCCACTGCACTCCTGCCTGGGTGACAAAGCGAGACTCTGTCTAAAAAAAAAAAAAAAAGAAAAAAAACCCAAAAACCAAAAAACTATAAACTAAGTTCTCCCAAAATTAGTTCAGCCTCTGCCCAGGAATGAACATGGACAGCTTGGAGGTTAGAAGCAAGATGGAGGCGATTAAGTTAGATGTCTTTCACTGTCTCAGCCGTCATTCTGCAAAGGCAGTTTCATTCTGTCTACACACAGTCTACTGGCAGGAAGTATAGGGTTGTGGGTGTGCCATCAGTTCTCTGCCATCCTCTGCTCTGGACAGTAGACATAAGGGAGGAATGCTCAAGACTGCGAGATGCCTATCCAGTATTCATTCTCTACCTCTTTCTATAAGCAGAATCCCCAAATACTCAAGGTGGCAATGTCCCCAGCTAATAACTATATTTCCCAGCCTCCCTTGCAAACTTGTGACTCCTTTGTGACTAAGTTCTGGCTAATGAGAGGCTGTTACTGGAAAGGTTCCTGTCTTAGTCTATTTTGTGCTGATAACAGAATACCACATACAGGGTAATTTATAAGGAAAGAAATTTATTTCTTCGTTCTTGGAAGCTAGGAAGTCCAAGGCCGAAGGGCCTCCATCTGATGTGCTCTTTCTTACTGAGTCATCCCTTGGTGGAAGGGGAAAGGACAAAAGAGGGCACACAAAAGCAAGAGAGAGCAAGAGGTGGTCAAACTTGCTTTTCTCGTGAATTCGCTCACTCAATAATGGCATTAATCTATTCATAAGGGCAGAACTCTCATGGCCTAATCACCTTTTTACAGTCCTACCCCTTAATAAGATCACAATGACAGTTAAATTTCAACATGAGTTTTTTTGGGGGGAGGGGGTGGGCAGACATTCGCACCATAGAAGCTACCAAAGGCAACAGGCAGCTGGTATTTTTTTCTCATTCCTCCACCTTTTTTCTTCAAACATTGAACTGATGGCTAGAGCTTCAGCACCCATATTGGGCCAAGAGGCAGCCTTGAGTATGGAAGCTGCATTAGTCAGCTCAGGCTCCAATAACAAAATACCACAGACTGGGTGGCTTAAACCACAGGAATCTATTTTCTTACAGTCCTGGAGGCTGGAGGTGGATCCAAGAGCAAGGTGCTGGCAGGGCTGGTTTCTTCTGCAGCCTCTGTCCTTGGCTTGCAGCTGCCCACCTCTTACTACATCTTCACATGGTCTTTCTGTTGTGTGCATCCCTGGCATCTCTTTTGTGTCCACATTTCCCCCTTCTTATATGAACACCAGTCAGAATGGACTAGGCCCACCCTAAAGGCCTCATTTCAACTTAATCACCCATTAGTGCCATTTAAAGGCACTATCTCCAAATGCCATCACATTCTGAGGGATGGTGGTGGGGGTTAGGGTTTTAACATGAATTTAGGGGAGACACAATTCAGTCCATAATATGAGAAGATCAAGAACTTTCATTTTTGTTTTTCTGAAAGGAAGCTGAGAACTGTGTGCAGGGGGTTCCATCACAATTCAGGAGCCCTGGGTTCTCTGTTCTAAGCTATTGTATGGCCTTCCAGTGAGACTTAATCAGATTTATTTATTTTTGTTTATCTGTAAAATGGAAGTAATAACACCTGGCTTACTTATCTTACAGCATTTGGTGAAGAGCAAATAAAATAATGAACGTGAAAATGTTTTGAAAAACATGAATTACCTATATAAATGTTCCTAAAGTCATTTGGTCACCTCCTTTGCCCTGTGTATCACATGTATTGTGATTTTTCTGAAACTTGGGTTGTTTTAAACAGTTGTTTATTTAAAACCTTTTTTTTTTTGAGACGGAGTCTTGCTCTGTCGCCCAGGCTGGAGTGCAGTGGCCGGATCTCAGCTCACTGCAAGCTCCGCCTCCCGGGTTTACGCCATTCTCCTGCCTCAGCCTCCCGAGTAGCTGGGACTACAGGCGCCCGCCACCTCGCCCGGCTAGTTTTTTGTATTTTTTTAGTAGAGACGGGGTTTCACCGTGTTAGCCAGGATGGTCTTGATCTCCTGACCTCGTGATCCGCCCGTCTCGGCCTCCGAAAGTGCTGGGATTACAGGCTTGAGCCACCGCACCCGGCCTATTTAAAACCTTTTAAATTAGAATCATAAATAAAAGTGTAACATAAAAATAAATAGAAAGGAAAACAATGTAACATTATTAAATACTGGCTAATTACTGTTAAGTGCTAAAACTCGCTCTCTGTGTTAAAAAGGAGACACAATTGGGGAAGGTTTAAAGTCAAACTAGTATCAAACAGAGACTTCAACTTTGAAAATATTAGAAGAGCTAAAAAAAAAAAAAAAAAGGATTGGAAAAGAAAGAACTTTCTCATGATTCAATGAAATGTTATTTATTTATTTATGTATTTACTTATTTATTTTGAGACAGAGTCTGCTGTGTCACCCAGGTTAGAGTGCAGTGGCATGATCTCAGCTCACTGCAACCTCTGCCTCCTACATTCAAGTGATTCTAATGCCTCAGCCTCCCGAGTAGCTGGGATTACAGATGTGCACCACCATGCCCAGCTCATTTTTTGTATTTTTAGTAGAGACGGGGTTTCACTATGTTGGCTAGGCTAGTCTCAAACTCCTGACCTCAGGTGATCTGCCCGCCTCAGCCTCCCAAAGTGCTGGGATTACAGATGTGAGCCACCTCGCCCAGCCAAAATGTTATTTAATATCATAGATCCCATAATCTCCATGTATCATGGGAGGGACCCAGTGGGAGGTAATTGAATTATGGGGGTGGGTTTTCCCATACTGTTCTTATGGTAGTGAATAAGTCTCAACAAGATCTGATGGTTTTATAAAGGGCGGTTCCCCTGCTTATGCTCTCTGGCCTGCATGACATAAAACATGCCTTTGCTCCTCCCTCACGTTTCACCATGATACGTGAGGCTTCCCTAGCCATGTGGAACAGTGAGTCCGTGAAATCTTTTTCTTTATAATTTACCCAGTTTTGGGTATTTCTTCATAGCCGTATGAAAATGGACTGATATACTATGTAATATGGTCTCACCCTCAAAAAACATTGATGTATAAGAATATGTGATCCTATGGAATGGTTTCCCCAGGAAAGCAAGGAAACCAACAGTTTGTGAACAGTTGTTTGTGCCAGACTCTGTGGGAGCCCCTATTCCCCCTCATGGAGGCCTAATAATAACCAGTTGAGGTGAGTGTTACTGTCTCGTTTTCACTTGGGAAAATGGGGGATCAGGGTCTAGGTGACTGACTCAACATCACACAGAGGCCAAGAGAAGGAGTCAGTCAGAGGCAAGGTGAACTGAGGTGTGGGTGCAGAGGCTCCAAACCCCATGGTCCCTGATGTTGGGGTTCGATCAGGCTGGTGGGAAAAATATTAGTTACGATAGCCACAACCCTTTTGGAAGGCCTGAGTGTTTTCATATGACCTCGGTAATAGACCAGGCTGAAGGCGGCCTGGTTCCATTACCTTTAGTTAAATAAATTAAAGTAGTAAACAATGGGATGTGGGGAAGTTCTCTAGTTAACTTGTTTACTCATGTGGTCTTAAGCCTTAAGCCTTTGATGTATACTTTTTACTTGGGAAGTCCACAATATCAACCACCCTCTAATGGTGTTGACTCAAGCTTTTGTTAACTAATTTTTTTTTCAGGTTTATTTTTATTTATTTATTTATTAATTAATTATACTTTAAGTTCTAGGGTACATGTGCACACCAACATGGCACTGTTAACTAATCTTAATGAATAAATGCAAGCCTCCCGAGCTGATCGAGGCAAACCTCCCATACAGTGGCAAACCTTCTATACCACTTTATAATGCCGTGATCCAGGTTCTCCTTATGATATCTGGAATTTAAGGAATGCTGCCATTGTTCTTTTTTGAGATGTAGTCATCAGAAAAAGTCAGTACCATGCATTGGTTGAGAATATAGTCTCTGGAACCAGACTGCCTCTTATCAGCTGTGTGACTTTGGGCAAGTTACTCAGCTTCTCTGTGCTCCAGATTCCTAAGGGATAATAATAGTGCCCATTTCATACACTTGTTGTGAAGATTAAATGGGTTGATAATGTGTCAAGTGTTTAAACTAGTGCTGGCATATACTTTGCTCTATCTAAGGGTTAATATTATCCATACTTTATATTGTTGCTACCATGTTACAGCTTGGGATAGGATGCTCAATGCTCCACACTTGGTTATGAAGACAACTTTCACAGGCATCTCCTCTTCAAAGCATATTTTATATCTTTATTCCTCAGGCTGTAGATCAGAGGGTTCAGCATGGGGATGATCACAGTATAGAAGACAGACATGACCTTGTTGTGTTCCATGGAATTGTGAGAGCTTGGCTGAGCATACGTGAAGGTGATGGTGCTATAGAAGAAGCAGATGATGGTGAGGTGGGAGGCACAGGTGGAGAGAGCTTTGCTCTGGGCCTGCAGGGAGCGCATCCTGCAAATGGTCATCAGGATGTAGGCATAGGAGACTAGGATAATGGTGATGGTAAAGAGGATGAGCAAGACACACGATGAGAAGATAATGGTCTCACCCTCAGTAGTATCCACACAGGCAAGACGAAGCACAGGAGGGATGCCACAGAAATAGTGGTTAATGACATTGGGGCCACAGTAGGGCAGCTTAAAGATGCACCCAGTCAGCAAAGCTGAATTGACAACAGAAACAGTATAGGAGGTCACCACCAGCAGGACACACAGATGTTGGGACGTAATAGTGTGATAGAGGAGAGGGTGGCAGATAGCGGTGAATTGGTCATAGGCCATGATGGCCAGGAGCAGACACTCAGCAGTACCATGGAGGGTCATAAGGGCCATGTGGACACACAGCCTGCAAAGGAGATGGATTGGCTTGAGATGAGGAAGCTCTCCAGCAACCTGGGGGTGTCCACTGTGGAAAACAAGGAGTCTATGAAGGAGAGGACGCCCAGGAAGAAGTACATGNAACAGAAACAGTATAGGAGGTCACCACCAGCAGGACACACAGATGTTGGGACGTAATAGTGTGATAGAGGAGAGGGTGGCAGATAGCGGTGAATTGGTCATAGGCCATGATGGCCAGGAGCAGACACTCAGCAGTACCATGGAGGGTCATAAGGGCCATGTGGACACACAGCCTGCAAAGGAGATGGATTGGCTTGAGATGAGGAAGCTCTCCAGCAACCTGGGGGTGTCCACTGTGGAAAACAAGGAGTCTATGAAGGAGAGGACGCCCAGGAAGAAGTACATGGGGGTGTGGAGCTGTGGGTCTGCATGGATCAGAGTGATCATTCCCAGGTTGCCCATGACAGTGACTGAATATATGAGCAGGAAGTGCACAAAGAAGATGGCTTTGAGCTCCTCCTGCTCTGTAAGTCCCAGCAGGCAGAACCAGGTGACTTGGGTGTGGTTCTCCACCATGGTGTGCATGTCACTGCAGAGACCAAATAAGACACGTGTGTATCCCCTAGAGTTCGGGTCAGTGCCCAAAGCTTTTAAAATATCCCCAGGATAGGCAGCTAGGGAAAGAGGGAGAGGAACTAGTAAGACTTGAACACCTGCTATGAGCCATGTATTAATTCATTTTTAAAGCAGCTATTGAAACTTCATACATACCTTCTGTTTAAATATTATACCCATTTATATTTAATGAGATGATCAACTTATGTGAGGTCACAAAGCTAGTACATAAGGAAAGTGGAATTAGAACTCAGTCTGGTCAGGTTGGTGGCTCACACCTGTAATCCCAGCATTTTGGGAGGCCGAGGTGGATGGATCATCTGAGATCAAGAGTTCAAGACCAGCCTGGCCAACATGGTGAAACCTCGTCTCTAGTAAAAATACAAAAAATTAGCCAGGCATGGTGGCACACACCTGTAGTCCCAGCTACTCAGGAGGCTGAGGCAGGAGAATCACTTGAACCCAAGAGACGGGGGTTGCAGTGAGCCCAGACTGTGCCACTGCATTCCAGCCCTGGGTGACACAGCAAGACTCCGTCAAAAAAAGAAAAACAAAACAAAACAAAAAAAACAACAAAACAAAAAACCTCAGCCTGTTCTAGTAATTGTATCCTTATTATGTAGTTAGAATCATTTTCTGTTCCCAAATTTCCTGTTCTACAGGGAACCAGCATCTGCAGTGGGTATTGGAGGCCTGGTCCGTTGCCCCAGAGGGGGAATAATTGAAAGGATCGGTGTGGGTCATGTTTGGAAGCAGAGACTCCAATAGTGCTAGTCCCCTAGGCCTGGGACACAGGAAATCAGATGCCTTCAGTCATTAGAATGTGCAGTGCAGTGATTTCTCCCAGTATTGTGTGTTGACTTGTATCTTCCAAAAAGAAATGTTGAAATCCTAACTCCTGGTACCTGTGACTGTGACCTTATTTGGAAGTAGGATCTTTGTAGATTTAATCAAGTTAATGTAAGGTCACACTTGATTAGGGTGAACCCTACTCTAACATGATTGATGTCATTATAAGAAAAGAAAACTGGCTGGGTGCAGTGACTCATGCCTGTAATCCCAGCACTTTGGAGGGCCGAGGCGGGCCGATCACTTTTCAGGAGCTTGAGACCAGTCTGGCCAACATGGTGAAACCCTGTCTCTACAAAAAATACAAAAATTAGTCTGGCATGGTGGTGGGCACCTATAATCCCAGCTACTCAGGAGGCTGAGGCAGGAGAATTGCTTGAACCTGGGAGGCAGAGTTTGCAGTGAGCCAAGATCGTGGCATTGCACTTCAACCTGGGTGACAGAGCGAGACTCTGTCTTAAAAAAGAAAAAAAAAAAAGAAAACAGATACAGCAAGGACAGCATCAAGTGAAGAGACAGACAAGGGAAGATGGCCACGTGAAGATGCAAGCCGAGATAGGAGTTAGGCTGCCAGAAGCAAGGAAGGATAGGATAGGATAGGAAGGAAGGATACTCCTCTAGAGGATACAGAGGGAGCATGATCCTGTCACAGCTTCACAGCTTGGTTCCAGGCTTCTGTACTCAAGAACTGCAAGAGAATACATTTCTTTTAAGCCACCCAGTTTGTGTTACTTTTTTTGTAGCAGCCCCCAAAAATGAATACACCCAGTTAGGGATGTTTTTGCCTGGTGAGTATGTGGTGCTTTGAGAGAGACCTCTTGGGTAATTGTCAGAAGATGGGGCTTTACTGATCTCTTTCCATTGACTGAACTAGTAATCCACAAAAAGAAAATCAAATGAACGAAAACAGATGGACTTTTCAAGATGGCTGACAAAGGCATTTTATATTTGCCTCCTCCACTAAGAAGAACTAAAACAGTGAGCAGATAATCACACTTTGATTAGATCGTCCAGGAGAGAACACTGGAATTCAACAGAAAAGTGATAGGAAATACCTCAAGCAAAGAAGGAATCCTGAGATTCCTGTTTGGTAAGATTGGCTGGGAGCTGAGCGAGGTTCCCAAAAAAAATAAAAAAATTTCAAATAAACAATCTAATGATACATCTTAAGGAACTAGAAAATCCAAGCCCGAAATTAGCAGAAGGAAATAAATAATAAAGATTAGAGCAGAACTAAACAAAACGGAGACTGAAAAAACAAAAAGCAAACAAAAAACACCACCAACAAAAACTAAAACAAATGATCCATGAAACAAAAGGTTGGTACTTGGAGAAGACAAACAAAATTGGTAAACTGCTAGCTAGATTAGCCAAGAAAAGAAGAGGGAGGACCTACATAAACAACATCGGAAATGAAAAAGGAAACTTTACAGCTGTTACCACAGAAATACAGAACATCACCAGAGACTACTATGAGTAACTATACTCTAACCGAATGGGAAAGCCTGGAGAAATTGGATCAATCCCTGGCAACATTCAACCTATCAATATTGAATCAGGAAGAAATGCAAAACCTGAACCCCAATAACAAGTAATGAGATTGAAACAGTAATGAAGAAATTTCCTGGCCAGGTGCGATGGCTCACACCTGTACGCCCAGCATTTTGGAAGGCTGAGACAGGAGGATCACTTGAGACCTGGAGTTTGAGACCAGCCTAGGAAACATAGTGAAACTTTGTCCCCCCACGCCCCCGCCCCCCCCACAAAATTAGCCAAGCATGGTGATGTGCACCTGTAGTCCCTGCTACTTGGGAGGCTGAGGTGGGAAGATTGCTTGAGCTCAGGAGCTTGAGGTTACAGTTAGCCATGATGGTACCACTGCACTCCAGCCTGGGTGACAGAGGGAGACCCTGTCTCAAAAACAAACAAACAAACAAACAAACAGACAAACAGAAGTTTCTCAACAAAGAAAAGCTAGGCTGAATGAAAGATAATATGCCATTTACAAGTAGGATTTATACCAGGGAAGCAATGATGTGGTTTAACCTATGCAAATCAATAAATATGATATATCACATGAACAGAATGAAGGACAAAAACCATATGATCCTCTCAATAGACATAGAAAAAGCATAACATTAAAAGTTTTTTATTATAAAATATTTTAAAATAGAGATGGAGGTTTTTCTGTGTTGCTGGCCTTGAACTCCTGGCCTCAAGCAATCCTCCTGCCTCAGCCTCTCAAAAGCCTGAGATTAGAGGCAATGAGCCACTGTGCCTGGCCAGAACAAACATTTGATAAAATTCAATGTCCCTTCAAGACAAAAATTTTCAGCAAACTAGGCATAGAGGAAAACAGTAAAGGCTATATATGACAGACCCTCAGCTAACATCATACAGAATGGGGAAAAGTTGAAGGCCATTCCTCTAAGAACTGGAATAAGAAAGGATGCTCACATTCACCACTCTATTGAACATAGTACTAGAAGTCCTATTCACAGCAATCAGGTAAATACAAACAAACAAACAAATCCAAATTGGAAAGGAGGAAGTCAAATTGTCCCTCTTTGCAGATTACATTTCTTATATTTAGAAAAAGCAAAAGACTCCACCACAAAACTCCTAGAGGTGGTAAGCACATTTAGTAACATTGCAGGATACAAAGTCAACATATAAAAATCAGTAGTGTTTCTATACTCCAACAATGAAATAGCTGAAAAGGAAATCAAGAAGGCAGTCCCATTTATAATAGTAAAAAAGATGAAATAAGCCAGATGTGGTGGCTCATGACTATAATCCCAATACTTTGGGAGGTTGAGGCAGGATTGCTTGAAGTTGGGAGTTCAAACAGGCCTTGCCAATAGCAAGAGCCCATCTTTACAAAAAATAAAAAAATTAGCTGGGTGTGGTGGCATGCCCCCATAGTCTCAGCTACTTGGGAGGCTGAGGTGGGAGGATTGCTTGAGCCCAGCAGTTTGAGATTGCAGTGAACTATGACTGTGCCACTGCACTGCAGCCAAAATACCTAGGAATCAGTTTAACCAAGGAGGTAAAGGATCCCTACAAGAAAAACGACAAAACACTGAGGAAAGAAATTGAAGAGGACACAGACAAATGGAAAGTCATCCATGCTCATGGACTGGAAGAATTAATGTACTTAAAATGAATATATTGACCAAAGCAATATACAAATCTAATGCAATCACTATAAACATACCAATGTCATTTTTCACAGAAATAGAACATTCAATCCTAAAATTGATACAGAACCAAAAAGGAGCCAAAATAGCCAAAGCAATTCTTAGCACAAAGTACAAAGTTAGAGGCATCATACTACTTGACTTCAAATTATATATAAAAGATTTTTTATCCCTCACCCCCTCCCACCCATTGCCCTGAATCCCCAAAGCCCATTGTATCATTCTTATGCCTTTGAGTCCTCACAGCTCCCACTTACGAGTGAGAACCCAGGAGTTTGATCATATGATGTTTGGTTTTTCACTCCTAAGTTACTTCACTTAGAATAATGGTCTGTAATTCCATCCAGGTTGCTGCAAATGCCACTGTTCCGTTCCTTTTTATGGCTGTGTAGTATTCCATGGTGTGTGTGTGTGTGTGTGTGTGTGTGTGTGTGTGTGTGTGTGTACTACATTTTCTTATCCACTCATTGATTGATGGACATTTGGGCTGGTTCCATATTTTTGCAACTGTGAATTGTGCTACTATAAACATGAGTGTGCAAGTATCTTTTTCGTGTAATGACTTCTTTTTCTCTGAGTAAATACCCAGGAGTGAGATTGCTGGATCAAATGGTAGATCTACTTTTAGTTCTTTAAGTAATCTCCACACTGTTTTCCATAGTGGTTGTACTAGTTTCCCACCAACAGTGTAAAAGTGTTCCCTTTTCACCACATCCATGCCAACATCTATTTTTTTTTTACATTTTTTGATTATGGTCATTCTTGCAGGAGTAACGTGGTATCACATTGTGGTTTTGATTTGCCTTTCCCTGATAATTAGTGATCAACATCACTATTCATCATGGAAATGCAAATCAAAACCACAATGAGATATCATTTTACCCCATTTAGAATGGTTATGACTATTATTATTATTTTTGAAACAGAGTCTCACTCTATAGCCCAGGCTGGAGTGCAGTGGTTCAATCTCTATTCACTGTAACCTCTGCCTCCCAGACTCAAGCAATTCTTATGCCTCAGCCTCCTGAGTAGCTGGGATTGCAGACATGTGCCACCATGTCCCACTAATTTTTGTATTTTTAGTAGAGATGGGGTTTCATCCTGTTGGCCAGGCTGGTCTTGAACTCCTGACCACCTAGGCCTCACAAAGTGCTAGAATTAGGGGCATGAGCCACTGCACCCAGCCAAGAATGGTTATTATTAAAAAGACAAAAAATAACAGATGCTGGTGAGGATATAGAAAAAAGGGAACTCATATGCTGTTGGTTGGAATACTGAAGATTTCTCAAAAAACTAAAAATAGAAGTACCATATGATCCAGCAATCCCACCACTATGTATCTATCCAAAAGAAGAGAAATCAGAATAATTAAAGACATACCTTCACTCATATGTTTATTACAGCACTATTCACAATACTACAGATATGGAATGAACATGAGTATCACTTAATGGACAAATGGATAAAGAAAATGTGGTATATATATGTAATGGAATGCTATTTGGTCATAATGGAATGCTATTGTCAAATGGCTGGGAATTTGGACAACTTTGGTCACAAACATAAAATTATATCACTTGCAGAAACATGGATGAAACTGGAGGTTATCATATTAAGTGAACCAATGCAGGCACAGAAAAACAAATACCACTTGTTTTCACTCAGATGTGGGAGCTAAGAAACTTGATGTCATGAAGATAGAGAATAGACTGATGGTTACCCCAAGCAGGGAAGAATGTGAGGGTGGGAAAGAGAAATGAAGACAGGTTGGTGAATGCATACATATTTACAGCTGGATAGAAGAAAGAAGTCCTAATGTTTGATAGCAGAGTGACGTGACTATGGTTAGCAACAATGTATTTGTATATTTCAAAATAGCTAGAAGAGAGGACTTGAAATGTTACCAACACATAGAAATGATAAATACTCAAGGTGATGGATAACTCAAATACTTTAACTTGATCAACACACGTTCCATGTATGTAAAAAATACATGTACCCCTAAATATGTAAAATATTATGTATCAATTAAAAAAACAAAAGAAAACAAAGTCTGTGTTATTGTTCATTACTAAGAAAAATATGTGACTGTGAGAACAGGTAGCTACAGCAAATGTGGAAATCCAGCTTGACAAAACCGTGTGAAAGGACCAAGGGCTTTTGTTTTAGCCAAGAAGACCTGAAGGCAGTAGAACATGCCAGACTTGTGGCTTTGGCATCCAGTGAAGGGCAATTCCTTGTTTTCTCTCAACTTTTATTTTATTTCAGAGGGTACATGTGTAGGTTTGTTACGTGGGTAAATTGCGTGTCACTGAGGTTTGGTGTACAAATGATCTTGTCACCCAGGTAGTGAGCATAGTACTCAACAGGTAGTTTTGCAATTCACGTCCCCCTCCCAACCTCCTCCATCAAGTAGTCCCCAGTATCTGTTGTTCCTATATTTGTGCGCACATGTATTCAGTGTTTAGCTCCCCCTTGTAAGTGAGAACACGCAGTATTAAGTTTTCTGTTCCTGTGTTAGTTTGCTTAGGATTATGGCCTCCAGCTGTAACCATGTTGCTGCAAAGGACATGATTTTGTTCATTTTTATGGCTGTGTAGTATTCCTTGGTGTATATATAACTGCGTTTTGTTTATCCAGTCCACCGCTGATGGGCATAGGCTGTTCTCTATCTTTGCTGCTGTGAATACTGGTACGATGAACCTACGAGTGTATGAAGGACACAGTTCTTATGGCAGAATAGGTGGTGGAGATCTCTAGGCAGGGAGCAAAGGTCAAAGGGCATGCCCTCGTAAACTCCATGCCAGTGAAACTTCTCTCCAGTGTTCTCATGATCCCATAAATTTGTCTCTTGGGATCTTCATCATCTAGGTTTTCAAATAACCAAGGGTAAGGTCCTGTAGAGCATAATGGTAAGCATCTGCTCTGATTGCTTGGGTGTCTGTTCTGATTATTTGGTGCCTATGGTATACTGGTTGTCAAATGGCTGGGAATAAAGAAGGAATAAGGCAGAGCCTCTTTTGCAGCATTCTGGGGTGGCTAGAAATAGGCGGCCTCTAATCAAAGCCTGTAACTTGGTTTTGTGCTATCAGCATCTTATTGACAACTTTGGGCCTTTTGAAATGGAAACAGTTTGAGCAGGTTTTAGCTGCAGAGAGCACCAGAGGGGATGCTTCTTTATTCATGATGTTTCCCTCTATATGGAAGGATATCTGTTGTATAATATTCTTACCCCCTCTCTTGGAGGGTGAGTGCGTCTTGTGATCAGTGAGTTTCATAGAAGAGATCGGGTTTGTATAGTTCTGCTCTGCCTTTTTCTTTGCTCCTAGGAAGCATAGGTTCTGCTGTGTTCTGCTTCTCTGTAATGTAGATCTTAAAACTGGTCATTAAGTGTGTGTAATTCTGGGGTTCAGTTTTAAGACCACTCACCCTACAGGTATGAATCATGTTTTGCATTAAAAAGTTTCATCAATGATGCAGGTAACATTTTGCCCCCTATCTGCCTTGCTTCTACACCTTATCTCTTAATTCGTTCAGAATTTGCATAGGAAACAGAGATGCTGTTTATTGTGGTCCTTAAAGACCTCAGCAGAGAGAAAACAAGAAGGAAGCTGGCAGGGACAATTTGCCTAGCTTGTCTCTTCAGTGGGCCCATGAGCTGGGCTCACACATCTCTAGCAAGCTGATATCCTTAAGGAATGAGTTGGCTGTAACACTGGGGTGTGATGTGTGATAAAGCCTTGGAGAACTCTGGATTCACAGGAATAATTCCTGATTGAAAGAGCAGGAGAATAGCTTCCTTCAATTCTCCTGCTGAGACTCTGAGGAGGGGCTGCCATGACAATGAGAATGCACTTGGGCGGAATGTTGAAGTGTTCTGGCGTAACAGGAGACAAGAGGCTTGTCGAGGTCAGAAGAGGGGAGGTTTATGAAAGTGGAGCCCATCTGAAGATGGGAGAATCTCTGAGAATTTCTGAAGATCTCCTGTCCCCATGGATCTATTACAGAACCATGGATGGGTTCCAGTTCTCTCTCTGATAGCTCTGCTTTTTTCTTGAGGACACTAGGGAACTCACTGGTTTGGTTTATAACTTGTATTCCTTGATATTTGTCTGTAAAACACAGTGCTTAGTAGTTTGTAGTCTCAGCTGTTTTCATAAATCATTTTCCTTTTGATAAGAAGAGCTTTAGGGAATGGGAGAAAAAACTGATGTTTTTGGACCACCAGAGTATTCTGGGCACTATTTATTCCTTCCTTTTTAAAAATAAACATTTGGTAACCAGTCCTGGTCATTGTTAACCATGAGAAAATACTGTCTTGCCTCTGGAGGACTGGCTTTGAAGGCAGAATTCCGTTAAGTGGGGAGCAGTTGAAAGGTTTTAAGCAGGATAGTGACATGGTCAGACTCAGATGTAAAAATGAATTAGAGAGAAGCCAGGGAGATACATTAGGCAACGGATCATACTGGCCTTAGCTAGGGTAGTGTTATTTTATTTATTCACAAACAGTTAAGTCCTATTACTAGTACTGGAGACACAACGGTCATTAAGGTAGACAAGATCTTTGCCCTCGGAGAGATTAAGAATAGCAAGATTAAGGAAGTCTTTAGAAGATAGGTTTATTAGTACTTGCTCATTGGTTGGATGTGTGGCCCAAAAGAGGATCAGAGCTGATTTCCTGATTCCTAATTTAGGTAAATGGGTGAATAGTGGCGTCATTTCCTCTAACAGGTAACAGGTTTGGGGGAGGATGCGTTGAGTCTGGGAGAGTGTAATATACAAGTTCAGGAGACTGGTGGGTGTAGTGTTCTGAAGCTTAGGAGGGAGTTTCCTACAGGAGATAGAGATGTGAGGGCATGTATTCAGTCATTCAGAATATGTTTATTTTGCATCTACTGTGTGCTGGGCACTGTGTAGAAGGTGAGGATACAATCACAAGAAAAAAATACGGTGCCCACTTTTGCGGAGTTTAGACTTTAGGTAGGGAGACAAACGTGAGTGAAACAATCACATACGTTATTGAAAAACTGCAACCGGGACAGTAGCTCTGAAGTAGAGGTGCCCAATGTTATGAGCCTAAAACTGGGGGATTTGGCTCCGGGAGGTCAAGAAGGGTTTCCCTAAGAAGATATTTCTAGAGGAAGGAAGAGTGGGAACAGCATACACAAAGACCCTGAGGTCTGAGGGTTGCTGGTGAGGAAGAGGAGCTGATAAAGACCAGTGTAGGTAGAGGGCAAAGAGAGAGGCGATGTGGTGTGGCTGAGCCTCGCAAGCAGGAGGCAGTGTTTTGTAGCATTTATTGAGGGCTTACTGTGTGTCAGGCATTGTTTCCAAATACCTTTAACTTCATTTAATCCTTTTTTTTGAGACGGAGTCTTGCTCTGTTGCCCAGGCTGGACTGCAGTGGTGCGATCTCGGCTCACTGTAGCCTCTGCCTCCCCAGTTCAAGTGATTCTCCTGCCTCACCCTCCTGAGTAGCTGAGACTACTGGCACATGCCACCACACCCGGCTAGTTTTTGTATTTTTGGTAGAGACGGGGTTTTGCCATGTTGGCCAGGTTGGTCTTGAACTCCTGGCCTCCAGTGATTGGCCCGCCTTGGACTGCCAAAGTGCTGGGATTACAGGCATGAGCCATCATACTCAGCCAGGAATCTTCTCAATTTTATTTGTCACTATGTCCCCAGTGCCTGGAACACAGCATGGCACATAGTGAGCCTGAGCCACAGTGCCCAGCCCATTTAATCCTCTCAACCACCTTATGGGAGGTACTATCGATATCTCCATGTTGCATAGAGGAAATCAAGGTACAAGGAAGCCAAGTAACTTGCCCACAGACACAGCTGATAAGAGGCAGAGCTGGGGATTGAATTAAGGTGGTCAGGTTCTAGAGCCTAAACTGTTATCCAGTACCCTAGACCATGTTAAATAATTTGTTTTTTTTGGGCCAGCACAGTGGCTCATGCCTGTAATCCCAGCATTTTGGGAGGCCGAGGCAGGCGGATCACCTGAGGTCAGGAGTTCGAGACTAGCCTGGGCAACATGGCGAAACCACATCTCTACTAAAAATAAAAAATTAGCCGGGTGTGATGGAGGGCACTTGTAATCCTAGCTACTCTGGAGGCTGAGGAAGGATAATTGCTTGAACCCGGGAGGCAGAGGTTGCAGTGAGCTGAGATTGCATCATTGCCCTCCAGCCTGGGCAACAGAGTGGAACTCCGTCTCAAAAAAAAAAATTTTGTTTTAATGGGATACCATTACATAATTTTCACCAGGAAGATGACATGGTCATATTTACTTTTTCACAAGATCACTCTGAATGCAGATGTAAATCAATGATTGGAGGAGGGTCAACGGATGGGCAAGATTGTTGAGAGGATATTGAAGTCATCCAGGTGGGAGTTACAGCTTAAACTGGAGTGTGGGTGGTAGACATAGCTAGGGATAAATGAATCTGAGAGATGTTTGGATTTGGTGATGGACTGAAGATGTCAGTGTGAGGAGGACAGCAGAATCAGGTTGGAAGGTCTGAGGTCTCTGATATATACAATAGAACTGGCAGTTGAAGCTAAGAGCAATTAGGCTGTGCCAGGGAGAACGTGAGCTATGAAATACAAGAGGCCCCAGGACATAATCCCAAGGAAATTAATTTCACATTTACTTCATGCTGCTTCTAGGTTCTAAGCTCTGATTTTTTTTTTTTTTTTTTCCTATTTGCCTGGGAATTTTGAGGAATTTTGGGCCTGACTCGTGAAGAAGGAGGATAAAGGAGTCTGAGCCCTTATTGGTGATAGGATCCCACCCCCAGCCCACTTACCTGTGGTTGAACAGAGACTATCCACCCATGAGCTTTGTGTTGGAGACCTCTTGGCGGGAATGGTGGCTGTGGGAAGTTTCCTTTTTTCATCTGTTGCTTCTGGCCAGCTTTCTCAGGAGCACTTCTCAGCCAGTTGTAAGTAACAAAGCTTTGAGAGTACTTTTTGCTGGGAAGATTCCTGTCTTAAGATTCAACTGGCTTTAATACTGACTCTCAGAGTTGAGGAATGTGCCAGTGGGAATTTTGGACTCAGTCTCTCAGAGGCAGACCCAGAGCTACAAGTTTTCTCTTCTCCAAGGAATGGCAGAGAGATCTTGCTAGGTGAGGGCATCTGGGAACCCCCGAGGAGCATGGATTCTCCACCAAATACAAGGCTAGATCTTCTTCACTTAGAGTGTCCATCCCTTGTGGGCTTCTATTTTCAGTTTAATGAACCTCAAAAGGCTCTGCAGACCAAGTGGTACACAGGGACACAGGTCAATATAATCTCTAGGTCTCACAGAAAGTGATTGAAAATGCTGGTGATGTCAATCATCAATACTTGTGTGTATTTGAACACATAGGTGTGGAGCTCTCAAATGTTATTTCCTTTGATCATCTGAATGTCCCTGGGAAATGTGCTTGGTAATATTTTTTTGGAGATATCTGTGTGTATACACACGCACACATACACATACACACACACACACACACACACATAATTATACCATAATTGCTTCATTCACTTAACAATATTGAAAACGCATCTCTCGATCTCAAAAAATATTATTTCCCATCCTCTCCAAATAGCTCTGTTTTCTTTGTAAAAGTAACACATGCTAGTTGTAAAAAAAACAATTTAAAGAAGACGGAAGAGAACCAAAAAGGAAGTAAAATGTCACCTGAAATCCCACCACTACAGATAATGGGAGTTGATTATTGTTACTTTAGATATAAATCTCTCAGTGTGTTCATGACTGTAATTTTCCATACACAGATTCATACTATGCAAGCTATTCTGCCCTTTACCTTCTCACTCAGCAAGATGTCATGGATATATTCCCATATCAATAAGTAGTAGCCTACATCATCATGTTTAACAGATACATATTATTTTGTTGTTATATGTGTATCATTATTTACTCAACTGGTCACCGTCGATTGATAATAAGATATTTCCAACTTTTCACTGTTATGGATAACTCTCTGATAGACACCTCTTGAGATGAGGTGTGGGGCCTGGAGTGCAAAGTCCAGTGAGAACATGATGCGGACAGACCTGCTTTTCCTAGGCAGGTAGGGAGAGACAGTTCTCTCCTTGGAAACCTGTCACTTTGGGTTTTCACAACCCTAGAGAAAATCACCAGGCAAAGCAAAGGGCTTTGATAGGCAAATAACTTGTTTGTGTAAAAGAAATTCAGTCCCTACCCTACTGATCTGGGAGGAAGGTCTCAACAGAAGAGGGACTGGATCGCCCATGTTTCCTGCGGGTAAGAGGTATTCACCTGGAAAAGTCCCGCGGAGTCTCACCTGGAGAGGTAAAGCAGTGCTGTGTCCTCTGACCTTCCCCACTGCATTCCAACCTGTACAAGTTGTCTGGTTCCTAAAAAAGTTGCCACCTTCATTGTGTCAATTTTCTTCTCTTGAACATGCAACAACCTTTCAGCCTTTTTATGCTAGAGTTTATGATGATGCCTAAGAGTCAGTGTTCCTGCCTGCAGCTCTTGGATAAGAAGGGTTATACATTGTCTTTCTTCATTTAAATTAAGGTTGACCACATGATTGGGTTTGGCTCTGGGAGTATGAACAGAAGTAATTTGTGCCACTTCTGAGTACTGAAGTCTTAGGAACCAACCTCTTGTTCACCAATTCTCTTCTTTCCTATCTGCTTTGACACCAGTGAAGTCCAAGGCATAGGGGCTTCCCTTGCATACTTTTGAGTCTTGGAGTGAAAAGCAGAAGGTTCATCACTGACTTATGGATGGACATGAACATGAGAAAGAAAGAAACATTTTTGCTACTGCCAGGCAATGAGATGTGGGTGTTATTTGTTAATACAGCAGCCTCCGTCGCCTGAAGTATTCTTCAAGGACAAACTTCTTGTTTTAGTTATGACCCCACCTCTATCTTGATTATCAGATTGTCTATGCCTCTCAGATATAGAGTCCTTCCTGTCTCCCCTGTGGAGCAGCTTCCTTGCACTTACTGAGCCTGCATCTAGCTAATTGACCTAAGGCAGTCATTTTGTTTTTAAATATGAAAAGGTTCTAGTTGTTAGTGGCAGGTCCTATATGAACCCATTCTTGCAAACCCGATTGATAGTTGTTATGTTGCCATGAAAGTCTTGGATCATAATCTTCCCACCTTACAAGTTCTTCCAAACAAACTTAATTGTTAGTAAGCAAGCATATGCAGTCAAAACACCTGTCTGTAATTGGGGGGTAGTTATTTTCTTTGCCCTTGGGTATGCTGGCCAGAAAATCTTTCATGAAAAGCTCACTTGGAAGTGAAATGTTGATGTTTTACCATCAACATTTTACTGGCAGGATCCTCTAGGAAATAGGAAGATGCAGAACCAAAGGGCAGGGCATTCTTATTACTTTGTGGTAGATAAGAAGGACAATAATCTGCTATGAGCTTTGAGAGCTTGCCTGTGTATGGCATTGTGATCATTCTATTCTGAGTAGTGTGGGTCCATGACCTTAGATGACAGGCTCTTGAAGGAAAAAGGAAAACCCACGTAAAGGCTATATCAGCAGCCAAATGGATGTCCTTTATTGTTTTTGCATTTTTTTTTTTTGAGACAGAGTCTCTCTCTGTCACCCAGGCTGGAGTGCAGTGGCGTGATCTCGGCTCCACCTCCTGGGTTCAAGTGATTTTCCTGTCTCAGCCTCCTGAGTAGCTGGGACTACAGGTGCACGCCACCACACCTGGCTAATTTTTGGATTTTTAGTGGAGACGGAGTTTCACCATATTGGTTAGGCTGGTCTCGAACTCCTGACCTCAGGTGATCCACCTGCCTTGGTCTCCCAAAGTGCTGGGATTACAGGTATGAGCCTCTGTGCATGGCCTCTTTGCATCCTTTTTGATAAGGGATAGGTTTGTATTGGTGGGGCGAAGTCAAATAATCCAGTAAGCTGGAGTCAGAGTAACTCTTGAGGAAGACCTAGCTCAAAATGTCTGGGAGTGGGAAAAGAGGCCCAGAGAGGGGAAGGTGCTTGCTAGATGTTATATACAGCCAGTGAAATCTGGGGTTGGAGACCTGGTCTTGACTCAATTAAAAAAAAATCCTAAAATTTCTTGATATTACCGTAGTACTTTATTACTGTTCTCAGTTCTACGGCTGTTTTGGATCCTTTTTGGGGGATACTGACCGTCTTAGTCCATTTTTGCATTGCTATAACAGAATATCAACCTTGGGACATTTATAAAGGAAATTTATTTTTCACATTTCTGGAGGTTAGGAAGTCCAAGGTCCAGAGGACCACATCAAGTGAGGACCTTCTTGCTGAGTCATGTCATGTGGTGAGAAAGAGCGGGAGAGAGAGCAAGAGATCAGACTCACGGCCTCTAACCCTTTTATAATTGGCATTAATTCATTCAGGTGGAACATAAACATCTCCCATTAGTCCCCTCCTCCCAACATTGTTGCATTGTGGATTCAATTTCCAACACACGCTTTTTTGGGGACATATTCAGACCATAGCCCTGATTATTCCTGAACCATTCGGGGCATGGATGGGTGCTCTATCTGTGACAGTGAACTCTTCTCCAGCTGAAATGATTTCCCTGTTGCTCACTCTGTGGGACAGAGTGGTAGAAATATTCAGGATTATAACCAGGCGGAGTGTCACTGGTGAGAGGAAGAGAAGTTTATTTCCATAGGAACAGTATAGTGGTTTTTAGAAATGATAAGATGAACTTGAGAATTGAGGTCATCTATGTTCACATACCTTAACTATTGGGACTGAGAACTGAGACTTACTGTGGCAATATGACTTAACTAATTTTACAGGAAATTAAGGCCTAGGAAGATATGGCTGTAAACCAATAAATAACTTCACTGTTTGCTTTTATCTGAACAATTTATCCAAACAAACAGTTTACGTCTCTGGGCCAACAGCTCTCCCATCAGGACAATAGATTACTCATCTGGACAAACAATTTGCTCAACAAACAATGGTTTTTTACTAATATTTGCTTCCAGGCACTTCCCTTCCTGTGCCTGTCAATCCTAAACTATAATGTCACAAACTTTGTCCAATCCTGTTTCCTACCTTGAAAGAGTGACCTTATGTCACTTGAGTCAAGACCCCCAAGTCCTATAAATATAGGGCTTCTGCCTTTTGAGACACTACTGGGATTTCAACCAGGTGATGTTTTTTCTTTCTACAGTAGGTCTAATCAATGTAGCTTTTGCTGGTCAATAGGTTTTCTGGTGGTGTTTTGAAGAGCTACCAGCTGTCAATCTACTCTTTCCCCAGGGTTACTTGAGGACATTTTGCATCCCTTTTTTTTTTTTTTTTTTCCTGAGGGCATTTTGTTTCCTATTTGGGCCATCTTTATTTCTCTAATGGTGATGATTAGAGTTGCCTCTATGAATGGAGTTTAGCTCATGAGTATGTAGGTTCACTGATACCTCCCAAGAGGGTTCATATAGTATGTCAATGTCAGTCTGAAAGGCATCCTACACAGATCAGTTTTTCTTTTTTTTTCTTTCTTATTTATTTATTTATTTTTGAAGTGGAGTCTCACTCTGTCGCCCAGGCTGGAGTGCAGTGGCGCGATCTCGGCTCACTGCAAGCTCCGCCTCCCGGGTTCACGCCATTCTCCTGCCTCAGCCTCCTGAGTAGCTGGGACTACAGGCGCCTGCCACCGCGCCCGGCTAATTTTTTGTATTTTAATAGAGACGGGGTTTCACCGTGGTCTCGATCTCCTGACCTTGTGATTTGCCCGCCTCGGCCTCCCAAAGTGCTGGGATTACAGGCGTGAGCCACCGCGCCCGGCCCAGATCAGTTTTTCTAACTTCCTCATTTTGCACAAGGAAAAATTGAGGTTCTGGGACAATAAATCCCTTTCTGATTTTTGGGACAATGTTCAAGTTGGACACGTCAAGCAACATCATTTCTTCTGCTAGTCCCTATTTTTTTTTTTTTTTTTTTGAGACAGGGTCTTGCTCTGTTACCCAGGCTGGAGTGCAGTGGTCTAAACTTGGCTCACTGCAGACTCCATCTCCCCAGGCTCAAGTGATCCTCCCACCTCTTCTTTTTTTTTTTTGAGACAGGGTCTCATACTGTTACCCTGGGTGGAGTGCAATGGCACGATCTCCGCTCACTGCAACCTGCACCTCCTGGGTTCAAACGATTCCCCCACCTCAGTCTCCCAAGTAGCTGAAACTACAGGGACCTGACACCGCACCCAGCTAATTTTTGTATTGTTTGGTAGAGACCGGGTTTTACCATGTTGGCCAGGCTGGTCTCGAACGCCTCACCTCAAGTGATCCGCCTGCCTTGGCCTCCCAAAGTGCTGCTATTACGGGCATGAACCACTGTGCCCGGCACGATCCTACCACTTCTACCTCCAGGACAGCTGGGACCACAAGCGTGCGCCAGTGTGTCTGGCTAATTTTTTTTTTTTTTGTATTGTTTTGTAGAGATAGGGTTTTGCTATGTTGCCCAGGCTGGTCTCGAATTCTTCGCCTCAAGCTATTCGTTCGCCTCTGCCTCCAAAGTACTGAAATTACAGACAGGAGCCACAGCTCCTAGCCCTAGTTCTGAATTTTTAATTCAATCAATAAATCACCGATTGCCCACTCTTTGAAACCTTGTTTAAAGAAGTGGCCTCATTATTCGTTGTGACTCACAAAGAAAACACCTTGCTAGCATTAAGGACTCAGGAAGGAGCTGGAAAGGAGGTAACTGGTTTAGGGAATTGAGGCTCTTCAGTGGCCAGGGTGCTAGGGCCAAGGCAGTAGCACTGGGGGCCCTCCTTTCATTTTCTAATTCTTTTTGTTTCTTCTAGCCCATTTCCTTTTTTCCTGTTCCAAGTTGCTCTTCAGGTGCTGTGTAGAAAGTGAAAACTAGTAGTGGGAGTCAGGACTCTCTGGGATTAATAGAAAGCTGGGCCCCCGTGGAAAATATGGCAGCAGCACTTTGGGTTTTTTTTGAAGACAATAGAAATGTTGACTTGTTATAGAATTTTCTGTGAAACCTCAAGAGGTTTTAGGCACTATAGTAAAGCATGGACTTTGAAATCAGCCGGACCTGTTATGAACTGTCTATCACAGTCCAGTTAATTTCTTGGACTCTCAGTTTCCTTATATGTGAAATAGATGTAACCTACTCATAGAATTATTGTGAGAGTTAAATGAAATGGTATGTATGATGTGCTTCACTGAATTCCTGGCATATAACACATGCTTGTTAAATATTAGCTATTCATTATCGTTATGGAGAAAGCAAATTTTTCAGGAATAGTGTTTGATTGAGGCCCTGACCTTACAGAATAAAAACAACTGCTATCCTTTTATCATCTGTTGCTTGGAAGCCTAAAATTCAAAAGGAAGAAGTGAAACATATATATATATATATAATACACACTGTCAAACATTCCTGGGGATAACTGTGTATCAGTTTGAGAAGCTCAGTTTGTAATACATAGGATTTTGCAATCTGCTTCATATAAATTGTGAGCCCCAGCACATGGTGAATCATCACCTTCTGGAAAACCATTATAATAAGTAATCTCACCTCCAGAGTGNTATATATATATATATATATATACACACACACACACACACACATACATTTGTTACCCTCTGTTTAAGTATAGTACTGAGCACAGTGCTCGTCTCAGGGGCAGATACAATGAAGGATGAGGTTTGATTCCTGCCACAGGGAGTCTGCAGTTTAGCTGGAGAGGTGAGATACACAGCCAGATAACAGCGGTAAGCAGAGTCTTGTAGGAATGTAACTCTGCAGGAATAATTCAGCACTGTCCCAGTGACAAATGGGCTTCTGTCTGTGTGTTGTTCCTGGGAGTGGAGAACTCATAAAAAAACAGGGACAGGTGAAGGAGCAGGTATTGGAATAATAGTAGGTTTCATTTTAGCTTCAGAAGTGCTGCCTTTGGCCACTGCCTCTACTGATGCACAGGAGAGGTCAGTGTAGTCACCAGGATATGAGAGGAATCTTCAAAAGATGCTTAACTCCAAGTAAACTGCGCAAAAGCAGGAGCCTTGAGGGATCTGGAAATACCTCTTTATCCTCAGTCTGGCTCCTCATGACCTCCAATGGCCTCACTGGCAAGGAATCCAGTATTTGTGCTGCTCCTCAAAGCACTATCTCTTGTCTTGACTTCATGCCTAACCCTAAGTTCACTTGTGATACTGCTTTTCTTGTCTTGACTTGGATTTTTAAGTCTTACCCCTCCTCTCCTGATATTTGGCTCTTGGCTTATTCTTGGTTGAGAGTCACTACTTTGCTCTCTGAAATCTGATCAATTGTCCTGGTGCTTCCCTGCTGCAGGACTAGAGTTTAACCCATCATCTTGAGACTATGAGAACTTGACAGAGCATATATGGCGTACATGGTGTCATAGAAGAGGGAGATGATGGTAAGATGAAAGGCATAGGTGGAGAGAGCTTTGCTTTTGGCTTTCCAGGAATGCATACTTCAGAAGATGACCAGGGTGACAGTGATAGTAAAGAAGGTAAGCAGAATAAAGCGGGAGAATGACCTCAGCCTTGGTAATTTCAGCATGGGCCAGTAGGAGCATGGGGAAGAGGAAGGAGGTCACAGGAGCAGTGGTTCATGATGCTGGGGCCATAGAAGGGCAAAATGAAGATGTCTTTCTGTGTGACCACATCACTGATGCCAGCAGCCAATGGCCTTTTAATGGCCTAGGATGAATAATGCTAGGGGAAGTGAGGAAACTGATAGTGAGTGAGCATCAGCTACGAACCATGCTATATGCTAGGCTTTTTATAATACAAGTGTTTAATCTTCATACAACTTTCTTGTTTACAAATTTTGCCAGGTTTAGACATCAGTCTAAAACCAGATTTAGATGTCAGTACTGTCTGATCACATAACCCATGTAATTTCTGTTTCTGTATCTATATTTTTCTGTCCCATCATTTCTGATTTCATGGTGAAAGAGAAATAAGGAATGTTGCATGCATGACTGAGTAGCCCAGGTATCTAGTAGACCCTGTTATCCTTGTTGTCACGAGGTTTGCGGCTTCACTAAACATTGTCTACTTGATAGAAATAATACGGGAGATAAAATAATATAATGACTCAGATTAGAGAAATTATTCAGTGTAAGGATGACTATTAAGAGGTAATATGTGCTGTGCACTAATTAAAGACCTGAGATTATTCTCAGCACTTAATAGATGTTAAATCTCATTTAATTCTCACAAACTCCCTTATGAGATAATTAATATTAACATACTCATTTTCTTAGACAAAGGGACGAAGGTCATACAGCTTTATGTAACAGAGCTAGGATCCAGTCCTAGGTCTGGCTATCTCCAGATTCCATGTTCTGAACCTCAAGGATATATTGTCTCCCTAAGGAGGAAAAAACAGTGAGACTGGACAAGACTGCCCAGACACAAACACCAAGCTTGATGGAGCCATCACAGGGACCCTATAAGGCTTTGGGTCTAAATTCAAGATGATCCATTAGGAGTTATTTCAATTGTCTCTTGTTATGTAAAACACTGCCCTAAAACATAGTGCCTTTTTTATTTATATAAATTTATGGGGTACAAATGCAGTTTGTTGTATGCATAGATTGTGTAGTGGTTAAGTCAGGACTTTTAGGATGTCCATCCTAAAATAACAATGAGTAATATACATTGTACCCAATTAGTGATTTCATAGTGTCTTAAAACTACAAGACTTGTTATTTCTCATAATTCTGAGGGTTATAAATTTGATCAGCGTTTGGATTGGTGGTTCTTCTGTTCCACATAGTATAGATAGGGTCACCCACTCAGCTGTGTGTAGCTGGTGGCTGGACTGTCCTGGAAGGCTAATGAGGTCTTACTCAATGACTGACCTTTGTGCTTCTCCATGCAGCCTGTCCATGTGGCTAATTAGGCTCACTCCCAGTATGGTTGTCTCAGGGTAGACTTTAATGATGGAAGAAGTGGAAGCTGATGGTTGTTTTTAAGGCTAGACCTTGGAACTAGCACATGGTCATTTCTGCTATATTCTCTTGGTGAAAGCCAGTCACAAGTGGAGTTGCCAGATAAAATACACGAGGCCTAGTTAAATCTCAATCTTAGATAAATAATGAATAATTTTTGGCATGCATATCCTATGCAATATTTGGACTATACTTACACCAAAAAATTATGTGTTGATTATCTAAAATTCAGATATAACTGGACCTTTGGTAAATTCATTTACTAAATCTAACCACCCTAGTCATGTGACTAGTCCATACTCAAGGGGAGGAAAACAGATTCCCCCACTTGATGGGAGGAGCAGCATGTGCATTCAGAGAGGGAAAGACTTAATGGCAGCCATCCTTGGAGACTCTACCTTAGGGGGTCTATGAAAGAATTCCTAAATCTTGGAGAAAATATAGCACAGCAGTTAAGCCTGGGCACTCCAGAGTCTGGATTTCCATCCTGGCTCTGCCACTTGATAATTATGTCATCTCAGGCAAGTTATGTCATGCTTCTGTGACTTAGTTTCTTTATCTTAAAAGTGGGGATGTGAATGGTTTGTGCCTCATGGAGAGGGTCTGGCTAATGTTCCAGTCCTATCTAGTCAGAGAGCAAAGGACTAAAGGGCCCCGTGCTTCCAACTCTTGGCATTGCTTAGAGGATCACACCTAAGATGAGCACCATTTCTAATCATGTCTTTGTATTGGCAGAATTATACCTTGGCACTTTCCTCAGTCTTACCATGGAAACAAGCTAACACACACATGTTTGACAAAGCTACATTGGGAAATCCACCCAAGTAACAGAATAGTAACTCAGGTGTATTAGTCTCCCAAGGTTTTAATCATGCTGGGACCTGTGATCTGAGATTAATGTAGCACAGAGGACAGGGCCTCAGGAAGAAACAAAGGAAAAATGCAGAGTTTGCATGAAGCCAATACTGGGTTGAAGAAGCTGAGGCTGAGAAACCTAGGCTTTTAGGAAAAGTGCTAGCATGATCCTTCTAGCCTGTGCTTGTTGTAAAATGAAGATCTCTTCAGATTCCTTGAATTATGGGAAAAAATTGAACAGAGATTTCTGCTCTGGTGAGAGCATGAAGAAGCAGCTAACGTCATCCCTTTTGCCTTTTTCACATTCATGAGCAGCTCTCAGCCCCATGGCTAAGAAGTGATCTGTGAGCTGGCATGTACCAGAGATCGCTGATGTCTTGGAAATTGACAGTGTTTAGTAATGTGTGAATTAGATGTAACCATGGGATGTGATGATCACACTGGGTGAGAATGTCTGCTTGATGGAAAGAGATGTTGGGAGCTTGAGAATGGCTTCTCCAAGGAGCTCTGCTGTGAGGGCTTTGGCTGTGGGGCTGCCACAGTGAGGCTGCACATTTGGACAGAATATCTGAGCACAACTCTGGTGAACTGGAGATGTCAGAAGAGGAAGAGTCGTGAAGGCAGAGATGCCAGAGTGGGAACCCCTGAGAAAATGTGGAAAGATCTCCATCTGCCCATAGACCCTAGTCTTTCTCTGGTCTTCTTTCTTGCTTTAGTCTTTCTAGGGTACCATTTGAGAGCCCCTAGCCTTGCTCACAGCATTTGTTTGCTGATGCTTTTTGTGTACATAGAGTAATTAGAGTCATTTTTACAAAGAATTGTAGTTCCAAGCTTAAAAGCACAAGTGAGTAGAATAGCAAACTATGCTGTTGGAAACAAAAATAACACTGTAGGGAAGCCACACAGCTCAGACCCAAAGGTTGGATCTCAGATGTATTGTTCATCTGGTAGCACATCACAGATCTGCAGGCATAGAGCTTTCTTGTAATAACAGCTCTGGAGCACTGGCGTTGAAACCCTGGCCTCTTAGAATGACAGCAAACATCATACTCTATAAGCACCTGGGAGTAGAAAAATGGTACTGTGAGCGTGACTGGTGCCCCCTCCCTGGAGTAAATCCATCTTTGTGGAGCGTATCCACACATTGCCTGTGGGTTGGGCTTGTTGTTCATCTCTCCCAGCCTCTTGGGGCTGGTGGCCAGTTTCTCTGAGGTCCTGGAGAGGGTGGGGATGAACTGGATTATGACACTCTGGGGAGGGGGACTGAAGTTCAGTACCCTGACCTGTGGAGGAGGCAGGGTGACCACTTCCTGGCAGTGTCCAGGAATCTTCTAGAAGGTGTCATTCCCTCCCTATGATACTAATGGCCTTGGACCAGCTTCAACTGGAGATGTGTTCAGACTGCCTTGGGATGCTTTCTCCAAGGGAAGGCCCCAAGCTCACCTATATTTGGCTCCTTCCATCCTGTGCTGCTTAGTTCCCACGAGTCAGCAGGGGTTGGCATATGTGTGGTTTCTCCAGGGACAGCACTGGGAGTTGATGACTGGTGGCCCCGAGTTGTCTCTGGAGGTAATGCCTGAAGAGACATCCCACTTGGTGAGTGACAGCTGTCAGCCACTGGAGAGCTTGAGTTCTCCACTAAAGATCCCAATGCCAGGGCTGACCCCTCTCACCCCAAAGGCCTCTAGGATTGGGTTAAATGAATTTGAGCCCCTTGAGAACGAGATTAATATCCAGGGATCCAAAGCAATGTACTCCCCTTTCTATCCATAAACAAGCAATTTTAGAGATCATGTCTCTATCCCACATAGGGAAGATCTGAGATCTGGGATGGTTCACTAATTTTTCTCAGTAGATAGAGTCAACAGTCATTGGTAACAATAAGCATGCATTTGATGCTGACCGTTTGTCAGCACTGTTGGTCTGTTGTAGCCCAGTGCTTTGGTGGTCAGTCCAGGACCACAAACTGGTCTCTTGTTTGTAGCTGGATCTGCCCCTGCTCCCTCCCCGCAGCCCTACTTTCTCCTGATGGAAATTTCCCAATCTTCAGGTACTGGGTGGGCTCTAGGGGATCTAAGACATAGTGTACATGCAACTTTAATTCAAATGCTCTTGAGAACAGTACCACTTGACTTAATCTCCCATCTGCTGACTCTTACCAGGTTCTGTGGAAGATGGTTTTAGGTGAGGGGAGACAGGTGGAAAGGACTGGCCCCATTTGGAGATGGGGTGTGTGTGGGGCCAAAGGAGTTGGACGTCTTGTGTGTCTCGGCAAACTTAACTGCTCCTGCACTCATCCCTCTGCTTTGTCTATCCTCCATTCTTTTTAGCCACTCACTAGTCTATGTCTGGGAATTCTGTTGACTGCTTAGTCTATGACTGGGTTGCCTAGGGCCATGGGGTGGTGTGTGAATAGGTATGGGTGAGGTTAGGAAGCAAAGCCTGCATTTACCAGGGTGATGAAGGAGGGGTTTGCAAACTCTTCTCTTCCTTGGTCCTTTGTGTCTCTTTGGCCCTACGGGAATTTATTATTCAAAGGGAAAATGTCTGCTAAGCAAATAGCTCGTTTTCATGACGAGATTTCAATCTGTCAACTCCTGAGTCTGGGACAGAGTGTTAGGGTGGTGATGGTGATGACAGGGGACTGCTCAGAGCCCACTATATATTTAGTATGTTAAGAAAAACTAGCTCAAATATATAAATAAGGCCAGGAGGTAATTTCAGTGTCATTCTGAAGCACTGATCAACAGATTCGCCCATGGATTACTTAATTTTCTAAGAAAATGTTTCATCTTGACATCTATGAGCAATGAAGCAGTACGACTCTGTAAAATTACACATGAAGGCAGAGGTTTTGCCCCATAAAGATGCAATTGCTTCTTTGTCTTCTTCACGGAGCTCAAGCCCAGCTGTGCTGGTTCAACCCAACCTGCCGAAACCTCCCTTTTTTCCTCCCCTTCAGGACCCTTGATGGTAAAAATTTTATTTCCCACTTCCCCTTTATAAAACCGCATTCCTAGCCGCGTGCATTCTCTTCTCACCAGGTGGTTCATAAGCTAAAGTAATTCAGTGAATTCAGGCACTCGGAGTCAGAGGGAACTAGGTAAAACACAAGCCATCTACATCCTACCTACCGCTACTTCAGACTTCAGACAGGTTGTCAGGGATGTGGGGATTCTGCTACACACAAAATGGAATTCAAGCCCATTGTATTTGAGTCTCAAAAAGATATTGAACCTCGGTTGACATTTGGGTTTCATAATAAATCCCACCTCCTTCCTTTTAAATTGGTAAGATTGATTTCTGTTATAATAGAAGAGGGTTTTGTTTAAAGACATAAAGGTAATTTGGTTTTGATTACACAGAGGTTTGCAGGCTTTCAGCTTTTAATTTTGTATACATTGGCCATTTATGTAAAAATTATAGCTCATTACTGCTGTAGGTAATAGTGATGAAAAGCTGCTCCTTGGGGTGGGGGTTGGGGGTCTCATTCTTTCTTACAACATTGATTGATTACAGTCTCCTTCCTGTGCTCAAACACCATGCCACATCCAACGTTCTGTATTCAGAAGGGTAATATTCCCTATAGAACCTTTTAGGGGAGTTTAACTCTGGTTGAAATATGTCATTTTCACTGTTTGGCATTCAATGATTATTTCTGTATTTGGAGCTCTCAAGACAGGAGAAAGATAGAATCTAGCTCGCTCTTCTGAGTAGGAGGAGGTCTGATTTCCACCTCGCAGGGCTCTGTCAGCTGGAAGTATGGATGCAGGGTATCAGTGGATGTAGGATAACTGTGCTGCCAGCCAGGTAGATGTTTCTGTCTAGGACTTGAACTTGAGGGAATGATGAAAAGGTTCAGATCAGTTAGAGGTGATGTGCGGTTGGATGCAACAGAGGGTGCGGTGGAGGCTAGGGTAGGTAGTGTTGTCCAGTGATGAAAGTGCTGAGACAGCAGTGTGAGCTGCAGCAGTGCAGGAGGTCTGAAGGTGATGTTCCCAGTGGTGGCAGCCTACACAGACCACTTCTGTGGTATTTTATAAGCTACCAGATACCTTTATAACATATTCTTTTTCTCCTTAGGTTAAGAACCCTAACTTATACGGTGGGCTTAACATCTTTTTTTTTCTTTTTTTTTTAAGGTGAGTTAGGGTCTCACTATGTTGCCCAGGCTGGTCTCAAACTCCTGGGCTCAAGTGATTTCCCACCTCACCCTCCCAAAGTTCTGGTATTACAGGCAACAGCCACAGCATCCAGACGACCTTGACATCTTTACTTCTCAGGCCTTAGACCAGGAGGTTCAGCATGGGGATCACAATGGTGAAGAGGATTTTGTTATAGGCTGAGGCACTTTCAGGGTTGGGTGAAATGTATACAAGGAACATAAACCCATAAAACAGGCAGAGAGCAGTGAGGTGGGAGGCACAGGTGGAGAAAGCTTTGCACTGGGCATCCAGGGACCTCATCACACTGATTAACCAGGATGTAAGTGTAAGAGACCAAGAGGACTGAGATAGTAGGGACAGTGATCAAAGCAGAAGTGACAGACAGGATCATGTTGGCCACGGTGGTATCTGAGCAGGCCAGTTGCAGCATGGGGGTGGGGAATGTCACAGAACATAGAAATGATCAACGATGCTAGGCCACAGTGGAGTGAGATGAACACATCCTATCTATAGCTGAAATAAGCACCCCCACAGCAGAGGTGACCACCAGTAGCTGGGCACACAGGCCCCTTGGACATGATGATATGTTGGGGAAAGGGTGGCAAATGGACACAACTCGGTCATAGGCCACAATGGCCAGCAGCAGACATTCCCTTGTGCCATGGAAAGTCATGAGGGTCATCTGGACTACACCGCCTGCAAAGGAGATGGATGGTTAGTGTGAGAAAGTGGATCAGCAGCCTGGGTGTGCACATGGAGGAACTGCCGATGTCTAGGAAGGAGAACATACTCAGGAGGAAGCACATGGGGGAGCGGAGGGCAGAGCAGGTGCAGATCAGATCTGTCATGCCCAGGTTGCCCACCAGAGTCATGGAGCAGGTCAGCAGGAAGACAGCAAAGAGGAGTGAAGAATGTTTTTTTTTTAAACAGTGTTTCTCTCTCATTGACCAGGCTCTGGCGTGCACGCTCTCGCTTCACTACAACCTTCGCCTACCAGGCTCAAGCTATCCTCCTGCCTCAGCCTGCTGAGTAGCTGGGATTACAGGTGCACACTACCATACCTGGCTAATTTTTGTATTGTTTTAGTAGAGACGAGGTTTTGCCATGTTGGCCAGGCTGGTCTTGAACTCCTGACCTCAAATTAGCTGCTCACCTTGGCCTCCCAAAGTGCTGGGATTACAGGCGTAAACCACTGCACCAGCCGAGAAGTAATTTTTAATCTGTGTAGTCTGAGGCCCAGCAGCATGAATCTCATCACTGTGGTGTGATTCTGCGCCAAGGTCAAACTTCTGGTGTGTTTTTTATGTGACAATGAATAAGAGGAAGTGAAACAAGAATACAAACATCCTCATCAAAAAGGTAACTTTTGCTGTCTTCTACAACTGAAAAGCTGCATTTATGCCCGTGTGGTGAACTGCTCCCTAATCCCACATCAATCCCATCATGTCACACTCATGCTTATGTGTTAAGGGTGCCCTGCCTTCCTTCGGACAGTGTCTATGTTAGTATTGTTTGCCGTAAAATATAATAAATGCCTCAAACTCCTGGGCTCAAGCGATCCTTTTGCCTCAGACTTGCAAGAAGCTGAGACTACTGGTACATGCCCCTGTGCTCAGTTCGCCACTGTAACAATTTTTTTTTTTTGGNCAGATACCTTTATAACATATTCTTTTTCTCCTTAGGTTAAGAACCCTAACTTATACGGTGGGCTTAACATCTTTTTTTTTCTTTTTTTTTTAAGGTGAGTTAGGGTCTCACTATGTTGCCCAGGCTGGTCTCAAACTCCTGGGCTCAAGTGATTTCCCACCTCACCCTCCCAAAGTTCTGGTATTACAGGCAACAGCCACAGCATCCAGACGACCTTGACATCTTTACTTCTCAGGCCTTAGACCAGGAGGTTCAGCATGGGGATCACAATGGTGAAGAGGATTTTGTTATAGGCTGAGGCACTTTCAGGGTTGGGTGAAATGTATACAAGGAACATAAACCCATAAAACAGGCAGAGAGCAGTGAGGTGGGAGGCACAGGTGGAGAAAGCTTTGCACTGGGCATCCAGGGACCTCATCACACTGATTAACCAGGATGTAAGTGTAAGAGACCAAGAGGACTGAGATAGTAGGGACAGTGATCAAAGCAGAAGTGACAGACAGGATCATGTTGGCCACGGTGGTATCTGAGCAGGCCAGTTGCAGCATGGGGGTGGGGAATGTCACAGAACATAGAAATGATCAACGATGCTAGGCCACAGTGGAGTGAGATGAACACATCCTATCTATAGCTGAAATAAGCACCCCCACAGCAGAGGTGACCACCAGTAGCTGGGCACACAGGCCCCTTGGACATGATGATATGTTGGGGAAAGGGTGGCAAATGGACACAACTCGGTCATAGGCCACAATGGCCAGCAGCAGACATTCCCTTGTGCCATGGAAAGTCATGAGGGTCATCTGGACTACACCGCCTGCAAAGGAGATGGATGGTTAGTGTGAGAAAGTGGATCAGCAGCCTGGGTGTGCACATGGAGGAACTGCCGATGTCTAGGAAGGAGAACATACTCAGGAGGAAGCACATGGGGAGCGGAGGGCAGAGCAGGTGCAGATCAGATCTGTCATGCCCAGGTTGCCCACCAGAGTCATGGAGCAGGTCAGCAGGAAGACAGCAAAGAGGAGTGAAGAATGTTTTTTTTTTAAACAGTGTTTCTCTCTCATTGACCAGGCTCTGGCGTGCACGCTCTCGCTTCACTACAACCTTCGCCTACCAGGCTCAAGCTATCCTCCTGCCTCAGCCTGCTGAGTAGCTGGGATTACAGGTGCACACTACCATACCTGGCTAATTTTGTATTGTTTTAGTAGAGACGAGGTTTTGCCATGTTGGCCAGGCTGGTCTTGAACTCCTGACCTCAAATTAGCTGCTCACCTTGGCCTCCCAAAGTGCTGGGATTACAGGCGTAAACCACTGCACCAGCCGAGAAGTAATTTTAATCTGTGTAGTCTGAGGCCCAGCAGCATGAATCTCATCACTGTGGTGTGATTCTGCGCCAAGGTCAAACTTCTGGTGTGTTTTTTATGTGACAATGAATAAGAGGAAGTGAAACAAGAATACAAACATCCTCATCAAAAGGTAACTTTTGCTGTCTTCTACAACTGAAAAGCTGCATTTATGCCCGTGTGGTGAACTGCTCCCTAATCCCACATCAATCCCATCATGTCACACTCATGCTTATGTGTTAAGGGTGCCCTGCCTTCCTTCGGACAGTGTCTATGTTAGTATTGTTTGCCGTAAAATATAATAAATGCCTCAAACTCCTGGGCTCAAGCGATCCTTTTGCCTCAGACTTGCAAGAAGCTGAGACTACTGGTACATGCCCCTGTGCTCAGTTCGCCACTGTAACAATTTTTTTTTTTTGGGACAAAGACTTGCTTTGTCACCCAGGCTGGAGTGCAATGGTGCAATCTCAACTCACTGCAGCCACCACCTCCCAGGTTCAAGCGATTCTCCTGCCTCAGCCTCCCAAGTAGTTGGGATCACAGGCACCTGCCACCATGCCTGGCTAATTTTGTTTTGTATTTTTAGTAGAGATGGGGTTTCACCATGTTGGTCAGGCTGGTCGCAGACTCCTGACATCAGGTAATCTTCCTGCCTGGGCCTCCCAAAGTCCTGGGATTACAGGCATGAGCCACCGCATCCGGCCAACAACTTTTTTTAAATTTAAATTTTAAAATTTCAATAGCTTTAGAAGTACAAGTGGTTTTTGGTTACACAGATGGATTGAATCTAGGATCCATTGTAACTGTTTTACATTTATTTATTTATTATGCTTTAAATTCTGGGATACATGGGCAGAATGTGCACGTTTGTTACAGAGGTATACACGTGCCATGTGGTTTGCTGCACCCATCAACCTGTCATCTACATTGGCTATTTCTCCTAATGCTATCCCTCCCCTAGCCCCTCACCCGCTGACAGGCCCCATGTGTGATATTCCCCTCCCTGTGTCCATGTGTTCTCATTGTTCAACTCCTACCTATGAGTGAGAACATGCGGTGTTTGGTTTTCTGTTCCTGTGTTAGTTTGCTGAGAATGATGGTTTCCAGCTTCATCCATGTCCCTGCAATGGACGTGAACTTATGCTTTTTTATGGCTGCATAGTATTCCATGGTATATGTGTGCCATGTTTTCTTTATTCAGTGTATCATTGATGGGCATTTGGGTTGGTTCCAAGTCTTTGCTATTGTGAATAGTGCTGCAATAAACATACTTGTGCACGTGTCTTTATAGGAGAATGATTTATAATCCTTTGAGTATACACTCAGTAATGGCATTACTGGGCCAAATGGTATTTCTGGTTCTTGATCCTTGAGGAATTGCCACACTGTCTTCCATAATGGTTGAACTAATTTACACTCCCTCCAATAGTGTAAAAACATTCCTATTTCTCCATATCTTCCCCAGCATCTGTTGTTTCCTGACTTTTTAATGATTGCTATTCTAACTGGCATGAGATGATATCTCACTGTGGTTTTGATTTGCATTTCTCTAATGACCAGTGATGATGAGCTTTTTTTCATATGTTTGTTGGCCATATAAACGTCTTCTTTTGAGAAGTATCTGTTCATATCCTTCACTCATTTTTGGTGGGGTTGTTTGTATTTTTCTTGCAAATTTGTTTAAGTTCCTTGTAGATTCTGGATATTAGCCCTTTGTCAGATGGATATATTGCAAAAATTTTCTCCCATTCTGTAGGTTGCCTTTTCACTCTGATGATAGTTTCTTTTGGTGTGCAGAAGCTCTTTAGTTTAATTAGATCCCATTTGTCAATTATGTCTTTTGTTACCATTGCTTTTGGTGTTTTAGTCATGAAGTCTTTGCCCATGCGTATGTCCTGAATGGTATTGCCTAAGTTTTCTTCTAGGGTTTTTATGGTTTTAGGTCTTACATTTAAATCTTTAATCCACTTGAGTTAATTTTTGCATAAAGTATAAGGAAGGGGTCCAGTTTCAATTTTCTGCATATGGCTAGCCAGTTTTCCCAACACCATTTATTAGATAGGGAATCTTTCCCCATTGCTTGTTTTTGTCAGGTTTGTCCAAGATCAGATGGTTATAGATGTGTGGCATTATTTCTGAGGCCTCTGCTCTGTTCCATTGGTCTATATCTCTGTTTTGGTACCAGTACCATGCTGTTTTGGTTACTGTAGCCTTGTAGTATAGTTTGAAGTCAGGTAGCGTGATGCCTCCAACTTTGTTCTTTTTGGTTAGGATTGTCTTGGCTCTACGGGATCTTTTTTGGTTCCATATGAAATTTAAAGTAGTTTAATCTTTCTAATTCTGTGAAGAAAGTCAGTGGTTGCTTGATGGGGATAGCATCGAATCTATAAATTACCTTGGGCAGTATGGCCATTTTCACAATATTGATTCTTCCTATTAATGGGCATGGAATGTTTTTCCATTTGTTGTGTCTTCTCTTATTTCCTTGAGCAGTGGTTTGTAGTTCTCCTTGAAGAGGTCCTTCACATCCCTTGTAAATTGTATTCCTAGATATTTTATTCTCTTTGTAGCAATTGTGAATGGGAGTTCACTCATGATTTGGCTGTCTGTTTGTCTATTATTGGTATATAGGAAGCTTGTGATTTTACCCATTGATTTTATATCATGAGACTTTGCTGAAGTTGCTTATCAGCTTAAGGAGAATTTGGCTGAGATGATGGGGTTTTCTAAATATACAATCATGTCATCTGCAAACAGAGACAATTTGACTTCCTATTTGAATATTCTTTATTTCTTTCTCTTGCCTGATTGCCCTGGCCAGAACTTCCAATACTGTGTTGAATAGGAGTGGTGAGAGAATGCATCTTTGTCTTGTGCCAGTTTCTAGCTTTTACGCATTTAGTATGATATTGGCTGTGGGTTTGTCCTAAATAGCTCTTATTATTTTGAGATACGTCCTATCAATACCTAGTTTATTGAGAGATTTTAGTATAAAGGAGTGTTGCATTTTATCCAAGGCCTTTTTTGCATCTATTGAGATAATCATGTGGTTTTTGTCATTGGTTCTGTTTATGTGATGGATTATGTTTATCGATTTGCATATGTTGAACCAGCCTTGCATCCCAGGTAGGAAGCTGACTTGATCATGGAGGATAAGCTTTTTGATGTGCTGGATTTGGTTTGCCAGTATTTTATTGAGGATTTTTGTATGGATATTCTTCAGGGATGTTGGCCTGAAATTTTTTTTTTTTTTTTTTTTTTTTTTTTTTNCTTGGGAGGGTGTATGTGTCCAGGAATTTATCCATTTCTTCTAGATTTTCTAGTTTATTTGCATAGAGGTGGTTATAGTATTCTATGATGGTAGTTTGTATTTCTGTGGGATCAGTGGTGATATCCCCTTTATCATTTTTTACTGTCTATTGGATTCTTCTCTCTTTTCTTCTTTGTTAGCCTGGCTAGTGGTCTATTTTGTTAATCTTTTAAAAAACCCAGCTCCTGGATTCACTGATTTTTTGAAGGGTTTTTCTTGTATCTATCTCCTTCAGTTCTGCTCTGATCTTAGCTATTTCTTGTCTTCTGCTAGCTTTTGAATTTATTTGCTCTTACTTCTCTAGTTCTTTTAATTGTGATGTTAGGGTGTTGATTTTAGATCTTTCTTGCTTTCTCCTGTGGGTATTTAGTGCTATAAATTTCCCTCTAAACACTGCGTTAGCTGTAACCCAAAGATTATAGTACATTTTCTCTTTGTTCTCATTGGTTTCAAAGAACTTATTTATTTCTGCCTTAATTTTGTTATTTAACCAGTAGTCATTCAGGAGCAGGTTGTTTAGTTTCCATGTGGTTGTGTGGTTTTGAGTTAGTTTCTTAATCCTGACTTGTAATTTGATTGCACTTGGTCTGAGAGACTGTTTGTTATAATTTCCATTCTTTTGCATTTGTTGGGGAGTGTTTTACTTCCAATTATGTGGTCAATTTTAGAATAAGTGCAATGTGGTGCTGAGAAGAGTGTATATTCTGTTGATTTGGGGTGGAGAGTTCTGTAGATGTGTATTAGATCCACTTGGTCCAGAGCTAAGTTTCAGTTCTGAATATCCTGAGGCTGAGACAGGAGGATTGCTTGAGCCCAGGAATTCAAGACCAGCCTGGGCAACATAGCACGACCTCATGTCTAAAAAATTTTTATCATAATATTGTGCAAATATCACCATCATGCATCTTCATAACTCTTTTCATCTTGTAAAACTGAAACTGTACCTATTAAACAACAAGTCTCCATTCTCTCTTCTTCCCAGTCCCTGGCAACTACCATTCTACTTTCTGTCTCAATAATTTTGGCTACTTTAAGTAACTTACATAAGTAGAATTATGCAATATTTATTTTTCTTTGTGTGACTGCCTTATTTTACTGAACATAATGTCCTCAAGATTCATCCATGCTGTACATGTGCCAGAATTTTCATCCTTTTTTTTTTCCTTCGAGAAGGAGTTTTGCTCTTGTTGCCCAGGCTGGAGTGCAATGGTGTGATGTCGGCTCATTGCAGTCTCTGCCCCTGGATTCAAGTGATGATTCTCTGGCCTCAGCCTCCTGAGTAGCTGGGATTACAGGCACCCATCACCACACCCGGCTATTTTATTTTTATTTTTTTTGTATTTTTAGTAGGGGTTGGTTTTTGCTATATTGGACAGGCTGGTCTTGAACTTCTGACCTCACGTGGTCTGCCCCCCTCAGCCTCTCAAAGTGCTGGGATTACAGGCATGAGCCGCTGTGCCCGCCCAGAATTTCCATCCTTTTAAGGCTAATATCCTGCTCTACGAATACACCACATTTTTCTTATCCATTCATTCATCATGGGATTTGTGGGTTGCCTTTGCATTTTAGCTATCATGACTGTCTAAATCCTCGGTCCACCAGATGTCCTTTATGACACACGTCCATGCCACATTGTTCTCATTTTACCCTCTAGCAATTCTTTTTTTTTTTTTTTTTTCCTGAGACGGAGTCTTGCTCTGTCGCCCAGGCTGGAGTGCGGTGGCCAGATCTCAGCTCACTGCAAGCTCCGCCTCCCGGGTTTATGCCATTCTCCTGCCTCAGCCTCCCGAGTAGCTGGGACTACAGGCGCCCGCCACCTCGCCCGGCTAATTTTTTGTAATTTTTTTAGTAGAGACGGGGTTTCACCGTGTTAGCTAGGATGGTCTCGATTTCCTGACCTCGTGATCCACCCGTCTCAGCCTCCCATCCTCTAGCAATTCTTAACAACTGTCTTCTCTGAAAAGACAATGGTCTATGCTTTTCCATAGTCTATGTTTTCTCATTATTAATAGAATATCTTTTGCTCTTTCCAAATCCAGTTAAGAACTCTGTCACTGTTCTCTTTCCCCTTAATTTCATAGACGGGTCTTTAGTGGAATTAATGGCGCTGTATTTTAACATTAAAAATGCCTGTTCATCCTTTCTATTCAATTTTCTTACTCCTAGAAGGAGGGGAGGTATTTAATATCTTGAGAATTTGTGTTCTAGTACCTGTCACAGTGCCTGGTGTCAATGAATGAGTATAAATGAATTATCAATTAGATATGAAAGTCTTCTTCACTCAGGAATGACAACGTAATTTTTTCAGTTGTTTTGGCCAAAAACTTCTAAGCCATTTTTGACCCCTTTAGTCTCGCTCCTCATTAAATCTCCCAAAAAATTATATTGGCTCTACCTTGAAAAGTCTGACTTCCCACCCTCTGTAAGACACTGTCATATCTTGCTTGGACCATTGCAATTGCTCTTAACTGGTGTCCTGCTTCGTTATTGTGGGCAGAGCAGCCAGAGTGGTTCTGTTAACACACAAGTAAAAGTCAGACCCTCGCGATGGCCCTCAAAGTCCTGCTGTATTCAGTTGGCCACTACCCCATTCCTCTCTTTTGCCTTTGTCTCTTTTCCTACTCTTCTCATGCTTCTCACTCTGCTTTACCTACACCTGCCTCCTCGTTCCACTGAGGATGTGCCAGGTGGGATTCAAGACCTCTGCACCCACTGTTCCCTCTCCTCAGAGTATCCTAGCTCTGGTTAGCTATGTGGTCCCTTCCTCATCTCTTTTCAGTTTCTGCTTAAATGTCTACTATCTGAAGCCCTCCCTGACTATCTTATTTAAAACTAAACCTTCTCCGATGCCAGCACTCATGATCTCTCCTCTTTAATTTTTTCTCATAGCACTTCTTTTCTTTTTTATTTTCGTTTCTCTTTTTTTTGAGACAGAGTCTCACTCTATTGCCCAGGCTGGAGTTCAGTGGCGCCATCTCTGCTCACTGCAACCTCTGCCTCCCAGGTTCAAGCAATTCTCCTGTCTCAGCCTTCCGAGTAGCTGGGATTACAGGAGCCTGCCACCGTGCCTGGCTAATTTTTGTATATTTAGTAGAGATGAGGTTTCATCATGTTGGCCAGGCTGGTTTCGAACTCCTGGCCTCAGATGATCCACGCACCTAGGCCTCCCAAAGCGTTGGGATTTACAGGCGTGAGCCACAGTGTGTGGCTACTTATTTTCTTTTAACTTGCTATATACACATAACTTATTAATTTTGTTTTTGATCTCTGTCTTGACATTAGGATGCAAGGGCCATGAAGGGAGGCATTTTTGTCTGTTTTGTTCCTTGTTTTGTCTCCAGGATTGGCACATAGTAGGCCCTCAATAAGCAGCTGTTGAATTGGTGAGTGAAAACTATAGAGAAAGATTTCTTCAAAGCAAAACAGGCTGTCAAGAGGAGAACTACTACCCAGATGAATGAATTCAGAATTCCATGATTCCAGGCTGGGCACAGTGGCTCCCACCTGTAATCCCAGCACTGTGGGAGGCCAAGTGGGAGGATCACTTGAGTCCAGGAGTTTGAGACGAGCCTGGGCAACATGGCAAGATCCTGTCTCTATATTAAATTTTAAAAAATGTAAAATAAAGTATAAAACAGAATTCTGTGTTCCCAAATCAGGTGATAAAAATTGGAGAAAGATACAAGAATTGGGATAGAGTAGAACTTGAAATATGATGCACAGGGTGGTGAAACTCAGAACTGGCTGAAAGTCAGGGCCTATGATGGCCTATTGTCATAGCAGCAGAACCTGGCTGTAAGAGGGGGATCAGCTTGTGGACATAAAGGGGGGTAGAATCATCTGGGGAGGATTCTACCCACCTTGTTCTACCAGTTTTGAATTTTGGCCCAAATCTCTGAATTCACAGCCCTTGTCCTGAATCTCTGACAACCCTTTGTATATAGATCTATGTGCTTTTATAATAATTATATAATTTAATATGAATTTGAATACATATTTGAATACATATATATTTCATAGGCATACTACTTAAGGTGTTTGAAACATTTAAGAGGATCTGCTTAATTTGACTTGAAATATTGAGGATGATAACATTGAATTAACTAAATTTATATTTGATTTGACTCTGCCAAAATGCATAAGAACATCTGATTTACTAAATATATACTTTTTTTCTCTCGTTTTAAAAATAGAAATGGGGTTTTGCTATGTTGCCCAGGCTGGTCTCAAACTCCTGGGTACAAGCACTGCACCTGCCTCAGCTTCCCAAAGTGTTGGGATTACAGGCATGACCAACCACTCCGGGCTGCATATTTTAATTTTAGTAAATTTTCAAGAGTTGTTTAAGTGCTCGTGAAGACATTTGAAGGGCTTGAGTAATCAGGTGCATTAAATTTGTGATTATAGTTTAAAAAGTTTAAGATAATGTAATTAATTAAGTCTATAAACAGAGCTTAAATGTCAGATTTAAATTTGATTTTTTGGGCGTGATTTTACTTTAAGAGAACTTGATTGCAAACAGTGCTTAAGTTATTTGGGGGAATTTAATCTGGTAAGTTTTTGGGCTAAGAGAATATTAATTAAAGATAAGTTGTGATTGCTTTAAAATTTAAAACAAACATTAGTGGATAGATAATTAAACATGGTATTTGGTAATTGCATTTAATGGTCTAAAAATGTTCTAAGTTGACAACTTAAAATATGATAACCAATTATCAAACAGCTTTAGATATTTCTTTCCTCGCACAAAAGACTTGGATATTAAAAAGAATCCCTTGCAACATATACATTGTGGGACCCCAAACGCTTGTGGATTTCAGTTGATTGAGGGGAGAAGCATGAAGGAGCCATAGGAGTGGGGTTGGGATACGGTCCAGTTCTTCCACGCTTTGTAATGTGGCACTGGGCAACTCATTGGAGAAAGCGGAGTCTGCGAAGTGAAGAGGACAAATCCTGGCTAGACTTTTGGGATTCAGGTGACTGAGAAGATGGACAGAGGCACTTTGTAAAGAATGAAGTGCTTGTGATGATCCCAGGTGGTATGGCCTGAGGAAGAAATATTGTGATAGGGAAACAAATATTTATTGAGCCCCTGCTCTGTGTTACCCTCTAGGCCAGACACTTTCCCCATCCTGACCTCAATGGATAAGTGAGTAAACTGCTTAAGGTCACAAATGGAGGAGTTGAGATTTGAACTTGGATGACCATGTGGAGAACTGTTGGCTTAGTCCCTTCTTCATTGGGTAGGGATAATGTAGCTCAGGAAAGAAAATGAATGATGCAAGCTAAAGATGTATTTAATGAGAACCAAGAAGTACAATATGGTGCTGCGGTCTGAATGTTTGTTCCCTTCAGAACTCATGTTGAAATTTAATCCCCAAGGTAGCAGTATTGAGAGGTGAAAACATTTAAGAGGTGAGTGGACCATGAGGGCTCTGCCCTCGTGAATGGGTTAATCCATTCATGGATATATGGGTTGTTAATGGAATAAAGGGTTATCATGAGAGTAGAACTGGTGGTTTTATAAGAAAAGGAAGAAAGACCTGGGCCCAGGACGCTCAGCCCCCTTGCCATATGATGTCCTGCACTACCTAGGGACACTGTAGAGTGTCCCCATCAGCAAGAAGGTCCTCACCAGATTCAGGCTCTTGACCTTGGACTTCTCAGCCTCCATAACATAGAAGTATTTTTTCTTTTTAAATTACTCAATTTTAGGTATTCCATTATAAGCAACAGAAAACAGATTAAGACACATGGTAACCAAGGAAGTACAGTAAAACCGAATACCCTGGTCCTCCTTACCTGAGGCAGATGTATTCCAAGACCCCCAGTGGATGCCTGAAATTGCAGATGGTACCGAACCCCACATGTACTATATGTTTTTCCTGTGAATACATACTTATAATAAACTTTAATTTCTAAGTCAGGCACAGTATGAGATTAACAACAATAACTATTAATAAAGTAGAACAATTATAATAATATGGCAACATTACTACTCTTGTGCTTTGGGGGCATTATTTAGCAAAATTAGGGTTGTTTTAACTCAAGCACTGGGATACTGTGATAGTCGATCTGATAACCAAGACAGCTACTAATTGACCAATGAGCAGGTGGCATATACACCTGTGGATATGCTGTATGAAGGAATGATTCATATCCTGGGCAGGATGGAGTGGGACAGTCAAGATTCCATCACACTATTTAGGATCACGTTCAATTTCAAACTAATGAATTGTTTATTTCTGGAAATTTCTGTTTAATATTTTTAGATCGTGATTGACCACCAGTAACTGAAACTGTGGATGGGGTGAACTGCTGTAAATCAGCCAGCCAAAGTCAGATGTTTAAACCAGAAATAACTCGGGAGAAGGGAACATGTCCTAAGTGAAGTATGAGTCCTTACAAGAAGATTTTTTAGGGGAAGTCATCGTTCTTCCACCTTAAGTTCCTAGTCACAGACTCCAGTTCAGTGATCCATGTGTGGAAGCCTTCTAGGCTCTTACCATTGACCCTGCCTTTATGAGGCCACCCGACCCATGTGTGCAGAATTTCTTTGAGCTGGAGAGAACTCAGGCTGGCAATTCTTTCCTTCAGTGGCAGGTCTCTTGGATCCCTTGAGAGAAATCAGAAACCCTCAGACTCCAGCTTCTGAGCATATGCTCTTTTAGTCAGTGCTATTTTTTTTTTTTTTTTTTTTTTTGACACGGAGTCTCGCTCTGTCGGCCAGGCTGGAGTGCAGTGGCCAGATCTCAGCTCACTGCAAGCTCTGCCTCCCGGGTTTATGCCATTCTCCTGCCTCAACCTCCCGAGTAGCTGGGACTACAGACGCCCGCCACCTCGCCAGGCTAGTTTTTTGTATTTTTTTTTTAGTAGAGACGGGGTTTCACCATGTTAGCCAGGATGGTCTCAATCTCCTGACCTCGTGATCCGCCTGTCTCGGCCTCCCAAAGTGCTGGGATTACAGGCTTGAGCCACCGCGCCTGGCCTAGTCAGTGCTATTCTAATCCCTCTTTGAAGAAGTAACTCTCCCAGCGTCTTACCAAGAGGGTACTCAAAAATATATGTTGAATGAATCTATTTCATTGGTATTTCGAGTGTCTGGAAGCACAGAATGAATAAGAGAATTATGTTTCAATTTTAGTTTTTGATTTTTCGAGTGGGAAATATGTTTCTATGGCGTGAAAATAAATCCTTCTCCCACCTCCCTTTGCTTCCTCAGCCACCCAGCTCTCTTCTTGGAAGCTACCAGTTTCTCATGTATCTTTCCATTGTCAGTCATTGGTGATAAAAACAATATGTATACATATCTATTCTTCTCTACCTTTGAAAAGATTCAATGGCATTGAGATACAAATGGTAACAAACTATATATATTGTTCTGTACCTTGCTTTTTAAAAAAAAATTAACAACATGTCTTGGAGATCTTTCCATGTCAGTAATTAAGTGCTGCACACCAGCAACATTGACATTGCTAGGTGCTTCAGGCTGGGTGCAGTTGCTCACGTCTGTAATCCCAGCACTTTGGGAGGCTGAGGCGGGCGGATTACAAGGTTAGGAGATCGAGACCATCCTGGCTAACACGGTGAAACCCCATCTCTACTAAAAATACAAAAAAATTAGCTGGGCGTGGCGGCGAGCGCCTGTAGTCCCAGCTACTTGGGAGGCTGAGGCAGGAGAATGGCGTGAACCCGGGAGGTGGAGCTTGCGGTGAGCCAAGATCGTGCCACTGCATTCCAGCCTGGGCGACAGAGTGAGACTCTGTCTCAAAAAAAAAAAAAAAAAGGAATCTGGTTTCGCTGCAGACATAGAGTCAGATCTGTGTTTTCACAGGATCTGCGCTTGATTTCTACCCTCATTAGAGTTTGAGACTTGCTAGCTGGCAGCCTGAGTGGGCTTAGTGCAGGAGGCAGGTGCATACCTGTAGAGAGGAACAGAGACTGGAAGCTCCTCATCCCTGTTCCTAAAACTCCCTAAAATTGCTGGAACCCCATAGCTGGGACCTCCATGTTAGGGCTGGTCATGAGAGTGACCTCATATTTGGTCTGAATATCTGGAAGAAACTTGGAGGGCTGATGTGGGGATTGTCATGAAGGCAGTGGAGTTGCTGAAGTGGGAAGCCTCAGAAAACTAGACACTTTCCTTCTAGCTTGGACACAAGAATGTCAGAGAGAATCTTGGCCATGTGAGGGCCTCCTCCCTTATATAGGATGAAAAGGTGTGTTTTCTTTATATTAATAGAATTTTCTAGTTCATACGTGTGCTCAAAGAACAGTGATTAGCTGTTGGTCTAACTAGTTTTTATATATTAAAAAAAACATGTTAACTAACTTTCAACATTTAACTAAAGTTAAATGTTGTCATACTTCTGACCCAGAAAATCCACTTCTGGAGTAATACTAAAGGAGAAACCTTCACTCATGTATAGCAAAAGACATGCACAAATGTTTTCCAACGGTGCTATAATGAATACTATGATAAATGCAATAATGATAAGCTGGTACCACACTTGTCTATAATCGGGGAGTAGATGATTTCTATGTTGAAATATATATTAAAAAATATATTTTCATATAAGTGAATAGAAGAGAAATACTAAACTTCATAATGAAGTGTGTGTTTGGGGGTAGCCTAAGTAATGAGATAGCTGGGGACAACTTATTTGTCCAGGGGCCCAGAATCTAGGAGTACATGTAGACCCTGAGTATATAGCCCTGAGAACCCAGTTCCAAGGAGTAATGAATAACATCGAAATGGCCTAGAACAGCTGGGGGAAGAGAGGGATTCTGCACTCCCCTTCCTGCACCTCCCCCAACCACTGCAAATGTATTGCCAAACAGTTGAACATTTCATTGCATTTTTAGAAGAGTTTCTTCCCTCTACTGTGTCTGTGGCGACTTTTCTGGGAAACACTATCCCCTCTCAGTTAAGAGCGTGAGCCTTGGCATCAGCCAGATGTGGATTTGAATCCCAGTGCCAGCCCTAACTAGTTTCCTGACCCTGAGCAAGTTATTTAACCTCGCTCGGTTTTGTCTCCTGAAAAGTGGGAATAATAGTCTGTACTCTTAGGGTTGCTGTAAGGATTAAATGAGATATGCATTTGAAGCACTTGTCACTGTGTTTGGCACAGAAAAAGTATTCAGTGCTTGTTATTATTTCTAAGCAGGGGCTTGAGGGTACAGCGTAAGAAGTAAAGCAAAGGAGAAAAGACCTTCTGGAGGTGAGGATCACCTGTGAGTGCACTGACCCTTGGAGTCCAGCTCTTGGAGACCCCTGGGAGTGACTTTTTCTCACTGTGGTTGTGGGTGCTTTGGACCAGCTCTAGGGGTGGGTGCTGTCAGACAGTCCTGGAACACCCTTGGATCTCTCCTCTCTGGGAAGGCTTCTGGCTGAGCTCTTCTCTGGCCTTTCCATCTGCCTCTGTGATTTGGATTGTCTATTTTGGATTGTCCCAGGGCTGAGCAGGAAGTCAATGATTGGTCCAGGATATATGGGGAGTGACGCCTTAAGGTAGAGATCCTGTGGGCCTGGGACCCTCTAGGGCTCTGGGTATAGGACTGGCTTTCTTCATTTACCAAGTCCCATCCCTGGGGGCCTCTAAAGTTTAATGAATGTGAAGCCCTAGAGAGGGAGAATTGCACAGAAACCCATCATAGAGCAAACACACAATGTCATCTTCCTGGGGGCTTGAGACGATTCATTTCTTTTCTCTCATTAACAGCAGAGAGGTTATTAGTTGTTCCTTTTTCTCATAAGAGAAATCTGAGATCTAATAAACTTCGCCAATTTTCTTCTGATCACACAGCAAATCACTCATAAGAAGAATAATAAAAACAACTTGTATATTTGGCAATAGCTTGCATATTTTACCTTATTCTGTCTTCATACAAATCCTCTAAGGTCTACTCAGCAAACATAATTGTCTCCATACTATGTGGCAGCGGGGGAGTGGGGAATGGCGGCTCAGGGAAGTGATGTGACTAGTCTAGGCTCATATCTGGTAAGTGGCAGAGTCAGGACCAATGCCAGGTTCTTCTCACTTTTGATCTTTACTTCTTCCCAGAGATGCCAGCCTCTGAGGGTTTAGTTATCTTGAAATTACTTGATATTACTGGTCTCATCTACAGAAATAATTAACAATTATATTCAGGTGAGGCACACTCTAGGTTGTAGCGTCCCCATCCTTGAAGAGATTCTTGCCCCGCGCTTTAGCCGTAGATTCTGAGAACAGCATGCCTACTATTTTCTCTCTAGGCTTGTGCCCCCTGCAGGACTGAGGTTCTGTTTGTCATAAGAACTGGAGTTACCCCAAAGGGTGGCTGAAACCTGCCTCTCAAATGTTACCTTTTTTCCCTAAGTGATCTCTGTTTGCATTCATTCCTCTTCATTTTTTCCCCATCCACCTCTTGCTGGATACCGCATTTCACAACTTCAGGGCTCCTCACGCACGCTGCAGCCTTGTGGATGTCGCCTCCTGGAGCGCACCAACGATACTCACTGCTTGTTGCAAAGTAGACTTGTCGTTATTACAGGCCTTGGATGTTTTCTCTCTCAGTTGCTGCTCCTGAATCTGTCTCCTGTCATCTGAGGTGTCCTTTCTGTTTCTCCCTGTGAATTGCTGTGGCTTCAGTTCTTGTCACTTTCCTTTCTCTGTCTTGAGGATCAGATTCAAAATCCTTAAAGAGATTTACAGAGATTTACTTATTACAAAATCTTTCTTACAGAGATTTACTTATTACAAAATCTTTCTTACAGAGATTTACTTATTACAGGTAATAAGTGTTTGTAATAAGTGTTTGTATTATTTAAGAACACTTTTACAGAAAATAAGAGAAAGAAATATAGAGCCAAAAACCTTGTGAGAAAGGAGGTAGAGATGATATGTGATGAACATTTATAGGAAGCCATGGAAGGACCAAAAAGCATCTCATATTTATGAGGCATTTGAGTCACTATATCTTCATGAAGCTCTCAGTATTCATGAGATCTTAGGTGGACACCCTTGGGTGATCCCCATTTTTGGTTCCATTTGTTTTCTTCCCAAGGCATGCAGATAAGGCATGGTTGCTTAGCAAGTCACTGGTGAGCAACAGCTATTGGTTAGACATACTTGTTTCTGCATCTCCCTGACGGAGCACCCGCTGGCCCCAGGCACCCCCTTTCTGCTCATGTCCTTTGTTCCTTCTCAATTCAATGTTCTCATGACCATATGTCAGGAGGAAAGCTGATGTGGGAGAGCAAGAGAGTGAGAGAGCTACAGAATGAGAAACAGAGGCTCACACTCACACACACTGTGTAACACAGAATTCAGCTAGTGTGGTTCCTCCACCTTGTTGCACTGTTTCCTAAATTTGTCTCTTTCCCCTTGCTTCTCTCTGGTTTTTGTTATTGATTCAATAAACCATTTGATTTGAGCATCTTAAATTGGTCCACAAACCTTTCTGCTCAATAGCCTTCCTGCCGGAGCCGTAGGAGGCTACCATTGCACGGGTGTAATTTCTCAGTGGCAAGTCCACTTTAACTCCATCCTTCGAGCACATGCAGGTTCTGTCCCAGTGGTAATTTAATGTGCAGGATAGAAATGAGGTAGCTTGGCCCCCGAAGCACACGAAGGAAACCTCAGGGAGGTGAAAGAGAGGTCAGAAGTGAATATTGGGCTCTCTGTGCCAAGTTTGTTTATGCAATAGTTGCATCCACTTCAAATTCTTTTGTCTACCTCTAGTTTGGTGCTCAGAATCTCAGCTTCTTCTCATCTGCTGCTGAATTCTCTGCTCTGAATCTGAGAATCCTGCTTTGTTCTTTGTATTTGGGGTCCCTGAGGCAAAGTGTGAGGACTAGAAGAGCCAACAAGATGGACTACAGAGGATGCCTCTCCAAGGTGAAGATGGGACGGGCCCCTCTCGTATGTAGTTGGGGATCCTTAATCTCCTGTCCCACTGGGAAATTCTTATGGAAAACAAAGCAATGTTAGGCAGGTAGCTTGTATGAAGAATATCCTGTCTCTAGACTTCTGACTCTAGAGAGATCTGTAGAGGCCTCAGAGGAAGCAGTGGATGCACCCTGGAGAGATCCAGAAGTCTGCTCTGAAGGATTGGAGTTTGCTGTGCTCTATGGATCCTACCATCAGATATTACACTCCACTTCCTCAGACATCCACTTATCATCCCATTCTACTGCACAGTAGCAGGCAATAGCTCTCTGAAAGTTTACTGAATAACCCAACAGTGTGACAAACATAAAGGGGCTTCATTTTTCTTCTAATTATTGCCTTCAACCTACTCTGACAGAGTTGCACAGAGCGATAATTTGTTCTGTTTCATTTGCTGTATAACATTCCACTGAATGAATATGCTACAATTTAACCATTCTGTTGTAGGTGGACATTGGTGTTGTTTTCAGTTTTGGACTAATTATATATGATGCTGCTATCAACAGTTTTGTATGTTTCTTTTGGCATATGCGTCCTTCTGTTAGGTGTATACCTAGAAAAGGAACTTCTGGGTCATAGGTGATACGTATGTTTAGTTTTAGTACATATTAAACAAAACTAACCGTTTGTTTTCAAAAGTGGTGTTACCTATTTATTTTCGTAGATTCAGGGGGTACATGTGCAGGTTTGCTATGGTTTTACCTATTTATTTATTTATTTTTTTGAGACAGAGTCTTGCTTTGTCAACCAGGCTGGAGTGCAGTGGCACAATCTCAGCTGCAACCTCTGTCTCCCAGGTTCAAGCAATTCTTGTGCCTCAGCCCCCCAAGTAGCTGGGATTACAGGTATGAGCCACCACGCCCTGTTAATTTTTGTATTTTTAGTGGAGACGGGGTTTCACTCTGTTGGCCAGGCTGGTCTCAAACTCCTGACCTCAAGTAATCCACCTGCCTTGGCCTCCCAGAGTGCTGGGATTACAGGCATGAGCCACTGTGCCTGGTGGTTTTACCTATTTGTATTCCCACTTGCAGCATATGAGTGATTCAGCTTCTTCACATCTTTGCCAACACTTGGCATTGTCAGTTAAAAAAAAAAAAAAAAACTTTTGTTTAGCCATTCTATGTGTGTAGTGGTATCTCATTGTGGTTTAAATTTGCATTTCTCTAATGACAGCTGATGTTGTACACCATTTTTTAAAAAACATTTATTTTAGATTTGAGGATATATATGCAAATTTGTTATACATGTCAACTTGTGTCAGGGGGATTTGTTGTACAGGTTATTTAGTCACCCATGTATTAAGTCTAGTACCCAATAGTTATTTTTTATGCTCCTCTCCCTCCTCCTACCCTCCACACTCAAGGAAGCTCCAGTGTCTATTGTTCCCTTCTTGGTGTTCATGAGTTCTCATCATTTAGCTCCCATTTATAAATGAGAACACAGTATTTGGTTTTCTGTTCCTGCGTTAGCTTGCTAAGGGTAGTGACCTCCAGTTCCATTCATGTTCCTGCAAAAGATACAATCTCATTCTTTTTCATGGCTACATAGTTTTCCATGGTGTATATGTACCACATTTTCTTTATCCAGACTGTCATTCATGGACATTTAGGTTGATTTCACATTTTTGCTATTGCGATGAATAGTGCTGCAATGAACATTCATGTGTGTGTGTCTTTATAGTAGAATAATTTATATTCCTCTGGTTATATAACCAGTAATGGGATTGCTGAGTCGAATGGTATGTTTGAATACCATTTTCATATAGTACTTGGCTATTTGGGTGTCTTCTTTTGTGAAGTATTTCTTCAAGTGTTTACTCATTATTATATTATCATTATTCCTTTTATGATGTGGGTCATTTATTTTGGAAGGGAATCCAAGAAACAGGAGGGAAGGACTGGAGAAAGCGAAACGAAAAAACTAAGCGAAACTCCTACATGGTGAATTGCTTTTTCACTCTCAATGGAAAACCAGTAAAAATGTGTGTTACGAATCTGGTCAATACTGCACAATCTAGATGAAAGAAAGAAGTATGTATGCTCCAGCTCTCTCATTGGTCCAGAATTGCTTGTGGAACATTTGTTTATTGCCTTATACTTCAGGCGTGCCCATGTTGAGCTGGCTGAGGGCTTCGCGGCATCTTTTGTGGGGACTGGATGTGGAAAGCAAAAGAACTTGGTGCAGTTTGAAGGAGCTCTTCCTGGCTGCCTCAGAAACATCTGTGGAAAACAAAATGTCCCAAAAGACATAAGAAGTACTTAATATAGAAGTGTTCTTTTTCCTTTCAGCCCGTCAAAGGACCCAGTTTCCTTGGGGACCTGTCTGGCATAGTGAAAAACAGAAACTTTTGGTCTCCCATCCTATAGTTAAGGTCTACAGGCTTCAACCACTTTTGCATGCTGTCTTAGCTGGGTTCCCCTGAGAGCACAGCCTGTGACAAAAGTTTGGATGGAGTTAGTTTATTTGGGCATTGCCATCCCAGGGAGCCAGAGTTCAGGAGAAGGGGTTGATAAAAGGAACGAGGAAGAGGGAATTCAAGGATGCAGTAGTCTGTGTTATTGATTAGGTCCCCCCAGGGTGACTGGGACATCCATTTGTTTTTTGAAGGTGGTTAGGTGCCTTTCCTTCCTTCCTTCCTTCCTTCCTTCCTTCCTTC
>NW_016814544.1:1358810-1416602 GCF_001698545.2 Rhinopithecus bieti
CTTCCTTCCTTCCTTCCTTCCTTCTTTCTTTCTTTCTTTCTTTCTTTCTTTCTTTCTTTCTTTCTTTCTTTCTTTCTTTCTTTCTTTCTCTCTTTCTTTTCTTTCTTTCTCTCTTTCTCTCTTTCTCTCTTTCTCTCTTTCTCTCTTTCTCTCTTTCTCTCTCTCTCTCTCTCTCTCTCTCTCTCTCTCTCTCTCTTTTTTCTTTTCTTTCCTTTCTTTCCGAAGGAGTCTCACTCTGTTGCCCAGGCTGGAGTGCAGTGGCGCGATCTGGGCTCACTGCAACCTCCACCTCCCAGATTCCAGCAATTCTCCTGCCTCAGCTTCCCGAATAGCTGGGATTACAAGTGCCTGCCACCACACCCAGCTAGTTTTTGTATGTTTAGTAGAGACGAGGTTTCACCATGTTGGCCAGGCTGGTCTCAAACTCCTGACCTCAGACGATCCGCCCGCCATGGCCTCCCAAAGTGCTGGGATTACATGTGTGAGCCATCATGCCCAGCCTTTCCCTTACTAATTATCAGAAATTCTTTATAAATGCTAGATATCATTCCTTCATCAGATAAATGCATGATTATGTCTCCTCCTACATGGCGATTTGGTTTTCCACTCTCAGTGGTGTCTTTTGATGAATAGATGTTTTTTATTTTAATGCAGTCCACATAAATTTAAAAATTTGTTTCTACAAAATTCTGCTGGGATTTTGATTAGAATTATGTTGAACTATATATAAACTTTGGGAAAACTGATACCATTACAAAATTGAATATATTGAACATTTTGAACATGAGAATAGTGTATTCGTCAATTTACTTGTTTTCTTTAATTGAAGTTTTTTGTAGTTTTATGTTAGGGGTCTTAAACAGTTTTTGTTAGATTTATTTGTAGGTATTTTAAGTTTTTAATGCAATAGTAAATGGTCAAAATTTTCTCTTTCTAGTTGTTTATTACTAAAATAGAAATTCAATTAGGCTTTGAATGTTAATCTTGTATCCAGAAACCTTGTTCAATTCACAGTGGTTCATCTGTCAGTTCCTTGAGATTTTATGTACACAATCAAATCATCTACAAATAATGACAGTTTTATTTATTTTTATCAATATTATTTTTGACTAATAAATCATAATTGTATACATTTATGGAGCATAATGTGATATCTTGATGTATGTATACAATGTGTAACGATTAAATCCAGCTAATTAACTTATCCAACACCTTGTGTAATTATCATTTATTATGGTGAAACATTTGAAATTTACTCTTGGTTATTTTGAAACAGACACTACATTATTATTGATTATAGTCACTCTCCTGTACAATAGACCTCAAATCTTATTCCTCTTATTTATCTGAAAATTTGTACCCTTTGATCAATAAAATTCCTTCTTTTTTTCTCCAATCCTTCTTCTCCCCTCTGCCCCTATGTCCTCAGCCCCCAGCCTTTGGTAACCATCATTCTACCCTCTACTTCTATGAGTATTGACGATTTTATGTTGCCTGGGCTGATCTGGAACTCCTGGGCTCAAGTGATTCTCCTGCCTCAGCTCCTAAGTAGCTTTTCTTCCTTCCTTCCTTCCTTCCTTCCTTCCTTCCTTCCTTCCTTCCTTCCTTCCTTCCTTCCTTCCTTCTTTCCTTCCTTCCTTCCTTCCTTCCTTCTTTCTTTCTTTCTTTCCTTCCTTCCTTCCTTCTCCTCCTCCTTATTCTTCTTCCTCCTCCTCCTCTTCTTCTTCTCTTCCTCCTCCTCCTCTTCTTCTTCTCTTCCTCCTCCTCCTCCTCCTCCTCTTCTTCTTCTCTTCCTCCTCCTCCTCCTCTTCTTCTTCCATCCCTACCTCCTTCCCTCCTCCCTCCCTCCCTTCCTCCCTTCCTCCCTTCTTTACAGTCATGTGCCACCATGTCTGGCTAACTTTTGTATTTTTTAGTAGAGATGGGGTTTCACCATGTTGGCCAGGCTGATCTTGAACTCCTGACATCAAGTGATCCTCCCACCTTGGCCTCCCAAAGTGCAGATTATAGGTGTGAGCCACTGCATCCAGCCCCCAGGTAGCTTTACTTCTACATGCATCTGAAGTTGCTCCCATAGCTCTGTGTCTTTGATAATGTCAGGAAACAATCCTGAGCATTCAGCTTATCCTGCCTCTTTGGGACCATGAGGGAATTGTGCAGTGAGTACCAACAGTGTGGTGTTTTTAACAATGTTTACAGAAATTTCCCTGTTTCTCAGGGGTGGCATAAGCTTGTATCAGTTTGACCATATAGAAGAAAAAACAGACATTCGTTTGAATGTTATTAGGTTTATATCTTTAGCAGGATAACTTCTTGAATCATCAAATAAAGGTCCACTGGAGATTTAGGTAAGAGACTGCATGACATTGAGTAGAGGAAGTAAAGTTCTGATTCAAAATATTCTGAATCTAGGGCAAAGGAAATGAACTTACAGTTCTTTGGGTTACATACAACTGACTGAAAAAGCCATGGAGAGAGAGATGAAGAATTCAACCCTCTGGGAATTGGTGGATGACTGAAGGAGACTGGCTCATTAATTCATTTTGGTATTTTTTTTTTTTTTTTTTTTGAGACAAAGTCTTGTTCTGTTGCCCAGACTGGAGTGCAGTGGTGCGATCTCAGCTCACTGCAGCCTCCCGAGTAGCTGGGATTACAGGCACCTGCCAGTGCGCCCAGATAATTTTTGTATTTGTAGTAGAGATGGAGTTTCACCATGTTGGCCAGGATGGTCTCGAACTCCTGACCTTGTGATCCACCTGTCTCGGCCTCCCAAAGTGTTGGGATTATAGGCATGAGCCACTGTGCCCAGCCATGTATTCTTTTATAAGCTCCCCTGGTGATTTTAATGTGCAGCTGAGGTTGAGAACCTCTGTGTTACAGGGATAACAGAGTCACTGACAGAAGGATCTTGAGCCGGGAGCTACAGTCTCTACAAAAGAGAGGAGACTTGGGGCTGCATATGGCAGTCACAGGAGGGCGGTGGGGGTAGAATCTGATGACGTAAGAATGATTTAAAAGTGTTTAAGGTAGCATTGTGGGGTGGTAGGGGAGGAAAAACGGTTTGGAATGGAAATGAGAAAAAAAGGAATATTTTTATGCTCAGCACGAGTCTCATTCAGAATGGAAGGCTCCCACTGTGGCCTTCACAGCCTTACTTGATCTCTTCCAGCACGCACCCCACATAGCTGCTTGCCCGTCCCTCTTGCTGGTTTCAGCCACTCCAGCTTCCTCCTGTAACTTGAATCCCAGGTTTCTGCTCAAATATCATCTTATTAGAGAAACTTTTAAAAGTATCATTGAAATAGCAATATCCCACTTCCAATCTTCCCTCTCCTATTTTTTATAGCACTTATTACTAATGTGGTTTGGCTGTGTCCTCACCCAAATCTCATGTTGAATTGTAGCTCCCATATTTCCCATGTGTTGTGGGAGGGACCAGTGGGAGGTAATTGAATCATAGGGGCAGTTTCCTTCATACTATTCTCATGGCAGTGGATAAGTCTCATGAGATTTGATGTTTTTTTTTAAACTTTATTGTATGTATTTATTTTTTTGAGACAGAGTCTTACTCTGTCACCCAGGCTGGAGTGCAATAGCATCATCTTGGCTCACTGCAACCTCCATCTCCCGGGTTCAAGTGATTCTCCTGCCTCAGCCTCCTGAGTAGTTGGGATTACAGGCACCCACCACCATGTCTGGTTAATTTTTGTATTTTTAGTAGAGATGGGGTTTCGCCATGTTGGTCAGGCTGGTCTTGAACTCCTGACCTCAGGTGATCCGCCCACCATGGGTCCCCAAAGTATTGGGATTACAGGCATGGGCCACCGTGCCGGGCGAGATTTGATGGTTTTATAAGGGAAAATCCCTTTTGCTTGGTTCTCATCTCTCTTGCCTGCCACCATGTAAGACATACCTTGCTCTTCTTTCGTCTTCTGCCATGATTGTGAGGCCTCCCCAGCCATGTGGAACTGTGAGTCCATTAAACCTCTTTCCTTTATAAATCACCCAGTCTCGGGTATGTCTTTATCAGCAGCGTGAGAACAGACGAATACATTGCCATATGAAATACCATCTGCTTACTTAGTTTTTCTTGTCCACCTTCTTCACAAGAATCCAAGATCCTTGAGGACAAGAATTGTCTGTTTTGTTCACTGATATGTTCCCAGGGCCTAGAAGGCACTGAAAGAGAATAGATGCTCATTAAATGTGTTAGGAATGAATGAATATATACCGCAAGTAAAAAAAGCCAGTCACATAACCAGATATCCAATATGATCCTGCAGGTGTATGGTATGTGTGAGTGTGTTGTGTGCATGTACATGTTGTGTGTGTGCATGTGTGTGTTTGCATAAACTATATATACATAAAGGTCTATCAGACATGTGACAAAATGTTAACATTGGTTACCCTGGCCAGGGGACACATGAGTAGGGCATTCACTTTATACCCTTTTTTATGTGCAACTTTTTTTCTACTGTCATGTATGCACTCTGCCACCCTCTTACTCCACTCCCTTAAACCCCAGCAACAAATAGAAAGGAAGGTGGAAGGACCAGCTGACTCAGGTGAGGGAGGAAGAGGCACCTGCTGAAAACCTGGAGGAAATACTGGAAAGTCGGGTCTGAATCCAGATGGATCACTACAGTGGAGGCAGCTAAGTCTGATTAGGGAGTGCAGCTCCGAGGGGAAAGGTAAATCTGCACATCTGTGTTGTGAATTTCCTGGAGGTTCAAATTGAGATGGTATAAATACCACATAACCCATGGGAAAAGCAATAGATGAGAGAAGCCAATGCTGCAGAAAAAAGCAGAGACCTGGAGATGGTAAAAATAGGAATCTCTGAATTGGATTCCTTTAAGGTTGTAAACTGTACATTTGGGCATATAACTTTTCCCTTCTCTGGTTGGAAACTAGTCAGTCAGGTACAGTGTATCTGCCCGGGGAAGGAACTGCAGTGAAATAGTTAAGAAAAATCCAGGATTTGAGTATTATAGATGCAGGTTGTTTTAGACAATTAGATTGTTCAATTGAGAGAATGGGGCATGTTGAACAAAGTCTGAAGAAACTGTAAATGGATGTGGGTCTGCACTAGTTTTGGTATTCAAGTTGGGCTATTTGTACAAAGGATTAATTTATCTTTGAATGAGTTGTTGTTTTCCGTTGGTATCTGCTAGCCAACTGGGAGTTAATTTGTTTCTAAAACAGTACAAGCCTTTCTGGTTTCACCTAGGAGAGTGAATGGGTCTCTCTGTATTTCAGGGTTGCACATTTTTCTGCATTTCATCGAGGCAGAGATAAGAACTCCAGGGCCACAGAATACAATAGGCTATTCTTGTAACTCAGATGTGACTGGGCACCATGAGTAGTCTCTGTTCTTGACCCTACACCCACCTTGAGGCAGGAACTTTGTTATCATTTCCCAAAAATCCAGTGCGACAAAGGATTAATGAGTAATGACAATTTTACTGAAAATTTCTTGGGGAGACTGAAAAGCTGTCTGTGTCCCAGGGAGGTAGTTTTGATCTATGGCAAAGCCTAATAAAAATTCCCAGGAGACATATATGCTTTCTTTCCAAAGAGGAAGGTTTCACATTTCCTTTATCTCTTTTCTCTGTGTTCTCGGGCAAAACAATCTCATCTCTTTCAAGGTTTCCAGACTCTCAGCCTGTCATCTATCTCTCTGTCTGGAAAAGTGAAGGACCACTCCCTTCAGGAAGGAGACAGAATGCGGGGTGTGAGGACGGCTTGTAAGTAGTTGATAATTACCCCCAGGTATTTGATAATCCAATTTGCCCTCAGAGGGATGAATGGAGTAGAGGAAAAGAGAGACCCTGTGGTACCCCTCTTATGTCTCCAGGACTGGGATTCCCCCAGGGGACCGGCTCCTCTTGGACACAGTTCCTCAGTTTATAGCCCTCTTTGCACTGTGTATGCTGAGGGGAGTGGGCTGTCCTTGGGGATTTGCTGGGTCCCACCTGCTGTGTGATTAAACAAACAAAAAAGAGAAAGGGAAGAATTTTCAGCTTGGACCTTCAGCCACTTCCTTCCTCCTCTGAGCCACTGACTGTGCCTGAACCTCAGAAAGGAACATGCTTGAATTCCCCATGTCTTTCCACCTTGCCCTTGAGGTGAAGACCCTGAGACCTGCCTTAAACAAAGAAGCCATAATAATCTCCTCCACCCCAGCCCTGACACTGCTACATCTCATTGCAGTCTCTTCCCCCAGGGCAGACATTTCTTTCATTTCTCTCTATGTTATTTTGAATTCAACTGAAAATAGAAGTCACATGTACACAATTACTAAGCATTTTAGTTCATCTTCAAAGATGTTTATGGACTGTTCACTGACTGCTCTTTTTCTTTACCTTTAGAGTCTGTTTCCTATTGCTATTGAGTGCATCGTTATCCCTCCTTACCCTGATACACAAATTTTGCCACTGAATCACAGATTGATTGATTGACTCATCATTCATTCGTCAAATGTTATTGAGCACTCACTATGTGCCAGGCTGTGTTCTAGGCACTGGGGATATAGTGACGAATAAGAATGAGATGATTCCTGTTCTCATGGCTCTTAGGTTGTGATGAGAAAGGCCGATGTAAACAAACAAATGAGAATGTATCAATCAGCGATAAATTCTTTGAAGAAAATCAGCCAAGAATGACAGGCAGGACTGTGTTAGGATGTACTCACATTGGATGAATAAAGCAGGTCTTGGTTGGGCTCAGTGGCTCATGCCTATAATCCCAGCACTTTGGGAGGCCGAGATGGGTGGATCACCTGAGGTCAGGAGTTCAAGATCAGCCTGGCAAACATGGTGAAATCCCATCTCTACTAAAAATACAAAAATTAACCAGGCATGGTGGCGGGCGCCTATAGTCCCAGCCCCTTGGGAGGCTGAGGCAGGAGAATGACTTGAACCCAGGAGGTGGAGGCTGCAGTGAGCCAAGATTTTACCACCACACTTCAGCCGGGGTGACAGAGCGAGACTGTCTTTAAAAAAAAAAAAAAATCTTGATAAAGAGGTGCGTTTGTGATTTCAACTTTTAGAGTTTACAAAATAAATTTAGCCTTTACCTTTTACCCCTTCCTCTGAGAGTTTGAATTTATGAGTTGGTGTTCTAATGGAGCTGGTATTCTTATAGATAACTCCATCTCAGAGGCAAATATAAATCTAGAGCTGGGATTGGCTAATGTCTTTTGTAAAGGGCCAGATAATACACATTCTTGACTTTGCAAGCTATCTAGTCTTCGTCACAACTATAGAACTTCATTGTTTATAGCATGAGGGAGGCTGCTATGTTCCAATGCAAATTTATTTATAAAAATAGAGGCAGGCCACGTGTGGTCCACCAACCACAGTGTACGGGCCTCTGACCTAGACTGTACTTTGTCTTTATTTACTTCAAAGTGACGGCAGCAGCCCCTTTCCTTCAAGGAGAAAGAGCCCGCCCCTAAATAGTCCTTTGCCTTAATTTGTCTTAATTAAAAGGAAATTTAAAGATTAAAAGAAATTAAAATTTCAAATTAAGATGGACTAATTCAGAAAATTTATATAATATACAATAAAAAGAAGTAAAATAGTGAAAATCTTATCCTTCAAACACTCTAAGAATAACACTGTTAATAGTTTGATATGTTTTTTCAGATTTTAATGTGTGTGTATATATATCACATATAACATATATATTACATATATTACATATAATGTATATATTACATATAATATATTACATATAATGTATATATTACATATAATATATTACATATAATGTATATATTACATATAATATATTACATATAATGTATATATTACATATAATATATTACATATAATGTATATATTACATATAATATATTACATATAATGTATATATTACATATAATATATATGATATATGTACATACAGACATCCACAGACAGGGGTTTTCTTTTTGTTTTTTTTCTTTCCTTCCTTTTGCTTTCCTTTTCTACCTTTCTTTTCCTCTCCCTCTCCCTTCTTTTCTCCCTTGCCTCCTTTTCTTTCTCCAACCCTCCCTTTTTTCTTTCTAACACATATGGTATCATTCCGAAATACTGTTCCGCAACTTGCTTCCTTCACCCTGCATCACATCACTGTGTGCCTCTTTGGGTTGGAGAGGCTCACATTCCACAGTTGGTGCCCTGTTGTTGCCAAACGACATGACGTGAGTGTCGGATTATTTTCGGTGAGTGGTGTTAGAAGCAGGTGTGAGTGCAGGCCTTATGCATCTCCACCCACACAAGCTTGCTGCTGCCGGAATGTCGGTATGAGAGCAAGTCTCAGACCAAATGCCAGCAACTGTACAGTCCTTTCTTGGCTCGCAGGCATGAACAGCTGGTCTGGAGTTTGAAAAGGGGCTCTGTCTGTGTGGTCAGCCACACTGACCGGCACTGGAATGAAAACCTTGTTCTAAAGCAGATACCTGCTTACAGCAGGATGAGCCAACTCCTCCAAAAAGTAAAGAGAAATGGCCCAAGTGGCCTTAGCCCAAGCATCCTCTCCCCATGTGAACTGTTGGGCTTGCCTTAGTTAAAAAAAATACGCTATTCATGGAAGGGTCATGAGTCTTGTTACACAATTCTAAGTGAATCACAGATTATCCCCACTTCCTTTTCAGAAAAGGGGAAGGATAATATAAAAACACCCACATGTCCTCTCTCCAGATCCACAGTTATTAACACTTTCCACATTAGCTTTGTCTACTTTTCTTTCTCGCTAAGAAATAATATATACATATATTTACATACACACATAAGTCATAAACATGTGTATATATTTTTTAATTTTTATTTTATTTTTAATTGTGATTATAAACATCACGTTAAATTTACTATCTTAACTATTTTTGTGTCCAGTTCAAGAGTGTTAAGTATAGTCACATTATTGTGCAACAGATCTCGAGAACTTTTTCATCTTGCAAAACTGAAACTCTATGGCCAGAAACAAACTAATTCTCCTTCTCCCCTCTCCCTATCCTTGGCAACCACTTTCTTACTTTCTGTTTTTCTAATTTTGACTACTTTAGATGTCTCATGTGAGTGGAAAAATGCTGTATTTGTCCTTCTGTGACTAACTAATTTAACTTAACATAATGTCCTCAAGGTTTACGCGTGTTGAACGTGACAGGGATTTCCTTCTTTTTAAAGGCTGTGTAATACTCCATTTTAATGCATATACCATATTTTCTTTATCCATTCATCTGTTGATGAACATGTGGGTTTATGCTTATATATCTTTTTCCAAACTACTTGCAAGTATGTTGGAACATTATGATGCTTTACCCTTAAACACTTCACCTTAAATACTAGCTGCTAAGAAGAAGGCCATTCTCCTACAGAACCACAATTACATGACCATGTTTAAGAAATGTCATATGCAGTTTATACTCAAATTCAAATTTCCCCAATTGTTTTAATAATATCCCTTATATCTATTTATTTTGAATCTAAGATCCAATCAGGGATTATTCATTGCATTTAGTTATCATGTCCATTAGTTTTTAAATTTAATTTTAATCTAGATTTAAAAAATTTTATTTTGGAGTACTGAAAATTTTGAAGAGTCCAGACCAGTGTTTTGCATAATGCTCTATAATTTAAACTTCCCTAATTTTTTCCCTATGATTAAATTTAGGCTAGATATTTTTGGCAAGAACTCTACACAGGTAATGTGTCCTTCTCATGTAGGAGACACAAAATGTCATTTTTTCCCCATTACTGGTGGTATTAATTTGTTTACATAATTAAGTTGATGTCTGCCAGATTTTATTTCCATTATGTATCTTTTTCTCTTTGTTATTAAAAAGCAGTCTGTGGGGTGACACTCTGAGACTGATTTAGCACCCGTTGATAATCCTAGCCTCCATCAATCATCACATTGGTGGTTTCCAAGTAAACCACGTCTTAAACTTTAATTTCTCTGGTGAAAGTTATTTCTAATATTCTTTATGCCAATTAGCTAGCCCTAAGAGGCTGAATAAAATTAACTGTCACACACACCGCACTACTCATCCTGATGTAGTTCCTAGTAAATCACTATGAATAACAATTAGGATCTATTTGACCTACTTACTGGGTGATCTGAAAAGCCACCGAGTTTGATGAGTACTGGGCCAGGGGAAAGCATCTCCAGGGGGTAAAAGCTTTAAGTTGATCGGCTCTGCAGCTAGGCTCTTAAGACCCAGCAAATTTTGGAAGCTGCGTGGAACAAATTGGCTTGCTAGGATTTTGGAGGAAAGTCACCTCTTTCAGCAAGGAACTTTCTTAAAAAACAAAACAAAACAAAAAGACAATAAACTCTGACTTGCAATTGGGCTCTACTCTGGTCTGAATATTTGTGTCTCCTGCAAATCCACATGCTGAAATCCTAACCCCCCAAGGTGGTGGTATTAGAAGGTGGGGCCTTTTAGACGTAGTTAGGTGAGGAGAGTGAAGTCCTCATGAATGGGATTAACGTCCTTATAATAAAAGAGACCCCAGACCTTGTCCCTTCCACCATGTGAGGACACAGCAAGGAGCTGACAGTCTGCAACCCAGGGGCAGGCCCTCACCAGAACCTGACCATGCTGGCACCTGATCTTGAACTTCCCAGTCTCTAGAACTGGGAGACATACATTTCTGTTGTTATGAGCCCCTCAGTCTAAGGTATTTGGTTATTATAGCAGCCCAAATAGACACAGACAGGCTCTGATGGTTAAGGGTTTGGAAGAAGCAAGACTGGGAAATGGCTGAGGAGGCCTGTGAAGGTGTCTGTAAGCTGACCTCTCAGGTAAACATGAAGTGGGGAGCTATTTGTGTCCCACATGAATGCTTTCCACAAGGCCTTGATACAGAAGGGGCCTTTGTGACTAGGTAAGTAGGATGGATGGCCCACTCTGTGAGATGTTAGACTCCTTTACCAGATATCCCAATGCTCCCCAAAATTGGGGTATCCCAGATACCTCAATGCTCACAAAGTGAGTGTGGTGGCAGGGAGGGAGGCTGTGCCTGTGCTCAACAACCCCCTTTCCTCTCACCAAGTCTGACTTGCTGTGGCAGAGTGCGGGGACTGTTGGCAGCAGTGGCCAAGTGGCCATGAGCTCTTGGAATGCTGTGATAACTGGAGGGAGGGGAAAGGGCAGCCAGTTCCCCAGAGTTAGATTAGCTGTATTGGATTCTTTCTATGATGGAGGAGGTAATGCTTTGTTTCCAAATACTCTGGGTTTCGGTTGGCTTTTGTTGCTTGCCTTAGCTCTGCCAACACCACCATCCATATGCCGGTGGTTCTCAACCAGGGAAAATTTGGCTTTCAGGGAACACTTGGCAATGTCTAGCGACATTCTGATTGTCACATCTTGGGAGGGGGATGCTGCTACTGGCATCTGGTGGGTAGATGTCGGGAATGCAGCTAAACATTTTACAGCACCCAGGACAGCTCCACAACAAAGAATTATCTGTTTCAAAATGTCAAGAGTGTTGCAGTTGAGAAACTGTTTTATTCCATCAAGGTGTCCTCCAGATGTCTTAACGATAAAGGAACTTACCTGTAGTTAAAGAAAGAAAGGCAACTGCGTGCAGTGGCTCACACCTGTATTCCCAGCACTTTGGGAGGCTGAGGCGGGTGGATCGCTTGAGGTCAGGAGCTCAAGACCAGTCTGGTGAACATGGTGAAACCCCATCTCTACCGATAATACAAAAATTAGCTGGGCATGGTGGTGGGTGCCTGTAATCCCAACTACCCAGGAGGCTGAGGCAGAAGAATTGCTTGAACCTGGGAGGCCGAGGTTGCAGTGAGCTGAGATTGTGCAACTGCACTCCAGCCTGGGTGACAGAGCAAGACTCTGTCCCCCCCACCCTCCCCACAACAAAAAAGGCAGTAGTGTGTTTAGGAATTGTGTCCAGTTGCAAGTAACTGAAAATACGACCAAATGAGATTTTGTTTTTTCTCAAGTACGTTCCCATATTTGGTTCAGCTACTTTGAAATGTCAAAGCTGAGGCTGATTGTGATTCTATTTGCTTTTCTTCTTACTGCAAGATGGTCCACTAGAATGTACATATAACAAGGGCAAGGATATTTGTTTACTGCTATATCCCTGCAGCTTGGAGGAATGGCAGGTACTCATTAACTGACCGTTTGCTGAGTGGAGCGCCAGGCAGCAGAAAAAGAAAAATATGCAAAAGAAGCAATAACTTTCATGTTAGGAAAATAAAACAGTCCTAGAAAATCCACAGACAACTTTCACTTGAGCTTCGCTGGCCAGTACTCAGGGACACCTGTAAGGGAGGCTGGAACATAAAGTTTTCAGCTTGGAATATTGTGCCAGAAAAGCAAAAATATTGCTTTTCTGTAAGTAAGGAAGAAGTGGGGATAGATACCTAGTAGCAATAAAGACAGTTTTTGATAGGACTTGGACATGGGTTTGCAGACTTATCTCTATGCAAGACCTTGAGCATGGAGAATGTGAGAGATTGCAAGATTGCAAGATCAGGACCCTGGAAATGAAAACTAGAGCAACTGCTTCTCGGAAAACTCATCAGAATCAGCAGAGAAACAGCCTGGTGGTAAACTTGTGACTGCTTCAGGTCTGTGACTCAGACAGATGCCTTATTTGCATTCACTCTAATGAATCTGATGTTGACCACACAGTTTTAAAAAACCAAAATTAGACATAAAGGTTCAACAAATGACTTGAGCTGAGATTTATTACAGGTCAATCTTAAACTAAGAAGAGAGTACATTGTTTAAATTAGACAGCCTCATCATCTTGGGAACTTTATGGCTTTTGCATTTACAAATCTTGCTCTTATCTTTAGTTGGGCGAGACTGTCTACACAGGGTTCCTGAGCTTTATGTACACTCAGAATTAACTCTGATCCTAACCATAACCCTAGCCCTAGCCCTAACATTAGCCTTATCCCTAACCCTAACTCTAGCCCTAGCCCTAGTCCTAGCCCTAACACTAACCCTAACTTTAGCCCAAGAAGGTAGGCTTGGTGCCTGTCTGTTTATGCATGATGAAACCTGCAAGGCTTAGACTAATTGCATCTGAGTTATTTTTGGCCCCAGCCCACAGGTCTGAATTTCTTTGTGTTGGATCATATTTTCCCTGCTTTGCCCAGCAGTAAACTCAGATTAACAATCACAATGATTTAGAATTATTATTTTTTATTTTATGAGTACCAATTAGGAGTGGCTGCCACAGTGGAGTTTTTCTGGTCAAATATGAGGGATTGAGCATATAATTTTACATGTGCTTTCTTCCATGACTCCACTAAAATATTGGCAAAAGGGAAAAAGGTACAAATCTGTAAGGACAAAAGGAGCAAAAAAGGACAGCAGAGCAGCTGGGAGATGAAGACAGCTAATTCTTAAATGCCTACAGAAGGGCAGGGAGGAGCTAGCAAGACATTAGTTGAGTCTCACTGCAGAACTCCCCAAAGACTCAGGAGCTGGAGACATAAGCTATTCTAGAGGCAGGGGTAGGCTGGGGCTAAAAACAGGAAGACACTTGAAAGTCTGAATAAAGAGTGATTGTATCCCAGATTCCTTACCCTGCTACAGCAAAAGATTTTTGGAGGCAAGTGTCTCTCTGGAGATGTTGAACCACAGAGCTTTTGGATTTTTATGTACCAGGCACAGTTGAGGACAGTTGTCAGGTGCCAGATTGAACATGGGGACTAATGGAAACCTAAAAGAGGGTTTTCTAGCTTGCTTACCCACCTTTGGCTCCAAGAATGCTGGCAGGTGGGCTCATAGCTGCCAGGCAGAAGTGTGGAGAAGTCCTCTCTGGGGAGACCACCAACCAGAAGACAGCTGCGCATTTTACTCACCACCAAAAGCCAGTGCCCCTCTCACTTGTTCTTTGCTGACGCCTAAGAACCAGAAAGTCCTGCCCATACAGAACTGTGCCTCAATCTTAAATATGAGAGGACAGCCAAGCTTTCTTGGAGAAAGCCACTAGGATGAAAGATAAGGTCAAAGTCAATCAACAGACTTTGGAGCAACTCGGAGAAAACAGAGTAGCTGCTCCCAATCATTTTCTATTTCCATTTCTTGTTAATTTCTTTTGTTAGCACTATCACTTCCTGACATTATATAGTACACCTATTAGTTTTTTGTTTACTCTTTGCCACCCTCAGTAGAATGTAAGCTCTACGAGGCCAGGGAGTGTATCTTGTTCGTTTTTCTCTCACCACTACTCATGACTGGCACAAGGGGAGTCCCAACAAATGTTGATCAGCCTGGCATGGGGATCCACACCCGTATTCCCTGCACTTTGGGAGGCTGATGTGGGAGGATTGTTTGAGCCCAGGAGTTCTGGACTAGCCTGGGCAGCACAGTAAGACCCTGTCCCTACAAAAAATAAAAAATCAGATGGGCATGGTGTTCTGTGCTTGTGGTCCCAGCTACTTGGGAGGCTAAGGTGGGAGGGTCACTTGAGCCCAGGAGGTCGAGGCTGTAGTGACCTATGATCATGCCACTGTACTCCAGCTGGGGTGACAGAGTGAGACCCTGTCTCAAAAACAAAAAATCCTGCAACAAACACACCAAATATTGTTGACTGAATGAATAAAAACTGTATCCATAGTAGAAAACAGAGTACTATAAAAATGTATTAAAAAGCAGAAAATACTTTGGAACATTAATAGTATAATAAGACATTTTAAAGAATTCAATAGGAGATTTGCAAAATAAAATTGAGAAAATATCCTCAAGATACAGAATAAAATGATGAGAGATAATAATGAAAACATAAGAAAGTCAGATACAGCACAGAATCTTAACATCAAACTAATGGGAATTCCAGAAAGGAAGGACAGAAAATTTGGACAGAATTCAGGCATTCATTGGGTATCTGGGTAAATAAATGTCAACAGAATTGTCTCAAGACACATGATTGTGAAATTTCAGATTCCAAGGGATAATAAGAAGATCCTGTAAAGCTTCCAGAGAGTAAAAGGAGACCACAAACAAAAGGTGAGTATTAGAATGATGTTGGACTTGTCAACGACAGCACAGGAAACCAGAGACACTGAGATGATAACCTCAAAAACAGAAGTTGGTCACAACTTTTGAATTCTGTACATAGCCAAGCAATTAAGTTAATGTGATGGTGAAATAAAGAATGGTTCAGATATGCCAGGTCATAGAAGTGTACTTCTCAGGCATCCTGTCTTAAGGCACTACAAAGAAAGTGGCAAAATTAGTGAATAAACCAAGAAAGAGGAAGATCTTTGATCCAACAAACAGAGCATGGGAGACAGGAAAGGAATTCCCATGCTGGGGGTAGTTTCAGGAAGGGAGCCACTTATCAAGCTGAGAGAGTGTCCAGTCCAGAGAGTGGGCAGGGAGTGGGCAGGGCCTCAGGACATATGCCTCTGAGAAATACATTGAACTAATGGATTAACTGATATACTTGTATGGAGATGGGTTTTTAGTTCTGTTTGGGAATAGTCTGGGGATAGTTTGAGAAAGTGTTAATTATGGGTACATAGAAAACTAAACAAATGTAAAACTAAGGCAATTATTAATTCGGGAAAAACAAAAAGTCATACAAGAAAGGATATGTGATCATAACATACCAAATGACAAAGCTGTGAATTACATTTTTATAGCCAATAATGCAAACTTTGAATAGTAACTTAATAAATCTTGATATAACTTTACTGAGAGAATGATAGAAAAGGGATATAGAGGTGATAGATGGGTTAAAAGAGCTAACTCTCTGTTTTCTATTTTAGGAAGTAAAAAGTTAAAATCTTGAAGTGAAAAACAAAATGAAAAAACATTCTGAAAACATGTGATCTAGAAATATGACAGTAAACAACAGAAGAAACACACGACACATTTGAAAGTGATTGCTTTGGGGTGTGAGGCCTGGGTAGAGGGAGGAGTGGGCCAGGGAAGATTTTTCTTGTTACAAGTCTCGTGGTTCTGTTCAACTCTTTAAACTGCATAATGAAGTCTTTTGATAATAATAAAAAAAAACCAGTTAAATTACAGCAGTATGGTAATGAGGGGATGGTCTTATATACCATCTCATCTGTAATCTGTTGGCCTCTTGGTGCAGTACTAACAGTGAGGGTTTGGAGACAGCTGCACCATTGGGGCCTAGTCATGCGGAACGTGGTGTCTTCTTTGAAGCAGTCATAAGCTTATCATGTTCTTTCAGTCTCTGCTGGAATAGAAGGTCTGGGAACCAAGAGTCTCTCACTACACATTTAAGGATAAACATGCAAATAGCACACAAACATTAGGTTATTTCTCCTAGCTGAAAAAAATTTACTTTTTATCCCACTTTCTCCTTTAGCTATTGCTTTATTTTTCTGCATCGCTTTATAGTCATATTTCTCTAAATAATTGTTCACACCCATTGTCTCTAATTCTTTTCCCCCTTTCCTTTTGAATTCACTCCAACAAGCTTTCATTCCCATGACTCCACTAAAACAGCTCTTTTAACATCTTCAATGGCCTCTCTGTTACTAAATTTAATGGTGAATTCAGTTTTTCTTTTACTTAAGGAATTGGCAGCATTTGATGCAGTTGGCGATATGGAATTCCCCGAGACACTTTCTTTGCTTAGCACTGACTGAGCTCATTCTCCTGGTTTTCTTGCTGTTGGCTGCTCCTTCGCTCTCTTTTGTGGGTTGCTCCTAATTTCCCTAGCCTCTTAATGTAGAAGTGCTCAGGGAATAGTTCTTGGACAACTTCTCTTCCCTACCTACACTCACTCCCGGCTCGCTTTCTTGCAGTCTCATTACTTTAAATATGATCTATAAGTTGATGAGTTCCAAATTGGTATCTTCAGTCCAGATCTCTCCTTTGAACTTCAGACTCACGGATCCAATTTCACACTTGGTCTTTCTACTTGGATGTGTCTAAAAGGGAATTTTTATTGGATCCCAGACCAAACTCTTGATCTTCTCCCAGCAAACTTGCTCTTCCCAAGACCTTTCCCACATGAGCTAGGGGCTATTCCATCCTTCTAGTGGCTCAGTCTAAACTTTGTTATTGTCTTCACGTCTCTTCTTTCCCTTGAACCTCACATCCCACCAGTCAAAAACTCCTGTTGCCTATACTTTCCAAATGTACCTAGAACATGATGGCTTCTCATCACCTGTCCTGCTGCTTCTCTAGTCCCAGCAACTGTGAGTTCCCACCTGGATTATTGCAAAAACCTCCTAACTAGTCTTCCTGTGTCTGCCTTTACCTGTTTGCACTCTGTTAAAACAAAAATTCAATAGTTAGAACAATCCTTTTGAAACCTAAGTCAGACCGTGTCACCTCTCTGCTCAAACCACTTCATTGGCTTCTCATATGACTCTTCTTCTATGCATGTCATTTTTTCCTACCTTTTCAGCAGAGTTTCTTATAAAATTTTGAAGTCATATGCTTAAATTCATAAGATCTCATGATATACCTTCTTGATGGAATTACCTTTAATCAATATAAAATGATATTGTAAAATTCAATGCCTGTTTCAGCCTCAAGTTCTATCTTATTATGAATAGATTAATATTACCACTGACTTTAAAAAAATATTAAAACTTTTTCAAAAAAAGTTTCTCTTTTAAACTTTTTTTCCCCTGTTACTGTATTAGGATAGCTTCAGCTATTCTGCAGTAACATACAGACCTCGAATATCTCTTTATGTGACATTTTATTTCTTGCTCATATTGGGTATCCAGAGCAGGCTGGAAGAGGGACTCAGCTAACTGATGCTTCTGGTTTCATGGCAGAGGAGGAGAGAATCTGGAGGTTCACATAGGGCTTTTCACTGCTTCAGCCTGAAAGCATTTTATTGTCCAGAACCAGTCTTCACTGTGCCCTGCAGGGAGAAAATAAATGGGATTTGGTGAACAAAAAGCATAATCTTTGCCTTAGTTATGTGTCTGAGAATCAAAGAGAGTATATATGCTGTCATGGAATTCCTATATTTTGGTTATAACTTATTATTTAAAAAAATCTCATTTCTACAATCCCAAAGTCAGCTCTCTTCTTATCTCCTGCTTCTTCTTCTTCTTCTTTTTTTTAACCATACACCAAATTCATTTCTTGTACAAGATATAAAATATACAAGCCATGAAGGAAAACTCCGATAAAATTAATTACCTTAAAACAAAATACCATAGACTGGATGAAAACTTTTAAAAAAGAAGACATTTCTTTTACATTTAGTAAGTATGAATCTATAAAGTAATGAATATGTATTTTATCAAGTTGACATATATATTTACATAAAGAATGCCTTTATGTTTTATTTTTATGTTTTTCCTTCTGACTTTTATTTTAGGTTTGGGGGAACATGTGGAGGTTTGTTACATGGGTAAATGATGTGTTGCTTATCTCCTGCTTCTAAGTTAGGGTGTGTACAGTCTCTGTTTTTGTCCTGGGGAAAAAATACTGTAGAACTAAGCACCTCTTTCAGTTTAAAAAATCTGCTGGGCATGGTGGCTCACACCTGTAATCCCAGAACTTTGGAAGGCTGAGGCAGGTGGATCACCTGAGGTCAGGAGTTTGAGACCAGCCCAGCCAAAATGGTGAAACCCCGTCTCTACTAAAAATACAAAATTAGCAGGGTGTTGGGGCGTGTGCCTGTAATCCCAGCTACTTGGGAGGCTGAGACAGGAGAATTGCTTGAACCCGGGAGGCGGAGGCTGCAGTAAGCAGAGATTGCACCACTGCGCTCCAGCCTGGGTGAGACAGAGCGAGATCCCTTCTCAAAAAACAGAAAAAAAAGGAAAAAAAAAATATATCTTTACAACATCCTCAAGCCCTAGGTGTAATTATCATCACTGTGGAGATTGGAAAACATATACCACAGAGGTTATGTACTTTATCCAAGTTCACATAGAAAATGAGGGAGAGACCCGAGATGCCAATTTGAGGTCCTGATTTCTGGCTTGTCTTCAGGCCCCATTCTGCATTGCCAGAGGAAAGACCTTGTCGGAGATAAAGGCTTATCTTCCCATGGTTTTTAGGTTCCTTCTAGCCCCATAGCTCGTGGCTGCCCTCTCTTGACTTCCTCCACTATGATCCAGTAAAAAGTTCCTGCTGCAATTAACACCTAATGCTCTCCAGTCTCTGAGGTTCAACCTGTATCCTCTCTTCTTGATATTTCATGCCCCATCTCCTCTGATTCCTAGGTGCTAAGTATATGGTAGGGTCTAGTAATATTCCTATTGATTACTGTTGGAGAGCAGCAACTCTGATGGGGCGTTAGAGTATTTTAAGGAGTTCCTGCTATCTGCTGGTCAGTGTACAGACATAATCCCAGAAACTCCTCATGACAATGCCAAAAAGAAGTACTATTAAGTCTCTTTTACAAATAAGAATGAAGTGCAGAGAGGATGTAGTAACATGTTCAAAATAACATGCAGAAAGGATGTAGTAACGGTTTACTTGACATTTATTCTACATACTTTTTTAAAAAAAATTATGCTTTAAGTTCTGGGACACATGTGCAGAACATGCAGGTTTGTTACATAGGTGTACATGTGCCCTGGTGGTTTGCTGCACCCATCAACCCGTCATCTATGTTTTAAACCCTGTATGCATTAAGTATTTGTCCTAATGCTCTCTCTCTCCTTCCCCCTCAATCCCCAATAGGCCCTGTGTGTAATGTTCTCCTTCCTGTGTCTATGTATTCTTATTGTTCAACTCCCACTTATGAGTGAGAATATGTGGTGTTTGGTTTTCTGTTCCTGTGTTAGTTTGCTGAGAATGATGGTTTCCAGTTTCATCCATGTCCCTGCAAAGGATGTGAACTCATTCTTTTTTATGGCTGCAGAGTACTCCGTGCTGTATATGTGCCACGTTTTCTTTATCCAGTGTATCATTGATGGGCATCTGGGTTGGTTCCAAGTCTTTGCTATTGTGAATAGTGCTGCAATAAACATATGTGTGCATATGTCTTTACAGTAGAATGATTTATAATCCTTTGGGTGTATATTCAATGATGAGATTGCTGAGTCAAATGATGTTTCTGGTTCTAGATCCTTGAGGAATAGCCACATTGTCTCCCACAATGGTTGAACTAATTTACACTGCCACCAACAGTGTAGAAGCATTCCTATTTCTCCACATCTTCTCCAGCATCTGTTATTTCCTGACTTTTTGATGATCGCCATTCTAACTGGCGTGAGATGATATCTCATTGTGATTTTGATTTGCATTTCTCTAATGACCGGTGATGACGAGCTTTTAAAAATATGTTTGTTGGCCACATAAATGTCTTCTTTTGAGAAGTGTCTGTTCATATCCTTCGCCCATTTTTTGATAGGGTTGTTTGTTTTTTTTTCTTGTAAATTTAAGTTCCTTGTAGATTCTGGATATCAAACCTTTGTCAGATGGGTAGCTTGCAAAAATTTTCTCCCATTCTGTAGGTTGCTTGTTCATTCTGATGATAGTTTCTTTTGTTGTACAGAAGCTCTTTAGTTTAATTGGATCCCATTTGTCAATTTTGTCTTTTGTTGCATTCCTTTTGGTGTTTTAGTCATAAAGTCTTTGTCCATGCTTTTGTCCTGAATGGTATTACCTAGGTTTTCTTCAGGGTTTTTATGATTTTAGATTTTATGTTTAAATATTTAATCTATCTTAATTTTTTAATAAGGTGTAAGGAATGGGTCCAGTTTCAGTTTTCTGCATGTGGCTAGCCAGTTTTCCCAGCACATTTATTAAATAGGGTATCCTTTCCCCAGTACTTGTTTTTGTCAGGTTTGTTGAAGATCAGATAGTTGTAGATGTGTGGTGTGATTTCTGAGACCTCTGTTCTGTTCCATAGGTCTATATATCTGTTTTGGTACCAGTATCATGCTGTTTTGGTTACTGCAGCCTTATAGTATAATTTGAAGTCAGGTAGCATGATGCCTCCAGCTTTGTCCTTTTTACTTAGTATTGTTTTGGCTATATGGGCTCTTTCTTGGTTCCATATGATATTTAAAGTAGGTTTTTTCTAATTCTGTGAAGAAAGTCAAAGGTAACTTGATGGAAATAGCATTGAATCTACAAGTTACTTTGAGCAGTATGGCCATTTTCACAATACTGATTCTTCCTATCCATGTCCATGGAATGTTTTTCCATTTGTTTGTGTCCTCTCTTATTTCCTTGAGCAGTGGTTTGTAGTTCTCCTTGAAAAGGTCCTGCATGTCCCTTGTAAGTTGGATTTCTAGGTATTTTATTCTTTTTGTGGCAGTTGTGAATGGGAGTTTGCTCACGATTTGGCTCTCTGTTTGTCTATTATTGGTGTATAGGAATGCTTGTGATTTTGCACATTGATTTTGTATCCTGAGACTTTGCTGAAGTTGCTTATCAGCTTAAGGAGATTTTAAGAGTTTTAGACGATGGGGTTTTCTAAATATGCAATCACGTCATCTGCAAACAGAGTCAATTTGAGTTTCTCTCGTCCTATTTGAATACCCTTTATTTCTTTCTCTTGCCTGATTGCCCTGGCCAGAACTTCCAATACTATGTTGAATAGGAGTGGTGAGAGAGGGCATCCTTGTCTAGTGCCAGTTTCCTTTGTCAGATGGGTAGCTTGCAAAATGTCCAGGTTTTGCCCATTCAGTATGATATTGGCTATGGGTTTGTCATAAATACTCTTATTATTTTGAGATATGTTCCATCAGTACCTCTTTTATTCAGAGTTTTTAGCATGAAGGGCTGTTGAATTTTGTCAAAGGCCTTTGCTACATCTATTGAGATAATCATGTGTTTTTGTCATTGGTTCTGTTTATGTGATGGCTTACATTTTTTGATTTGCATATGTTGAGCCAGTCTTGCATCCCAGGGATGAAGTCCACTTGACCATGTTGCATAAGCTTTTTGATGTACTGCTGGATTTGGTTTGCCAGTATTTTACTGAGGATTTTCATATGGATGTTCTTCAGGGATATTGGCCTGAAATTTTCTTTTTTTGTTGTGTCTCTGCCAGGTTTTGGTATCAGGATAATGTTGGCCTAATAAAATGAGTTAGGGAGCAGTCCCTCTTTTTCTATTGTTTAGAATAGTTTCAGAAGGAATGGAACCAGCTGCTGTTTGTACCTCTGGTAGAATTTGGCTGTGAATCTGTCTGGTTCTGGGCTTTTTTTGGTTGGTAGTTGTTAATTACCACCTAAATTTCAGAACTTGTTATGGGTCTATTCAGAGATTTGACTTCTTCCTGGTTTTGTCTTAGAGGGTGTATGTGTCCAGGAATTTATCTATTTCTTCTAGATTTTCTGGTTTATTTGCATAGAGGTGTTTGCAGTGTTCTCTGATGGTAGTTTGTATTTCTGTGGGATCAGTGGTGACATCCCCATTATTTTTTATTGTGTTTATTTGATTTTTCTCTCTTTTCTTCTTTATTAGTCTGGCTAGCGGTCTATCTATTTTGTTAATTTTTTTAAAAAACCGGCTCCTGGATTCATTGTTTTGTTTTGGAAGGGTTTTTTGTATCTCTGTCTCCTTCAGTTCTGCTCTGATCTTAATTATTTCTTGTCTTCTGCTAGCTTTTGAATTTATTGGCTCTTACTTCTCTAGTTCTTTTAATTGTGATGTTAGGGTGTCGATTTTAGATCTTTCCCACTTTCTTATGTGGGCGTTTAGTGCTATAATTTTTCCTCTTAACACTGCTTTAGCTGTGTTCCAGAGATTCTGCTATGTTGTCTATTTGTTCTCATTGGTTTCAAAGAACTTATTTATTTTTGACTTAATTTCTTTATATATCCAGCAGACATTCAGGTGCAGGTTGTTCAGTTTCCATGTAGTTGTGTGGTTTTGAGTGAGTTTCTTAATACTGAGTTCTAATTTGATTGCACTTGGTCTGAGAGACTGTTTGTTATGATTTCCGTTCTTTTGCGTTTGCTGAGGAGTATTTTACTTTCAATTATGAGGTCGATTTTAGAATAAGTGCGATGTGGTGCTGAGAAGAATGTATATTCTGTTGATTTGGGGTGGAGAGTTCTGTAGATGTCTATTTGGTATGCTTGGTCCAGAGCTGAGTTCAAATCCTGAATATCTTTGTTAATTTTCTGTCTCATTGATCTGTCTAGTATTTATAGTGGTTGTAAATATCTCCCACTACTATTATGTGGGAGTCTAAGTCTCTTTGTAGGTCTCTAAGAACTTTCTTTATGAATCTCGGTGCTCCTGTATTGGGTGCATATACATTTAGGATAGTTAGCTTTTCTCATTGCATTCATCTGTTTACCATTGTGTAATGCCCTTCTTTGTCTTTTTAAATCTTTGTTGGTTTAAAGTCTGTTTTATCAGAGAGCAAGATAGCAACTCCTGCCTTTTTTGCTTTCTATTTGCTTGGTAAATACTCCTCCATCCCTTTATTTTGAGCCTATGCGTGTCTTTGCATGTGAGATGGGTCTCCTAAATATAGCACACCAATGGGTCTTGACTCCTTATCCAATTTGCCTGTCTGTTTCTTTTTAATTGGGGGCGTTTAGCCTATTTACATTTAAGGTTAATATTGTTATGTGTAAATTAGATTCTGTCATCATAATGCTAGCTGATTATTTTGCACATTAGTTGATGCAGTTTCTTCATAGTGTCATTGGTCTTTTATTTTGGTATGTTTTGCAATGGCTGGTACCAGATTTTTCTTTCCATATTTAGTGCTTCCTTCAGGAGCTCTTGTAAGGCAGGCCTGGTGGTGATAAAATCCCTCAGCATTTGCTTGTCTGTAAAGGATTTTATTTCTTCCTCGTTTATGAAGCTTAGTTTAGTTAGATAAGAAATTCTGGGTTGGAAATTCTTTTCTTTAAGAATGTTGAATATTGGCCCCACTATCTTCTGGCTTGTGGGATTTCTGCAGAGAGATCTGCTGTTAGTCTGATGGGCTTCCCTTGTGGGTAACCTGACCTTTCTCTCCGGCTGCCTTTAACATATTTTCCTTTGTTTCAACCTTGGTGAATCTGATGATTATGTGCCTTGGGGTTGCTCTTCTCGAGGAGTATCTTAGTGTTGTTCTCCGTATTTCCTGAATTTGAATGTTGACGTGTGTTGCTAGGTTGGGGAAGTTCTCTGTCATTTCAGGTATATCAATCAATCGTAGGTTTGGTCTTTTCACATAGTCCTATATTTCTTGGAGGTTTTATTTGTACCTTTTCATTCTTTTTCCTCTAAACTTGTCATCACGCCTTATTTTCTTAAGTTGATCTTAATCTCTGATATCCTTTCTTCTGCTTTATCGATCGAGCTATCGATACTTGTGTATGCTGCACAAAGTTCTCGTGCTGTGTTTTTCATCTCCCTCAGGTCATTTATGTTCTTCTCTAAACTGGTTATTCTACTTAGTAGTTCCTGTAACCTTTTATCAAGGTCTCAGCTTCCTTGCATTGGGTTCAAACATGCTCCTTTAGCTCAGAGGAGTTTGTTGTTACCCACCTTCTGAAGCCTACTCCTGTCAATTCATCAAACTCATTCTCCATCCAGTTTTGTGCCCTTGCTGGAGAGGCATTGCGATCATTTGGAGGAGAAGAGGCATTCTTGTTTTTGTAATTTTCAGCACTTTTGTGCTGGTTTTTGCTTATCTTCATGGATTTATCTACCTTTGATCTTTGACCTGATGACCTTTAGATGGGGTTTTGTGTGGGTGTTTTTATTGTTGATGTTGATGATGTTATTGCTTTCTGTTTGTTAGTTTTTCTTCTAACAGGCGGGGCCCTCTTCTGCAGGTCTGCTGGAGTTTGCTGGAGGTCCACTCCAGACCCTGTTTGCCTGGGTATCACCAGCGGAGGCTGCAGAACAGCAAAGATTGCGGCCTGGTCCTTCCTTTGGAAGCTTTGTCCCAGAGGGGCACCTGTCAGATGCCAACTGGAGCTCTCCTGTATGAGGTGTCTGTCCATTCCTGCTGGGAGGTGTCTCCCAGTCAGGAGGCACAGTGGTCAGGGACCCATTTGAGAGAGGCAGTTTGTCTCTTAGCAGAGCTCAAGCACTGTGTTGGGAGATCCACTGCTCTCTTCAGAGCCTGCAGGCAGGAAAGTTTAAGTCTCCTGAAACTGCATCCAGAACCGCTCCTTCCCCAAGCTGCTCTATCCCAGGGAGATGGGAGTTTCATCTATACACCCTGATTGGGGCTGCTGCTTTTCCTTCAGAAATGCCCTTCCCATTAAGGAGGAATCTAGGGAGGCAGTCTGGCCACAGCCGTTTTGCCATGCTGCAGTGAGTTCCACCCAGTCCGAACTTCCCTCCAGCTTTCTTAACACTGTGAAGGGAAAACCGCCTACTCAAGCCTCAGTAATGGTGGATTCCCCTCCTCCCAACAAGCTCAATTGTCCCAGGTCGACTTCAGACTGCTGTGCTGGCAGCAAGAATTCAAGCCAGTAGTTCTTAGCTTGCTGGATTCCATGGGAATGTGACTCGCTGAGCGAGACCACTTGGCTCCCTGGCTTCAGCCTCCTTTCCAGGGGAGTGAACAGTTCTGTCTTGCTGGGGTTCCAGGTGCTACTGTAGTATGAAAGAAAACTCCTGCAGCTAGCTCGGTGTCTGTCCAAACAGTCACCCAGTTTTGTGTTTGAAACCCAGGGCCCTCGTGGTGTAGTCACATGAGGGAATCTCCCGGTCTGTAGGTTGCAAAAACCGTGAGAGAAGTGTAGTATCTGGGCCGGATAGCACAGTACCTCACAGTTTCCCTTGGCTAGCGGAGGGAGGTCCCTGGCCCCTTGCACTTCCTGGGTGATGATGCCCCACCCTGCTTCTGCTCACCCTCTGTAGGCTGCATCCACTGTCTAACCAATCCCAATGAGTTGAACCAAGTACCTCAGTTGGAAATGCAGGAATCACCCACCTTCTGCATTGATCTCACTGGGAGCTACAGACCGGAGTTGTTCCTATTTGACCATCTTGCCAGATCCCCCCTATTCTACATACAGTTAAAGAGCATTTATTATCTGCCAGACACTGCTAGATGTTGGAATGCAATAAATTAAAGTCTCTGCATTGAACAGTTAGTAAGAGATGTATCTGAGTTTTGGAACCAGGTTTATTCTGGTTTAAAATTTTTTTCTTTTTAATAAAACAACACCATGATGCCTACCCTCCTTCAAGAGTTATTCTGGTTGCTACTTTATTTATGAAGTTCCTCCTGATTCCTTTTTTCTCCCTCCAAAATCAGATATAAAATCACAATTAAAGTCTTGGTTCCTGGAAGTCTCTAGGGTTACAAAAGTGTAATTTTGGTATTCTCTCTGTCTCTTGGTCTCAAAATGGAAAATTTGGATGACCTCTTCAGGGGATGGCAAGGTATATTACTTATGAACTGTTATCTCACTTGAACTCCTTAGCAGAAATTGCTAAAAAATAATACCCTTTCCAAGTGTCACCCTGGGAATCCTTCTCTCTGCTTCCTCGCTGGTCTATCATGAGCTTCTGTGAGAGACTTTTGAACCCCAAGGCTCTTCTCTAACACATAACGCAATGTGGGATTTTGAATGGGATGATCTGTTTGCATCTTGTTAGGGACAAAGTCTTGGGATCCAGTGAGCCAGGGCCTCCCTTGTTTGGGCTTTGGGTAACGAAACCCCATTATTCACCCCATAGCAGAATGAATAAGCCACCATACAGATCTGGATCAATTCTTACCTCTTCCAGTTATTAGCTGTAGGACCTTGAATATGCAAGTTATTTAACCTCTCCAAGATTAAGCTTCTTTATTTCTAAAGAATCATAGTACTACTTTAATGAGATATTATGAGATTAAATGACACAATGTGTGCAAAATGCACAAAGTCGGTGCTTGATAAAGAAAGATTCTTTTCTTTGTTGGTTGTGATGCCCTCTTGTCCCACTTTGAGCCATACCCTGTGTATTAGTCAGCGTTTTCCAGAGGAACCGAACCAATGAGATGTATATGTATGTAGAAAAATATTTCTTATAAGGAATTGGCTCATGCAATTATGGAGGCCGACAAGCCCCAAGATCTGCAGTGGGCAAGCTGGAGACCCAGGAAAGGATAGTTTCAGTTTGAAGGCCAGTAGGCTTGAGAGCCAGGAAGAGCCGAGGTTTCAGTTTGAGTATGAAATCAGGAAAAATCCATTTGTCAGCCTGAAGGCCATCCATCAGCAGAAATTACCTCTTATTTGAGGGATGATCAGGTTTTTATTTTATTCAGGCCTCCAACTGATTGGATGAGGACCATTCGCATTATGGAAGACAATCTGCTTTACTCAGTCTACTGGTTTAAATGTTAATTTCTTTTTCTTTCTTTCTTTCTTTTTTTTTGAGGCAGAGTCTCCCTTTGTCACCCAGGCTAGAGGGCAATGGTGCCATCTCGGCTCCCTGCAATTCTCCACCTCCTGGGTTCAAGCGACCCTCCCACCTCAGCCTCCTGAGTAGCTGGGACCACAAGCATGCATCACCATGCCTGGCTACGTTTTTTGTATTTTTAGTAGAGATGGGTTTCACCATGTTGGCCAGGCTGGCCTTGAACTGCTGACTTCAAGTGATCTGCCTGCCTAGGCCTCACAAATTCCTGGGATTACAGGTGTAACTCACTGCACCCAGCCTTAAATGTTAATTTCTTCTGAAACACTCACAGACATACCCAGAATAACATTTGAACAAATATCTGGGCACCACATAGCCCAGTCAAGCTGATACATAAAATTAACAATCACACCCTGATTTAAGGGTATTGAGGATATGTTATCATCAGTTGCAATGGGGCCAGTTCCCACTGTTTTCTGATGAATATCAGGTCACAAAATCAAACTTGATATCCTTTACTTTATCTAGTACCTCTCCACAGAAGATGCACAGGCAGTATTTGTTGTGTGTAAATAAATGCAGTTATAAATTGGAAGATCAGGTCTTCTGTAAGCTGACAAGGACAGACGTTGTGTGACTTCTCCAAGTGAGAAAACAGAGGCTGAAGCTGGGACATACATTCCTTGGTTCTCAATCCCACACACAATGAGATGGGGCTGCTGTGACATCATCTGACAATTCATATCCTGCTTTGACCTCTCCAAGTATTGAGATCAGTGAATCCCACCCAGCCCTCACCCCTGTGCCTCTAGACCATTGCTCTGGACTCTCTGATGCTATGCCACCACCTCAAAAGCATGCCTGCTCTGCAGCCTTCTGCCTGGAGGCAGCTCATCCTCCTGTTTTCCTGAACCACAGAGCTTTATTGTCATCTGTACCCTGGAGTAAGTGGCAATTCAGGCTCCTCTAATTCTAAAATTAAAGCAAATTCCTGGCCCATTTTATATCTTTCAGGACTATAACTGAGTCAGAAATTGCAGTAAACATGTAAGTGTTGAGTGTTAGTAATAGTGGAAAGGGAGGGGGCTTGAAGTCTGACCTAGGTTCAGGTCATAGCCACGCCATTAATTAGCTGTGTGATTCTGAGCAAGTTTCTTAACGTTTCCCTGCTTCGTGTCTTCATCTGAAGGTGGATATAATAGTTCTTAACTTGTAGGGTGGTTTTGAGAGTTAGGACGGGAGTCCACTCTTCTTCCTGTCCCTATTTCTGAGTATTGACCCACGTATGGATGTGTGCTTTTCTTGGCTGGACCTGTCTCTTACTGCTTTTTACTGGTAAGAAAACAAAATGCTGCCGGTATCACTGGCCTGAGAAGCCTGACTCTCTATCTTGAATTGCAGGTGGGTCTTTTTTTTTTTTTTGAGATAGAATCTCACTCTGTTGCCCAGGCTGGCATGCAGTGGTCAGATCTCAGCTCACTGCAACCTCTTCCTCCTAGGTTAAGTGATTTTCATGCCTCAGCCTCCGGAGTAGCTGCCATTACAGGTACCTGCCACCATGCCTGTCTAATTTTTGTATTTTTAATAGAGATGGGGTTTTGCCATGTTGGCCAGGCTAATCTTGAACTCCTAACCTCAAATGATCCACCATCCACCCACCTCAGCCTGCCAAAGTGCTAGAATTACAGGCATGAGCCACCACACCTGGCCAAGCACAGGTAGGTTCTGAATTTCAGTTTTCAAGAAGGTCTCTTTAGGGTCATGATCAGGAAGCATCCCTGAAATGCCCCTAAGTTTCTGTGAGGAAGAAATGCTTAAGAGGGTGTTTGGGAGGTACTGGATAGACTGTCTGCTCTCCACTTGCTGGATCATCTACTTTGCTTTAGAATCTTGCTTCTTTAGGCATTTTGTGAGGCTGAATGGTGGTCCTCCAATGACATCCACACTTGAATCCTGTTCCTTTCCATGGCAAAAAGTGCTTTGCAGATGTAATTAAGGTTATAGAACTCAAGATGGAGAGATTATCTTGGGTTATCTAGGTGGGCTCAATCTAATCTCTAGAGTCTTTAGAAGCGGAGAAATTTACCTGGTTAGAGTCAGAGAGAAGTGGTAGGGGAGGAAGCAAGAGAGATGAGGCAGAAAGAGAGGTCCTATAGGCGACAGCAAGCTTTCTAATCCTCAGCCCCTGATTGAGAACATCCATTCAGCACTGCAGGTATCTTTCAAGCAAAGGCAGAGAGAAGAAGAGGGAGAAAAAACATGCTGAGGGAAAACATGTTGAGAAAAGATAACCAGAAGGGGCTAAGACATGCATTCTCAGAGCACCCACCCCCTTCACCTACCTGCGATGAGGTGGAATAAATGCAGGAGTGAGGTAGAGGCAGAGATATCCTGGGAGGATGGAGCATCTATCCTGTCTTTTACATGGAAATATAAGTATCTTGGGGTGGCAGAGGCGGGGAATGGAAAAAGGTGTGGAGAAGGGCAGGAGGGGTCAACATTCTTCTCTAACACACATTAAAGAATTGTGTTTACATGTGGGTGTGTGGCTGGGGTGCTGCATTTCCTTCTCTTTTATGGAACATTTTTGTCTTAGTGCTTGGATTATTGGAAAGTTTCAGCAGCACCTGTGCAGAAACAATGTCTAAGGCAGGAGGAAGGAAATGAGGATGATATTAAAGTGAGACAAAGCATGAAGTCCTTGAATATGAGGTCATCTGGTCCAACCTCCTATTGTATTTGCAAACTTCCTTGGCTCTGGGGTTGGGCATACATGTCGGATGAAGGGAATAAGACCACCCTATCTCTCCAGCCACAGTGGTTGAGACTTTGGGTAGTGCATCTGCCCCCTTTGGAACCAGTGAGATGCCATTGCAGGACTCCCACTAATACTGTGGGAGAAGTGTGCCCTTTTTTCCACTGGACTTATACAAATGAAGATGTAAGTCCAGAGCTGCTAACGGTCACTCTGCCACCAAGAGGAGAGAGCTTGTTGAGAGTGAAGCCCATATGGGGTGGACAGAGCAGGGGGATGGAGAAAAAATTGACCCTAGGAGTCTTGTTTACATGTTAGAGTTCTTCAGTCATACTCACCCATCAATGAGAATGCTTGATTGAGCTTGAGTTGAGTTTTCTATTTGCAACCAGAATATTCCTGATAGATACGGTTTCACTATGTAGACATAGGGAATGTGAGGACTAGAGTAGGGGAAGTGACATCTCCAATGTCAGATGCATAACAAGTAGGATTTGTCGTCTCAGCCATTCGCTTCTATAGTGTCTCAGAATCAGGAAACCAGCTACACTCTGAATACATGGAGTTTGCACAGATAGCTCTGTAATCTATGCAACTTGTTTCTGAATCCCCTCACAACTGGTTTTAAGGGCTCTTCCTGGTTGTCATATTCTCCTATTCTAGTACTTCTGGTAATAGCTGGAATTGAGTCAAACACTCTTACCATACAATTGAATTAACATGTTTAATTGACAGGGAACATAATATCACACACACACACACACACACACACACACAACCCACAACATTTAATGAGTGATGCTTTACATCTGGAGAGAGGGCTACTTTTATTTTTGGTAGAGATGGGGTCTCACTCTATTGTCCGGGCTGGTCTCAAACTCCTGGGCTTGAGTGACCCACCTGCCTGGGCTTTCCAAAATGCTGGTATTATAGGTGTGAGCCACCATGACTGGCTGAGATACTTTTTAATCCAGAAATCACCATTTTCCTGTTTTAAAGATATGTCCCTGAATGCTCCTCATGGTCAATGTTGGTCGTTCATTTATTTGGTTTGCTTCTTCCCTTTCTGCACTCTAATGGTACCAAATCCTGGAAGTGGAGAGGATATTCTTTCTGCTGATTTGCTACCTCTTTGTACCCACGATATACATGTGTTCACACAAGTGCTCGTATTGGGATCCGCTATGGAAACTTCTTTCTGAGAACCTTTAATTTATTCACTCATTCAATAATGATTGAATGTTCACTATGTGCCACACACAAAGCTATGAACAACAAGGACGAATCTCAGCCCTCACAGAGGGTCCCAGTACATTCCAGAGGGTCTGGAAGTTATGTCATCTTTCTTGTAGCTTCTCTGGATTTACACAGCCTGTGGATTTACGTTGAGAATTCTTTGCTTATTGTGTACAGGGTGAGGGTTGCTGGAAGGGAGGGAAACATCATTTCACTGGTGATAATCATCTTTCTGTTTTTAATCCTTCCGCACGTTGGCTGGAGAGTCATTTCCTGTTCCCCTTTGTTTCTCCCTTCCTGTTGATTCGCTAAAGACCTCTCTACTCACTGACTCCTCTGGCCCCTTTGTAGTGCATTCTAGTACCAAGTGTATCCTAGCAGACTTAATACGTGCTGAACAGTGTACTAAGTGCCTTACATGCACCATTTGTTTAACCCTTACTACAACACTGTGAAGCTCTACAGTTGTGTCTCAGATGTGCATTTTTCTAAGGTGATTAACCTCAAATATTTATTTCAGTTGTATTCAATTTCACTCTATTAGACTTTGAATTCTGAATGTTCAGAATTAGATTTGGTTAATATTTATCCTTGACTGCCTCTTATATGCCCGGTGCTTCAGTAATATACAATAGACAGAGACAACATTAAGCCTAAGGTGTGTTCATACCACTGCTGACCGGGCCTGGCCACTTTGGGCATTGAAATTATGAGCATGATTGAGGTCAACACACTTCAACGATCTAACTTCAGGAATACCTACTGAGGAGAGCAGGACATCCGGTTTCTGAGTAGGAAGCTTCATAATGCCAGCAATAAAAGAGAAAATTAAATATGGGTGATGCTGAGAAAGGCAAGATTTTTGTTTGGAAGTGTGCCCAGTGTCACACCATGGAAAAGGGAGGCAAGCACAACACTGGGACTAATCTCCATGGTCTCTTCATGTGAAAGACAGGTCAGGCTGTTGGATTCTCTTAACACAGACACCAATAAGAACAAAGGCATCACCTGGAGAGAGGATACACTGATGAAATATTTGGAGAATCCCAAGAAGCACATACTTGGAACAAAAGTGATCTTTGTTGGCATTAAGAAGAAGGCAGAAAGAATACAGAAAGGGCAGACTTGATAGCTTATATATAAAAAAGCTACTAATGAGTAATAATTCACCACTGCCTTATTTATTACAAAACAGAAATGTCTCATGACTTTTTTATGTGTACCATAATTTAATATATTTCATACACCAGAATTCAGATCACGAGTAACTGACAAAATATTTTCATTGGGCAGTCCTGATTTAAAACTAAGACTGTCTTGTGGTTAAATTAATATGTTTGTTTTTCTGAATATTGTTTGTTTGTTTTGTTTTTCTTTCTGAGATGGAATTTTGCTCTTGTTGCCCAGGCTGGAGTGCAACGGCGCGATCTTGGCTCACTGCAACCTCCACCTCCTGGGTTTAAGTGATTCTCTTGCCTCAGTCTCCTGAGTAGCTGGGATTACAGGTGCCTCCCACCATGCCCAGCTAATTTTTGTATTTTTAGTAGAGACAGAGTTTCACCATGTTGGCCAGGCTGGTCTCAAACTTTTAACCTTAAGTGATCTGCCTCCCAAAGTGCTGAGATTACAGATGTGAGCCACTGCTCCTGGCCTCATTTGTCTCTTAAAGGCAAGGGCTGAAGATAATATAGCAACGTCTGCTTTATATTTTTGGCCTTAACTATGTCAATCTCATTAGAATTCCCTGTACTTAAAATGGTTCCTTTTACTTAAACGCATTTTCATGTGGTTTATGCGTAATATCAAATAAAGATTATTTAACTCTTCTCACATTTCATAGATGATCTATAAAGTCAGATGTCTTTAAAATAGTAGCGAGTTAAACTTCACTCTTGAATTCTTTACTATCTAAGACTACGTTATCATTTAAGATTGTCTTTAAACAGCCATTCAGGAACATAAAACTGTAGAACTACTGTGTATTTGTGATTGGGAATTGCCAACTGATAAGGATGAAAGTAGAAGATATATACACAAATTTAAAAATTATGTGTGATCATAAGACAAGATAATTAGAAACAAAATCACAGATCAAAAAACAAAAAACAAAAAACAAAAAACAAAAAAAAAAACCTACTGAGAGCCAGATCAAGACAGAGTAGTAAGTTCAAGAACTGCCTCCACTCAAGAAACATACGCCTCCTGAATAAAGTAAAAAGAGAAAACGGAAGGTGGCATAGTCAGGACCAACTACAAGGCAAGCACTTCTGAAGATCCAGGCTGGCACAGAAACACAGACTGTGATCAGGGCTGCAAGGCTTGGTGGACTTACTGGGTTTTGGATGCAGTGGCAGTCAGTGGTGGCAAAGGAGTCAAAAGTGTTCCCTGAGAGATGGGAAAGCAGAGGCAGGCTCTCAGCCATGGAGGCCCAGGACTAAGGTGGGATTCATGTCTCATCCCCTATCCTTATGGAAGGAGGCTGGAAATGAACACGTGCCAAGCGCTGAAGGAACAGTGGCTCCCATCCAGCTCTAGGCTGGGAGAGAAGGATGAGATAAAGCCTTGTGACCAAGAGCTGAGTCGAGCTTCCCCTGTGACTCATCCTGAAATTGCCATGGCCCAGTGCTTCTGCAGGACTGTCCCTCTCACTGCCCTTACCAGAACTGAACCTGGATTGGGGACCCCCAAAGCTTTCAACAGGATAATTGAATATGGAGGTGGAGTAGGGGGAGTAAGAAGGAATGAAAAACAAAATGAAAAGAGCAAAATACTTCAAATTCCAAATGGGACTGTAAACTAAATACAAAACCGAAGGAAAAAAGCTAATGTTAAAAAAAAAAGTCAACAAACCGGCTGGGTTCGGTGGCTCACGCCTGTAATCCCAGCACTTCAGGAGGCCGAGGTGGGCAGATCACTTGAGACCAGGAGTTCAAAATCAGCCTGGCCAACATGGCGAAACCCCGTCTCTACTAAATAAAAAAATTAGCCACGCATGGTGGCGGGCGCCTGTAATCCCAGCTACTCGGGAGCCTCAGGCAGGAGAATCGCTTGAACCGAGGAGGTGGAGGTTGCAGTGCGCCAGGATCTCACCATCGCACGCCAGCCCTGGGAGACAAGAGCGAGACTCCGTCTCAAAAAAAAAAAAAAAAAAAAAAAAGTTAACAAACCAACAACAGAAACATGGATTCACTCAATAAAACTAATTTTACAGAATATCAGATACAACTTTAATGTATTAATTTATTTCAATAAATAAATGAAACCAAAACCTCCACTGAAAAGTAAAAATCATGAAAAAACCAGGTTGAACAGAATGAGAGATATGAAAGACCAATTAGAAAATTGAATATTAAAAAATATAGTCAATTGAAATAAAAAAATGTAGAGCTTAGTTAGGAATGCTGTTTGGCTACCTGTTGCTAATTTCACTATCTTCAAATGCACAGTAAACTATAATAAAGGGATGAACAAACCAACAAGAATGGGAGAATAGGTGAAGAGCAATGGCAACAGTATTTTGGAATCTGGAAAGGAGATAAAAGAGTAGTAACCAATTATAGAACTGAGAAAGCCAGACCTTAAGTTATTACAGTCTCGAAAGCCTGAGAAAAATCCAGTTAATGCTGAGAGTCCTCTAAGTATCAGGAACTAGCACTTCTAGAAACCTCTAGACCTGGAATAAAGGCCCAAGTAGCTGGGACTACAGGTGAGTGCCACTGGCCTGGATAATTGTTTTTGTAATTTTTTTTTTTTTTTTGTAGAAGGATGGTATTTTGCCATGTTGCCCAAACTGGTCTTGAACTCCCGAACTAAGTGATTGCCCACCGCAGTCTCCCAAGTTCTAGGAATTATATGCATGAGCCATTGGCCTAACCAAGATATTGTATTTATAAGCAGACAGAATGTTAAAAATTCAGATAATCTTTTTTAAAAAAATAACATTTGAAATCGAAAACGTGATGGCAGAAATGAAAAAATTCAATGGATGCTGGAAGTATGAAGTTAGGAATTTACTTAAAAATTAGAGGCCGGGCGCGGTGGCTCAGGCCGGGCGCGGTGGCTCAAGCCTGTAATCCCAGCACTTTGGGAGGCCGAGATGGGCGGATCACGAGGTCAGGAGATCGAGACCATCCTGGCTAACACGGTGAAACCCCGTCTCTACTAAAAAAAAAAAAAAACAAAAAAAAACTAGCTGGGCGAGGTGGCGGGCGCCTGTAGTCCCAGCTACTCGGGAGGCTGAGGCAGGAGAATGGTGTAAACCTGGGAGGCGGAGCTTGCAGTGAGCTGAGATCTGGCCACTGCACTCCAGCCTGGGTGACAGAGCAAGACTCCGTCTCAAAAAAAAAAAAAAATTAGAACAAAAATATATAGAGAGGAAAATAAGAGAGAGACATAAGAAAATTGGAGGATCAGCCCAGGAAACTTAGCATATGAACAACATGAAGTTCTAGAGGAAAAGAACAGAAAGAGTACATGGCAAAAAATTAATACAATAATTCAAGAAAATTTCCCAGATTAAAACACGTGGAATTTGGATATTGAAAGGGGTCAGCAAATGCCCAGTAAAATGGATGATAAGAGACCTACACTAAGGCATATCCTTATGGAATTTCAGAACCTGGGGATGAAGAGAAGATGCTAGCAGCGTTTAGAGGACAACAACAATACCAACACCAACAAATATTCAGAGAACGAGGAATCAGAATGGCTTCTGTATTCCAACAAGAAAATCTTAAAGACTCTGCCAAAAGGCTCCTTCTAGAGTGGATACGTAACTTCAGTAAAGTTTCAGGATACAAAATCAGTGCACAAAAATCAGTAGCATTTCTATACACCAATAGCGTTCAGCCTGAGAGCCAAGTCAAGAACATAAGGCTATTTACAGTAGACACACACGCATGCACGCACACTCACAAATACTTAGGAATACATTTAACCAAGGAGGTGAAAGATCTCTGCAAGGAGAACTACAAACTCCAGCTGAAAGAAATCATAGGTGATATACACAAATGGAAAAACATTTCATGCTTTTGAGTTGGAAGAATCAATATTGTTAAAATGGCCATACTGCTCAAAGCAATCTACAGATTCAGTACTATTTCTATCAAACCACCAGTGTCATATTTCACAGAATTATAAAAAACTATTTTGAAATTCATATGGAGCCAAAAACGAGCCTGAGTAACCAGAGCAATCCTAAACAAAAAGAACAAAGCTGGAGGCATCACCTTGCCTGACTTCAGACTATACTACAAGGATATTGTAACCAAAACAGCATAGTACTGGTACAAAAACAGACATGTACATTGTATTAGTCTGTTCTTGCACTGCTACAAAGACCTATCTGTGACTGGGTAATTTATAAAGAAAAGAGTTTTAATTAGCATATGGTTCTGCAGGCTTTTTAGGAAGCATGGCTGGGGAAGCCTCAGGAAACTTATAATCATGGTGGAAGGTGAAAGGCAAGCAGTCACATCCTACATGGCTGAAGCAGAAAGGAGAGGGGGAAATTGCCATACACTTTTAAACAACCAGATCTCCTGAGAACTCAGTCACTATTATGATAACAGCAAGGGGGGAAATCCACTCCCATGATCCAGTCACCTCCTACCAGGCCCCACCTCCAACCTTGGGGATTACAATTCGACATGGAATTTGGGCGGAGACACAAATCCAAACCATATCACACACCAATGAACAGAATAAAAAACCTGGAAATAAAGCCATACATCTTCAGCCATCTGATCAGAAACAAATGGACAAAAATAAGCAAAGGAGAAACGACTCTCTATTCAATAAATGGTGCTGGGATAGCTGGCTAGCCACATGCAGAAGAATGAAACTGGATCCTTACCTTTTGCCATATACAAAAATTATCTCAAGATGAATCCAAGATTTAATATGAGACCTCAAAGTATAAGAAGCCTAGAAGAAAACCTGGAAAACACCATTCTGGACCTCAGCTTTGGGAAAGAATTTATGGCTAAATCATGAAAAGCAATTGCAACAAAAATAAAAATTGGTAAGTGGGACCTAATTAAACTAAAGAGCTGCACAGCAAAACAAACTAGCAGGCAGAATAAACAGACAACCTACAGAATGGGAGAAAATTTTTGGAAAGTGCATTCAACAAAGGTCTAATATTCATAATCTATAAGGAATTTAATTCAACAAGCAAAAAACAACCCCATAAAACGTGAGCACAGGCGGGCATGGTAGCTCACACCTGTAATCCCAGCACTTTGGGAGGCCAAGGTGGGTGGATCACGAGGTCAGGAGTTCAAGACTAGCCTGGCCAAGATGGTGAAACCCTATCTCTACTAAAAATACAAAAATTAGCTGGGCATGGTGGTGGGCACCTGTAATCCCAGCTACTTGGGAGGCTGAGGAAGAGAACTGCTTGAACCTGAGAGGCGGAGGTTGTAGTGAGCTGAGTTCATGCCACTGCATTCCAGCCTGGGTGACAGAGCGAGACTGTGTCAAAAAAAAAAAAAAAAAAAAAAAGGGCACAAGACATGAACAGACACTTATCAAAAGAATACATACAAGTGGTCAACAAACATATGAAAAAATGCTCAACATCACTAACCACTAACCACCAGAGAGAAGCAAATCAAAACCACAGCTTCAGGGAGTCGTGCCTATAATGTCAGCACTTTGGGAGGCTGAGGCAGGAAGTTAGAGACCAGGCTGGGCACCATAGGAAGACTCCATCATTATAATTTTTTTTTTTTTTTAAGTTAACCAGGCTTAGTGGCATCCACCTGTAGTCCCAGGTACTTGGGAGGCTGAGATGGGAGGACTGCTTGAGGCCAGGAGTTTGAGGCTTTAATGAATCATGATCACACTACTGCACTCCAGCCTATGTGACAGAGTAAGACCTTGTCTCAAAAAAAAAAAAAAAAAAAAAAAAAAAAAAAAAAAAAAAAAAAACAAAAAAAACAGCAAAAAACACCAAAACCAAAAACCTCCCAAACCGCTGAGAAGATATCATCTCATACCAGTTAGAATAGCTAACACTAGGTTGGTGCAAAAGTAGTTGTGGTTCTTGCCACTACTAATATTAAAAAGTCAAAAATTAACAGGTGCTGATGAGGCTGTGGAGAAAAGGAAACATTGACACTGCCGGTGGGAATGTAAATTAGTTCAGCCACTGTGGAAAGCAGTTTGGAGATTTTCAAAGAACTAAAAAAAGAATTGTAATTTGATGCAGCAATCCCATTACTGAGTATATATCGAAAAGAAAAGCAATGGCTGGGCATGGTGGCTCATGTCTGTAATCCCAGCAATTTGAGAGGCCGAGGCGGGCTGATCACTTGAGGTCAGGAGTTGGAGACCAGCCTGGCCAACATGGTGAAACCCCGTCTCTACACAAAATTATCTGGGAGTGGTGGTTCATGCCTGTAATATCAGCTACTCGGGAGGCTGAGGCAGGAGAATTGCTTGAACCGGGAGGTGGAGGTTGCAGTAAGCAGAGATTGTGCTACTGAACTCCAGCCTGGGTGACAGAGCAAGACTCTGTGTCCTGAAAAAACCACACACACACACACAAACCCCACAAAACAAAACAAAAAGCAAAAGAAAAGAAATCATTCTGTCATGGCAGTATTCACAATAGCAGAGACATGGACTCAACCTAGGTACCCAACAACAGTGGATTGAATAAAGAAAATGTGATACACGGGCATCATGGAATACTACCAAAGAATGAAATCATGTCCTTTGTAGCAACATGAATGCAGCTGGAAGGCATTGTCCTAAGCAAATTAACACAGGAACAGGTATACTGCATATTGTCACTTGTAAGTGTAAGCTAAACATTGAGTACTCATGGACATAAAGATGGTGGCAATAGACACTAGTGACTACTAGAGATAGGAAGCATGGAGGAGGGAGAAAGGGTTGCAAAACCATTTGATTCTATGCTCACTACCTGGGTGACGGGATAAATTGTACTCCGAACCTCTGCATTATCCAATATACCCATGAAACACACCTGCACGTGTACCCCCGAAACTAAAAAAAAAGTTGAAATTATGAAAACATTTAAAAGGAATAGTAAAAAAGAAAATCATGCATTCGTGTATAACACAAATACTAACAAAAAAGTTAATGTAGCAAAATTAACATAAGACAAAATAGTTCTTAAGGCAAAAAACATTTCAGGGATAAAGAGAAACCACACACACAAAAATGTAACCACAGATCAAGAAGATATAACTAATGAAATTACATGCTTCTAATACAATTATCATGTATTGTAACATTGAAAGAAATGAAGCAAACGTTGACAAAATTATAAGGAGAAAGTCAAAAAACCATAGTAGGAGATGAACACAACTTACAAATCAAGCAAACAAAAATTAGAATGGGAATAGCAGCTTTGAATAATAAAATTAGCAAGTGTGATATATGTACATGTACATATCTAAACACTTTACACTCAAGTGCATATGTTATTTTCAAGTACAGATAGAACCTTTGTAAAATTTGAACATGAAGGCAAAGAGGAAATCTCAACAACTTTCAAAGAATTGCTATCATACTGATCACAATATCTTACCACACAATTACATTAGAAATAATTTAAATGATAAAAAGTAGTTTAACAATCCTACTCTCTTTCTCCTCTTACTTATCAAGAAACTGAAGAATGACACTCTGAATAACTCATGAATTAAAGAAGAAATAAATACCATGTTAATAACATATTTATAACTGAACAGTAATAAATGTATAAATATTTGAGTGATCTAATTAAAGTCATGTCTACAGGTAAATATATAGCTTAATTGTGTTTATTATAAACAAAAAATGAAAATAAATGTGTTGTGTTGTATTAAAAATAGCTTTAAAAGAACAATGAAGCAGTCTATGAAGGTGGAAGGAGGGAGATAATAAAGGTAAGAGCAGAAATGAATGAAACAGAAAATTAGAGAAGATACAAAACCAAAAGTTTGTTCTTGGAACAAAGGAAAATAATGAAATAGGTAAGCCCTAGCAAGATTTATCACTAAACAAAAGATATATAGGTAAGTAATATTAAGAACAAAAGCTTGGTCAACACACATGATGTTAAATATCTTGAATATCTGGATTTATGAGAGGTGACATTACCAATTGGTGGAGAAAGATACTATCAATATGAAAAAAACCCCTAAATGTAAATATCCACTTCATAGCATATACAAAGATCAAGTCCAGTTGGGTTGTATAAAATCAAAATCTAAAAATAAGTATAAAGTTGGGTTAAAGACTAAGTATAAAAATCAAAACCTAAACATTTTTTAGAATACATTTTAGTCAAGGTGCAAAAGCACAAGCCATACAGGAAAAGATGTGTACATTTTACTACATAAAACGTGAAGATGTCAAATGAAAACAACAACAGCAGCAAACTCAATATAGACAAAGTTGAAGACCAGGGACATATTGATTATAAAACAGACTATGAGTTTTTAGAAAACACAAATAATGTCTACAAATTACTAAAAAATGGTTAAAAACTACTCAGTAGAAAAATGAAAGTGCACAAGAACGGGAATCCATTTGGCCAATAAACATTTGACAAGATGCCTAATCCACAGATGGCCGAAACTGTCAGAGGGTTGCAATTACATCGTGCTGGTTTTGTATGAGAAATGTGGTAACTCTCAGACACTGCAGATGGGAATATAGTTGGGGTCACCCCTTTGGAGAGCAATTCAGCATTGTTTAGTGATGTGAGATGTGTTTATTTAGGTCACCCTCAAGCAGCAGTTCTCAAACTTTAGCTTGATGCAGAATCACCTGGAGGATTTGTTAAAGCACATATTGCTAGATCCCACTCCCAGGGTTTCTGGTTCAGTAGGTCCGAGGAAGGAGCGGATTTGCATTTCCAACATGTTCCCAGGTGATGCTGCTGCTGCAGGCGACCACACTTTGAGAACCACTCCTTCAGACAGACTTTTGCAGATGCGCACAATGAGACCAGTCATGAGAATGTTTATTGTGAGGAATAGTAGAAAATGAGATACACCTTCAATGCCTACTGAGAGAATGAATAAGTATATAGTTTTAAAAAATACAACAGAATATACATGGAAATTAAAATGAGCTAGAGCTGCAAGTATCAACTTAAAAATATTAAAAACAATGCTCTAAGAAGAAAGCAAATTGCAAAGTATAGCGGTTAATCCACTATACCTATTTTAAAATATGCAAAATAAAATTCATGGATAACAAATAGTATGAATCATTTGTGAGCATGATAAATACTGAATTTACCATATTGGTTAATTCTGAAGAGGAGGGGAGGGTGCAAGGGTGATGGGACTGAAAACAAAGAGAAGGCCTCAACTGTATCTACATTTTTATCTCTATCATCGATTTATCTATCTTCATCATTATCATCATGATCTGTAAATATATATATATGTCTGTGTGTCTCTCAGTCTATCAATCATACTTTTACAAAAAAGGATGTGGAATAAATATTGCCAAAAGTTAATACTTGATAAAGTTGGACAGTAGTAAACATTATATTATGTTCCTTCTTGTGTATAAAGTTGAATTATTTCATGATAAAAATACAATGAAAAGAAATGCCTGCAAAAAATACTATGCCAGACTCTGTTTCTGAGTGCTGTTAAGGCTGAAAAACATCGTGTTGAGATTGACCCTCTACTGTGGAATGAGATTTATGTATGATCTTGTAGACCTCATCATCATAATATATTAGAATTGGAAGTACAACGAATGATTTCAAATCTCTTCTCAGAGGAGTGGTGAAGGCTCTTGGCTTTTTGCTCTAGTCTGTGCCCTTCCTTTGCCAGTGTTGGTTCTGTAGCCCCTCCTCCAATGTGTCCCAGTTTCTAGGTTGGGATATTTGTTTCCTTGGGCAAGAGGAAACTAATAGGAATATGATCATTCGAAGCCTCTTTTATTACTTTCACACACAGAGGAGAATTCTGCCTTTAATTGCTCAGTTTCTGAACTTTCGTGATGTGAAACTGGGACAACAGATAGAGTGGCAACACTCAAGGAGCTATCAAGGCTGGACTGGTTTACCCTGCCAAGCCAGAGAGACATAGTGTTCCAGAAGGTGAAAGGAGAGGAGAAAGGCAGGAACCAGTGGGGCCTGGGCTGGAGAGCAGAGGTTTGGAGTTTGCCTCTGTTTCCTTTGCTCTCCAGGTGGCTGTTTCCCTCGGAATGTCCTTGGCCTGTGGACATGGTATTCTTCCTAGTTGCTTTTGATCAGCCTCACATGTGAGTGCAGAAGAGGATTTTTAAATTTAAATTTTTTTTTTATTTTTTAGATTTGCAGAGGGAGAGTCATTGACAGATTGGGTCAGAGCTGCAAAGGGATTTTTCCATTGAATGGGAATGCAGATATGGCACGGTTCAACATCCTTCCTGCCTAGAGCAGGCTGAAGTGTCGTGATATAACGATCTTCTGTCTACTGTCAGGTGGACAAAGCCCTCAACTTTTGTTTCCTTATTTGTCTCTGACTACATCCTTGTCATGTAGTTTTATTTTCCTAACTTTAGAGAGGTAGCAAGTCTATGAAGGGGCTTATGTAGGATTCAAGTCCAAGTGTTAAAGCAAACTAAATACGGCCTGAGAAGGACTCTGGTTCTTCTACAGCTGAGTCCTCGTGGATGAGCTGTAACCTAGCATAATAGATTATGGTGGAATGAGAATTATATACAATTTTGTAGATCTCATTGTCATAATATATAAAATTGAAAGCACAACTTACTAGTGTGCACCTGTAACAACAGCTGAGTGTTGGCTAATCTTAGCGGCCATACTTCAACCACTCACAGACTGCTGAATGTTACTGTGTTCAAATAAGGCAAACGCTGAGCCGTAACCAATGTCACTGTTTCTGTACCTCACTTCCGATTTCTGTATGTCACTTTACTTTTTTTGTCTATACCTTAGTTCTGATCGCGAGGCACCCCAGAGTCTCTGTAAATCTGCTCTGATTCTGGGGGTTGCCCAATTCATGAATTGTTCATTGCTCAACTAAACTCCTTTAAATTTAATTCAGCTAAAGTTTTTCTTTTATCGCAAGTCTATGATGTTTTACACCGAGCAGTACTGCACTAGGCTCTTTGGGAATGCAGAATATATAAGACATGGCCCTGTCGTAAAAGATCTTTATTGTTTAGTTGGGAAGACAAGATATTTGCACCTGAAACATTAAGGCTGGACATAGGATCAAAGAAAATGATCCTATGCATTGAGGATGTGTTAAAGAACAAGTCATCTATATTGCCTTTGGGCTTTGCCAGCTTTGGTCCGGCTGCCTTCTGTGATCAAACATAGTGGATACTCACCATCCCTGATGTTCTTTTTGCTTTATATTGAAATAACACCGTATTTTCCTTTTGGGGAAAACAATTGCCCAGCCTGTAAACAATCATCAAATACCCCAGAGTAACTCTTTGAAAGGAAGGCAATTTGGCACAGTAACATTCAGGATAAAAGTGACCTTAAGTCACAGCCTCTATGGAATTGTAAGCTCCTTAAGGGTTGAAGCTGGTACTTCACATCTATATTGCAGAGCCTGGTCCAGAGTGGTTACTCAGTAATGTCTGGTGTTATCATTGCAGATTGTTTTCCAGGAGTGGGGATGGGGGCAGGTAGGCGGATGGTGATGTCTGACCCACTCTAGTGAGGAAGGCCTCACTGCATCCGTGATGAATCCAAACTCTATAGATTTCATGTCACCATATTCTAGAATAGTTTGGAGCCAGAGACCTTGGCAAAGAGTCTAGCTGTCATGGAATCTTCCCTGGTTGGCCCCTCATCCTCCACTCTGAGGCATCCGTCATCCTAATCTACAGATTTGGGTCTCCCACATAGCTTCTGCATACCCTCTGGGACAAAGTTTTTCATAATTTATTATTTTCTTTTCTTTGTTGTCTGAGAGCTTTAAACCTCCATGGAGAACTGGTCCCATGGGTCACCCCCGGGGGAGTTATAGGCACGTACGTGGAGTATGAGGCATCTTATAGTCAGTGACAATTCTTGTTTCTTCTCTTTCCAGTTCAGCCAGTGGCAGATCTGTGCCCTCTCCCTTTGGTTCAGAGAAGCTGTGATCCTTGAATTTGGGGTCTCTGTTCCTCGGTAGGATTCAATAACCTGTCCTGGCCACCAGTTCCAAGGCTCTGGGTATGCTTGGTCTTGGTGCTTCACCCAGAGAAGACACTAGGAAACTAGAGAAGCAGTGGGAGGCAGGTACGTGGCTTCTCTAGAGGCCCATATCCAAAGAGCACCCTAGGTGTGGTGTATGGAAGGAATGTTATCAATCAAATGGATACCAAATCTAGAGGTATGATTCCTGACTTCTGTATAGCCCAATCTTTTCTTCAGAGTTTTCCCAGTTTGTAATCTCATTTTTTTTTTGTTCAAAACCTCTTTTTAAAAAATGGTTTTAAATTTAATTTTTAAATTATTTTATTTATTTTTATTTTTTGAGTCAGAGTCTCCTTCTGTCACCCAGGCTGGAGTGTAGTGGTGTGATATCAGCTCACTGCAACCTCCACCTCCTAGGTTCAAGCAATTCTGCCTCAGCCTCCTGAGTAGCTGGGATTACCAGGTGTGTGCCATCATGCCTGGCTAGTTTTTGTATTTTCAGTAGAGACAGGGTTTCACCATATTGGCCAGGCTGGTCTTGAGCTCCTGACCTCAAGTGATCCACCCACCTCGGCCTCGTAAAGTGCTGGGATTACAGGTGTGAGCCACTGCGCCCAGCCCAAAAGCTCTTTTACAGAGTCATTGTGGTTTTAAATATCAACTCAGTTTTCAAGTGAGAAAATGGAGGTGCACAGAATTCAACTGATTTACTTAAGCTCATATACAGTAGGGGTGCCAAGAGACTTTGTGGAGTTTTAGTTCTCCTTCATCTCTGCCTCCTCAAGCCACCTCAGATAAACCTACAGTCTAAAGAAAATCAATTTGCTTTTGTTATTCCAGGGCAGCTTCATGACGATTCCCAGAGTCCCACCAGATGGCCATTCCCATGCTGTCCCTTTATTGAAATTCTGTGGTCGTCACATAGTCCATAAGCAATAGAAGCAAAAGAGTAAGCAGATTTTACGAGAGTGTACCTTTAAAGTTTCAAAGAACCCGCACATCCACTATCCCATCAATTCACAGAATGTTCTGAGAGACAACAAGAATAGGTGTTATTCCTGCCTGGAGATTAGGAGCTAGAAGCTCAGAAAGCTTGATTCTCACCTTGGTTCCTGTCTGCTATGGTGGAGTCTCTGGCTTGGTTTGGGTCTGAGATCTCTGTCATATATATGGCTGGAGAAGCCTCCCACTTATTTTCGTATACCTCAGTTTCCCATTTGTTCCCATCATAGAGAGACTATAGATCAGTAGCTTTGAGGAACAGATGGTATGTGCTCAGTATTGAAGCTCCTGGAATAAGGAGAGAAACACCCAGTTAATGGATCAGATTTTATTTTGGGAATGTCAACCTCCCTGGGGAGGTGGTATGATGGAAAGATGGTGGGCTCTGGAGTCAGACTGGGCTGGATTCTCATCTGGACTCTGTCACTTACTAGCTGGTTGAAGCGGGGCTTTTGAGAGCCCCACATACTAGGTCCCTTCATCTTCCCAGCTACCTGGCAACTAAGCAAATCCAGGACTTGGTGGAACAGAGTTTGAAAACAGCTGATAGAGTACAGCTTTCCGGGAAGTTTAAAATTAAATTCTGTAGCTAAGAAAAAGAAATTATATGTAGAAATCAATTCAATTTGCTTCCCACCCAAGGCCATGAGAGCAGGCTGCTCCAGATATACCAGACGTCATTCCTGCAGGCATTGTCAGTCTTATAGTCCATTGGCAGTAATCGCATGGACAACACCCAAATTGATTGACTTTTCTGTAAGTATTGGTGAACTTCCTTTTCTTTCAATTTCCTTGAAAACAGGTAGCTAGAAATGGAAAGGAAACTAAGTATGCTGGGTCAGCAGATGCCAGGAGCAGGCAACCATCCTTTTATTACATCACTATATATTTATTACGTGTAGACTACATGCCAGTGACTCTTTTGGCATTGGCAAAACAGTGATGAACAAACAAACAAAGGCACTATCTTCAAGGAGCTTCCTTTTGCATGAACGTGTGTGTATGTGTGTGTGTGCATGATGTTACAGATAAACAAATATCTACCAGATGGCAGTGAGGCTGTGATGCAGAAAATCAAACTGAGAAGAGAGTCAGAGAGTGAAAGGAATTGCGTTTTCAGATAGGTGGTCAGAAAGGGCCTCTCTGTTAAGGTGGCCTTGTGCAGGGAATTGAAGGAAGTGCAGGAGGAAGCCACACACAGATGGCAGAGGGAGCAAAAGGAGCAAAGGCCCTAACTTTCCCTTAATGCTGTCTCCTTCCATCTTTGGTCCAGCCCAGCAATGTACATGTTATCCTCCCCATTTGAAGATGAAGACACTGAGTGAGGCTCAGCAAGATCAAACTCACAAACTCACAAACTCACAACCTCACAACTACGGCCTGACAGAGGTAGGGTCAAATGCAGCTCTACTGATTTCAGAGACGGTGCTGTTACCACAGCGGGCTGTCTGCATGTTGGAAAATGAGATGTGCTGTTGCTGTCACGTTGCAGTGGTAGTGGGGAAGCAGGCATGCGATGAGCTAGACCCAAGAGGAATCAGAGAGCAGGTCTCTGGGCCTCATCCTGGGCATCTCCTAGCCCCGCTGTCTGTCTCATGACACCTACCCACTGTGCCTGCTCACCTTGGTTTGTCGGCTGTTTTTTTGAAATCATTTCCTGGATCTTAGTTAGTTTATTTTCCAGTTCCTTTCACTTTTTGGGACCAGTCCCCTAGATGCCAGGTGGAGAGAACTGAAAGAGGGAGAAATCCAGCCTCTCTCACCAGGCTTGTCATGTAGCTGCACAAGCAAATAGCTGCAGGAACCAAGTTTGAATTTTTGTGCATGGGCTTCAAACTGTTTTTCCATATTTGTTAGGGAAAATCTCAGCCAGGGAGCACCATCTTTTGAGGACATCAAATTGGGCCAAGTTCCTGTGCGGCCTTTCTCCTTATTTAGTGATTGCCCCATGTGACCCTTCCTCTCCGGTTGACCGCTTTTTCCCTGCATGGCACTGGGTGGATAAAGTTCTCTGAACCCTGGAGAGGAAGCGGATGCTGTTAATAGCCCTGGGAGTGTGACTGTGCTTTGCAGCTCACTGGAGCCTGTGGGATATTCCTCCGGCCTTGGCGGGGCTCTGAGCTGCAGGGAAATTAACCTCAGAGTCAGGGCAGGGAGCCAGGGTTGCAGGCACGTCGTCATCGGGTGAAATGAAATGGCAGAGGAAAATGGCACGGTGTGGAGGGAAAGCACACGCTTTTTTGTCAGAAGCTCTGGGGTTTGGCTCTTCTCTGTGCCATGTAGTTCTTTGATCTTGTGCAAGTTACTTATGGTCTCTCTGAGCCTTCAGTTATTTCAATTGCATGAAAACCAAGACAAATAACACCTCTATATCAAGAATAGTTCATAGGATCATAGTACAGTATTGTGGGGATGAAGCGAGATAGTATCAGCTCATCAGAATCTAGCCCATGGGAGGGGCTCCATAAATGACACTTTCTTCTTTCTTTCTTTGTTTTTTTTTTTTTCTTGAGACGGAGTCTTGCTCTGTCACCAGGCTGGAGTGCAGTGGTGCGATCTCGGCTCACTGCAACCTCCACCTTCTGGGTTCAAGCGATTCTCCTGCTTCAGCCTCCTGAGTAGCTGGGGCTACTGTAGGGCATGTCCTACAGGTGCCCACTACCACGCCCAGCTAATTTTTGTATTTTTAGTAGAGACAGGGTTTCACCGTGTTGGCCAGGACGGTCTTGATTTCTTGACCTTGTGATCTGCCTGCCTCCCAAAGTGTTGGGATTACAGGCCTGAGCCACCGTGCCCAGACTTCTTTCTCCTTTTTTTGGAGAGAAGCTCATCTTTCTGCCAACACATGACCTGAAGAGGTGTTGGAGCTGGGGGGAAGAAGAGTAGAATTTGGATGCTCTCAAACTCTTGTTCAGAAAGAGTTTCTCATTAGACTTGTCTCTGATGTCTTAAATGATTCCATCAGAAATTCATTGTTGGGTTAGGCATTGCCTCCCATCTAGGTTGCTTTCATTTGAATACAGTTAGAAGGTGGTAGAGCTGAGATTTGAAGGCATCAGGTGGTCTAATGCCCGAATGTAGCCTTAACCACTATGCTCTCCTGACTCTCTCTGTGGACCTCACAACCTCTTCTAACGATTCCTCTGGGCATGTTAGCTACTTCCACCTGTCTCTCCCCTGGCTTGCTGGGGTGCCTCCCCCTCCCTCCACTGCACTTGGTTTTGTCAGTTAAGGATTGCCTTCTTTCCACTGTCCCCCACCCTCAGTGCGATTTAATTAGGAAATTGTTTCTTGATCTTACCTGTCCTGTCTTCCTTCTATGCCAACTTCACTGCCCCCTACTTTGTTCTACCAGACACATTGCAACTAGCTCATCACATCTCTGTCCTAACCCTTGAGTACTTCTCTATCTCTCCTAAAAGACACGGTTCTTAAAAGGCAGAACTTGCAACTCATTTTGGGTTAGAGGCCTGATGCCTACTACCATGCCTGGCACTCAGGGTCTCCTTGAAGAATGCTTGAATGAGGAACTGGCAGGCATAGAACTGTGGATAAACTACTTCACTGAGTTAACAAATTAATAGGTTCAAAAATTTCCAGGAGTTACATAGTTGTGAAATTTCTCTCTCAATCTTCTTATTTTTTTTTCGACTTTTATATTCAGGGGGTACATGTGCAGGCTTGTTAAAAATATGGAACATGGCTGGGCATGGTGGCACATGCCTGTAATCCCCGCACTGTGGGAGGTCGAGGTGAGTGGGTCATTTGGGGTCAGGAGTTTGAGACCAGCCAGGCCAATATGGTGAAATCCTGTCTCTATTAAAAATACAAAAATTAGCTGGATGCGGTGGCATGTGCCTGAAATCCAAGCTACTTGGGAGGCTGAGGGAGGAGAATTACTGGAACTTGGGAAGCGGAGGTTGCAGTGAGCCAAGATTGCACCACTTCACTCCAGCCTGGGCAACAGAGCAAGACTCTGTATCAAAAAGAAAAAAAAAATATGGAATGCTATACAAATTTGTGTGTCATTCTCATGCAGGGACCATGCTAATCTTCTCTGTATCATTCCAGTTTTAGTATATACGTTGCCGAAGCGAGTATTCTCCTTATCTTTTTAATGAATGAATGTGCATTAATATACAGTAGCAAAATAAGTAATGAGACATTAAAAAAATTATTTTCTTCATTTAAACTCTTTGAATGTTGTTCTCTATATATCAATCCAATCTATTTGACAACTTGAGTTCATTTCTTGAGTCTCTCAAATAATGCAATTGGGTGTCAGGCAGTAGAGGAAGAGCTGATGGAGACTCAAGCATTTTTCTAGAATCATTCAATTTAGATTGTGGATTTCTGATTTGGAATTCAAGAAAAGGTTCCCTTGCAGTTTGTTAATTAGCATTAGGGTAGGGGGAGCAACAAGGACTCACTGGGCTTCAGTGCAGGTGCAATTGCTCACGCATGTCCAACCAAACCCCGGATATCGTTGTCCCCCATCCCCCATTTCTCTGCAGAACAAGAGACAACAGATAATTTGGGGACAGTTTGGCTGCTTGGTGGTGGCATAGGTGGTATGTGTGTCCACAAAGTAGGGTAACTACTGCTTAACACAGTAAGGTGGTGTTCTTTTTCGCTCATGTGACAGTCCTGTGTGAGTCAAGGGCAAGGATTGGCAAATTACAGCCCATGGTCCAAATTCAGCTTGTAGCCTGTTTGTGTATGGCCCATGAGCTAAGAAAGGGTTTTACATTTTAAAGACTTGCAAAAACAAATAAAAAAACCCACAGAGAAGAATGTGTGGCGGAAACTGCCTGTGGCTCGTAAAGCTTAAACTGTTTCTTTTTTTTTTTTTTGAGACGGAGTCTCGCTCTGTCGCGGCCCAGGCTGGAGTGCAGTGGCCGGATCTTAGCTCACTGCAAGCTCCGCCTCCCGGGTTCACGCCATTCTCCTGCCTCAGCCTCCCGAGCGGCTGGGACTACAGGCGCCCGCCACCTCGCCCGGCTAGTTTTTTGTATTTTTTTTTAGTAGAGACGGGGTTTCACCGTGTTAGCTAGGGTGGTCTCCATCTCTTGACCTCGTGATCCACCCGTCTCGGCCTCCCAAAGTGCTGGGATTACAGGTTTGAGCCACCGCACCCGGCCAGCTTAAACTATTTAAATCTGATCCTTTACAGAAAATGTTGGGTAACCCCTGCTCCAGGAAGAAGTGAGTTGTTTTTCTCAGGGATCTAGGATCCTGCCAGCTCTTGGCTCTGTGATGGGGAAAGAGATAGTGGGGAAGACACTCCTGTTCTTAAAAATCTCAGTCCACAGGTAAAATGCATCATTGCCTGGATGCAAGGGGATAAAAAGTTAGCCCTTGGCTCTCCCTCTCTCCTTTTCTCTTGTATCCTACTTCTTTACTCCTCCTTCAGTTTTTGAGAAACAAGAGCAGACCCTTTCAATGTAGCTAATCTGGGCCTGATACAAAGCCCACAGGTTCTGGCACCCTCTCTCTAAGCCATGGATCAGAGATTTGAAAGTATTAAAAAGTAATACCTGCTCTGTACCAGGCCCCATGGTGGATGTTGAGGGGGGCATCTGTATCAGGCCCCAGGGTGGATGCTGGGGCACCTGCTCTGTACCAGGCCCCAGGGTGGATGTTTGGGGGCATCTGTACAAGGTCCCAGGGTGGGTGCTGGGGCACCTGCTCTGTACCAGGCCCTGAGATAGATGCTTGGGGCACTTGCTTTGTACCAGGCCCTGGGGCAGCTGGCAGGAGAATCTGCTCTGTACCAGCACCCATGGTGTTGCTGGAGAAACCTGGTCTGTACCAGGCCCCAGGGTGGATGCTGGGGGCACCTGCTCTGCACCAGGTCTCAGGATGGATGTTGGGGGTACCTGCTCTGTAGCAGGCCCTGGGGTAGATGCTGGGGCCATCTGTACCCTCCACTGTGGTTCCTAGATCAGAACAGGTGCCCTGTGCATTTGTTTGCTTGACCTGCATACAACTTTGGAGGAATGAGGTAAGGAAAAAGGCTTCCTAGTGAAGACAGGACTATCAAACTTGAGTCATAGCTGAAAGGACAGGTAAGATTTAGAAATAATAGTAAGAATTTATAGATGACACAACCGAGCTAGTAAATTGCAGACTCAGGGCTTGATCCCAGAGCTGTTTGACTCTAAATCTCATTCTCTCCATGACTATGAAAAATAATGAATTTTTCAGAGAGTTTGACTATGAAACTGTCTAACACAGTAAGTCAAGTCAAACTTCTAGAACATCTGGTGCAGTGTTTCCATTGGGAAAGGTGATCACTGTTTGGAGGCTGCTACATTGTAAGCGAGGTTGCCAACGAGATAAATGGGAGGGAATTTTGCATCCTGAAATTTCCTTGAGCCAACAGAAGCATGAAGTGTCTGGGGCTGCAATGCAATTATGTGAGAGGAAGCCAGTGTTTACAGACTTCCCGCCGGGGGGATGTTAGGCATGGTGAAGACGCACGCAGAAATCCGAAAACTTTGAACTTGTTTATTTCTGATTTTGTATCTCTACGTGCTTTCATTGCCAGGAATTCTGAAGCCAGAAGGAACTTGCTAATGATTTATAGGGGAAAGAACAAGGGCTTTAGGCCTTGGCAAACCTGGATTCAAATTCCAGTTCGGGAATCTGTGACTGTAGCAAAACATTATTTCTTTTTCTCCAAAGGGTCAGAAACAGTAAATAATTTGCCCAAGTTACACAACTAGGACAGAATTGCTTTATTTATGTTACTGCATAACAAAGCAGCCTAAAACTTAGTGGTTTAAACAACAATCAGTTATTTAGCTCACAGATTTTTAATTTGGGGAGGGTTCAGCAGGGAAGGCTGGTGTCAGCTTGGCCAGCTCAATGGGGGCTGAATGGTCTGTTTCTCAGACAGCTTATTCACCTGACTGGTACGCTGGTGCTAGCTGTCAGTGGAAGCTTGGCCAGGGCTCAGGGCTGAGGGCTGAGGGACTTAGCTCCTCTTCAGCTAGGCGCCTCCACAGGCTACATAGGCTTCCTCACACTACTGTGACTGGGTTTCAAGAAGCAAGAAGAGGAAACTGATGGTTTCCAAGTCCCGGGCCTGGAAACTGGCACAGCATCACTTCCACCTTATTCTGTTGTTAAGCCGTCACAGAACCCAGATTCAATGGGAATGGCCATAGACCCTACTTTTGGAAGGGAAGAGTGTTCAAGAATTTGGGGCTGTATTTTAAAACTGGCACAAAAATGGAGATATTATATTTTCTCATTTAATTCTAAAATGAGATAGGAAGTAATCTCTTGGGAACTCTTTTGTATTATCTGTTTTTTTAAAAAATGGGATTGTTTAGTGATTCACTCATGGTCATATATTTCAAGTTGATATTGGAGCTTAAATTCAAACCCAGTGTGGATCCAAACCCAATTATGTTGATTCTGTCTTTTAACAGTCATGTTCACTCTCCTACTGGCATTTCCGCAGTTAAAGTCACCATCACTCCATGCTATACTTGCAACAACCTCCCAACCCAACCTTCCTTCCTGCCTCCTCCTTTTTTTTTTTTTGTGACGTGGAGTCTCGTTCTGTCACCCAGGCTAGAGTGCAGTGGCATGATCTCAGCTCATTGCAACCTCTGCCCTGCCATTCAAGTGATTCTCCTGCCTCAGCCTCTCGAGTAGCTGGGATTACAGGCGCCCATCACTACACTGGGCTAACTTTTGCACTTTTAATAGAGACAGGGTTTCACCATGTTGGCCAGGCTGATCTTGAACACCTGACCTCAGGTGATCCGCCTGCCTCGGACTCCCAAAGTGCTGGGATTACATGCGTGGGCCACCGTGCCCAGCTTCTGCCTCTTACCTTGTTCCCCTCCAAACCTGCCCCTTCTAAGGGGTAAAAAGAATAGCATTGCTTCTCTGCTTATAATTCTTAAAGGCTCCCTGTGGCCTTTAGACTGAAGCTCAGCTTTTTCCTTTCCCTTAATTTGGTTGCTGGCCCTTCATGGTGTCCCAGCCTACTCCTCAGGCTCAGAAACAGTCATTTTCTCTCTCTATATTATTCCAGGAGAAGTCAACATGTAGATTTCCCCCTTGACATTTTTGACTCAAACATGATGCTAAGTGCTTTACAGGAATTATTTAACTTACATTTTCACAACAACTCTGTTGGGTTCTCTTTTATTTGAAGCCAGGTATGCTTGCTTGGGAAATCAAGCTGTTGAATTCTATGGTAAACTGTCTCTACTTGAAATTTCCCAAATGCACAGTCTCCTCTCTGGTGTCTGGAATTTTATACTTCCTATGTCTTCTCTCTATCTCTATCTTTTGTCTCACTAACTTATACTTCCTTTTCAGGTTCAGCTTTAGACAGTCTTCCCTCCAGGAAGATTTCTCAAGACTGGTTGAGCTTTCCCGCTATTTCTGCCCATAGTACCCTGTCTTATTCTTAGCCAGTGCATTTCATTTTGTACTAATATTATTTGTTTTCTCATGTCCCTCATGTACTGTAAATTCTTTGAGGGTAAGAACAGGGTCTTTACATCATGTTTTTCTTCTGAAGTGAAGGGCATTTTAGTACAACATCCTCCAACCTCACAGGTTCTCTTTGAGCTTTCACTGTCTATGAGGCTATGAGTTTGCTGAGCTCTCACTGCCACAGATGCAGCCACATACCAAAAACTGGACCCAGGTAACTGAATTTGTCATGATGGGCTTTGCTGGCATTCATGAAGCACACCTCCTCTTCTTCATACTCTTCCTCACCATGTACCTGTTCACCTTGGTAGAGAATTTGGCCATCATTTTAGTGGTGGGCTTGGACCACCAACTATGGAGACCCATGTATTTCTTCCTGACACACTTGTCTTGCCTTGAAATCTGGTACACTTCTGTTACAGTGCCCAAGATGCTGGCTGGTTTTACTGGGGTGGATGGTGGCAAGAATATTTCTTATGCTGGCTGCCTGTCCCAGCTCTTCATCTTCACCTTCCTTGGGGCAACTGAGTGTTTCCTACTGGCTGCCATGGCCTATGATCGCTATGTGGCCATTTGTATGCCTCTCCACTATGGGGCTTTGGTGTCCTGGGGCACCTGCATCCGTCTGGCAAAGACTGACTTGTTGAGAAAAACTAGAATAAAGCTTCACTCAACAACCACACAATACATATGCACCAATATACACAAATCAATGATCTCAAACTTGTGGCCCAAATGTCATCGACCACTTCTTCTGTGATGCCTCACCCTTGCTAGCCTTGTCGTGCTCAGATGTCACTTGGAAGGAAACTGTGGATTTCCTGGTGTCTCTGGCTGTGCTACTGGCCTCCTCTATGGTCATTGCTGTGTCCTACGGCAACATTGTCTGGACACTGCTGCACATCCGCTCAGTTGCTGAGCGCTGGAAGGCCTTCTCTACCTGTGCAGCTCACCTGACTGTGGTGAGCCTCTTCTATGGCACTCTTTTCTTTATGTATGTCCGGACCAAGGTGACCTCCTCCATCAACTTCAACAAGGTGGTATCTGTCTTCTACTCTATTGTCACGCCCATGCTTAATCCTCTCATCTACAGTCTTAGGAACAAGGAAGTGAAGGGAGCTCTGGATCGAGTCTTTTCTCTCAAGTTTTGGAAGGGACAGTGAGGAGGCAAGTGGGAACACAGTTTCCTTGCCTTGGATATTTAAAAACAGGTTGGTCAATAACATTTAAGCTGAGACCACATCAAGGATGCAGTTCCATTTATAACAGCCACAAAAAATACAATACCTAGGAATACAACTAACCAAGGAATTGAAAGATATTTATAAGGGGAACCACGAAACAATGCTAAAAAAATCAGAGATGACACAAACAAATGAAAAAACATTCCATGCTCACAGATTGGAAGAATCAATATCATTAAAATGGTCATACTGCCTAAAGCAATTCACAGATTCAATGCTATTCCTGTTAAACTATCAATGTCATTTTTCACAGAATTAGAAAAAACTATTATAAAATTCATATGAAAGCAAAAAAGGAGCCCAAATTGCCAAAGCAATCCTAAGCAACAACAACAACAACAACAACAACAACAACAGAAACAAAAAAATAAATCTGGAGGCATTATATTATCTGACTTAAAACTATACTATAAGGCTACAGTAACCAAAGCAGCATGGTACTAGTACAAAAACAGACACATAGACCAATGGGACAGAATAGAGAACCCAGAAATAAAGCTGCACATTGCTACCAACTGATCTTTGAAAAAGTTGACAAAAATAAGCAATGGAGAAAAGATTCCCTACTCAATAAATGGTGCTGGGAAAACTGGCTAGCCATATGCAGAAGATTGAAACCGAACCTCTACTTATCACTTAAGATGGATTAAAGACTTAAATGTAAGACCTCAAACTATAAAAAAAATCCTGGAAGAAGACCTAGGAAATACCCTTCTGGACATTGGTCTTGGGAAAGAATTTATTACTAAGTTCTCAAAAGCAATTGCAATGAAAAAAAAAATTGACAAGTAGGACTTAATTAAATAGCTTCTGCGCAGTAAAATAAACTGTTGACAAGACAAACAGGTAAACTACCAAATAAAAGAAAATATTTGCAAACTATGCATCTGACAAAGGTTTAATATCCAGAATCTATGAGGGACTTAAATCAATAAGAAATAAACAATTAATCCCATTAAAAAGTGGGCAGAGGACATGAACAGACACTTATCAAAAGAAGATATCCAAATTGTAAACAAACATATGAAAAAATTCTCATCATCACTAATCATCAGAGAAGTGCAAATGAAAACATAATGAGATACCATCTCACGCCAGTTAGAATGGCTATTATCAAAAAGTCAAAAAATAACAGATGTTGGGGAGGTTGCAGAGAAAAGGGAATGCTTTTGCATTGTTAGTGGGAGTGTAAATTAGTTCAGCCACGTGGAAAGCAGTTTGAAGATTTCTCAAAGAATGAAAAATAGAACTACTATTCAAGCCAGCAATCCCATTACTAGGTATATACCCAAAGTAAAATAATCGTTCTATCAAAATGACACATGCAGTTGTATGTTCATCATGACACTATTCACAATAACAAAGAGATGGAATCAACCTAGGTGGCTATCAATGGTAGATTGGATAAAGAAAATGCAATACATATACAACATGGAATACTATGCAGCCATGAAGAAGAATGAAATTGTATTATATGCAGCAACATGGATGTAGTGGGAGGCCATTACCCTAAGCAAATTAATGCAGAAACTGAAAATAAAATATTTAATTTTCTCACTTGTAAGTAGGGTCTAAATCTTGGGTACACATGAACATAAAGATGGGAATAAGAGATATTGGGGACCCCAAAAGGAGGGAGAGAGGGAGGGGGCAATGGCTGAAAAACTGCCTGTTGGGTACTATGTTCCTATCTAGGTGACAGAATCAACAGAATCCAAACCTCAGCATCCCGCAATATATCCTTGTGGCAAATCTGCACATGTACCCCCTGAATCTAAAATAAAAATGGAAATTAAAAAATAAAAGGACAGTGGTGAGGACTATGGAAGGGGGCTATGGTCTGAATAGTCCTGAGTTATGGACTATATATTAGATAAAGTAAAATGCTAAGTCTCTATAACAAGAGAGCCTTAACTATGGTGTAGCTTAAAGAATGAAGGAGATTTTCTTTTTCTGGCAAGAGTCCACAGTGAGTATTCCAGGCTGGTGGGTGACTCTGTTCAGCTTTAAGGACGCAAGTTCATTCCATCTTGCAGGATCGACATCCCCTAGGATATTGGCTAAGAAAGTTCTGCTGGCCAAATCCAGCTCAGCACTTTTTTTTTTTTTTGAAAAAGGGTTTTCTCTTTCCCCAGGCTCGGGGCGGGGGGGGGATGTCGGCTCACTGCAAGCTCTGCCTCCCAGGTTCATGCCATTCTCCTGCCTCGGCCTCCTGAGTAGCTGGGACTACAGGCGCCTGCCACCATGCCTGGCTAATTTTTTTTTTGTATTTTTAGTAGAGACGGAGTTTCCCCTATTAGCCAGGATGGTCTCAATCTCCTGACCTCATGATCCACCCGCCTCGGCCTCCCAAAGTGCTGGGATTACAGGCTTGAGCGACCACACCCAGCCAGCACTTGCTTTTTAAATTGCCTGTGAACCAATAATGATTTTACATTTTACATGGTTGAAGACAAATTGAAAGAAAAAAATATTTCATGATACACAAAAATTTTATAAAATTCAAATTTCAGTGCCCATAAATAAAATTTAATTAGAACACACTCACACCTATATGTATCATCAGTGGTTGCTTTTGTGCTACAATGGCAGAGTTGAGTGCAGTAGTTCTGGCAGAAAGCATTTGTCAACCCTTGTCTAGAGCCTTCTTATTTACATGGTCAATACTGGGTCCCAGTGGGAAAGAAGGGTGAAGATAGAGCATGGAGGAGACACACTGTCTGTCTTAAGGTTTCCTTCCTCCCTCCCTCCCTTCTCCTTTCCTTCC
>NW_016814544.1:1419266-1434836 GCF_001698545.2 Rhinopithecus bieti
TCCTTCTTTTTTTTTTTTTTTCAGGGTCTCACTCTGTCACCCAGGCTGGAGTGTGGTGGTACAATCTTGGCTCATTGCAACCTCCACCTCCTGGACTTAGGTAATCCTGCCACCTCGGCCTCCTGAGTATCTGGGACTACAGGTGCACAGCACCAAACTTGGCTAATTTTTAAATTTTTTGTAGAGATGGGTTTCGCCAGGTTATTTCCCAGGCTGATCTCAAAACTCCTGGGCCCAAGCAATCTGCCCACCTTGGCCTCCCAAAGTATTGGCACTATAGGAATGAATTAAGATTTCTTGATTAGATGTAGCAATCATCACTTCCACTCACCTCTTTGGTGAGAAGCGAGCCTTAGGTCAAATCTAATTGCAAGAGTAGTAAAAATAGTCCATCGTTAGGTAGCCAGATGCCCAGTCACCATTCAACTATTGTAGAAGAAGAAAAAACCAAATTGTGGTAGATAATCTGCAGTTTTTAGCACAAACTAAGTCCCCAGAATAAAAGCTGATTTTTCATGTGGTCCATGCACTTAATCATTTTTGTATCTATATTTACTTATTTGATATATAGATTGCTCCCCTGTATCGGTTGGTGTTTTGGAAATTGAAGGAGATCTTTATGGCAGTGTCAGCTCTTTTGAAGTAAGGCTTAAAAAGACAATTATAATTCAGGTAATTCCTTACCTGTAGGTAGATGCATTTAAAAAGACATTTATAATCATCATTTCAATGTGGATTCCAGAAGCTATAGAATATGGAAGAGGAAAATATTGAGCTTGGGACTGAATTGGGGGAAAGACAGATTTTCCTTAGCTGGCCAGTAATGAGCATATTGCAGTATGGTGCTCCTCATTGTCACAGTCTCCCTGAATCGGATCTGAGCTATTGCATTTTCCAAAGTTAATAGGAAGGGCACATTTTGAAAATCATTTCATTTATTGACTATTGTATCAAGAATGTGCTTTAGATTCTTTTGGATGACAGCAAGATGCAAAAACAATGCAGAGATGAGAACTTTTCCAGATCAAATATAATAATCCATGTGAATGAAATACAAGTAGTATATGAACATGCTTTATTTTATTGTGTTTTGTGTTATTGTGCTTCACAGATACTTTTTTTTTTTTACAAATTGAAGAATTGTAGCAATTCTGTGTTAACTCTATCAGTGCCATTTTTTCAATAGCATGTGCTCACCTTCTTTATGTCGCATTTTAGTAATTCTCACATTTCAAGCTTTACTATTATATCTGTTATAATGATCTGTGAGTAGTGATTTTTGATGTTACTATTGTCATTGTTTTGGGGAGCTATGAACTGTGCACATATAGGACAGTGAACTTAACTGATAAATATGTATGTTCTGACTGCTTCATTGAGTAAACATTTTCCTGTCTCATGCTGTTTACAGCATGGTTTACTGAATATTTTAAGCCTACTATTGAGACCTACTGCTCGGGAAAGACTACTTCTTCCAAAATATTACAGCTCATTGTCAATGCACCTGATGACATGAGAGCTCTGATGGAAATGTCCAAGGAGATTTACGTTGTTTTCATACCTCCTAACATAACACCCATTCCATAGCCCGTGGATCAAGTAGTTTTTGATTTCAAGTCTTATTTAAGACGTACATTTTGTAAGGCTATAGCTGCCATAGATAGTGATTTCTCTGATGGATCTGGATAAAGTAAATTCAAAATCTTCTGGAAAGGATTGATCATTCTAGGTGCCATTAGGAGCACTCATGACTTATGGGAGGAGGTCAAAATATCAACATGATCAGGAGTTTGGAAGAAGTTGATTCCAACCCTTATGGATGACTTTGAGGGGTTCAAGACTTTAGTGGAGGAAGTAACTGCAGATGTGGTAGAAACATAAAGAGAATTAGAATTAGAAGTGGAGCCTGAAGATGTGACTGAATTGCTGCAATCTCATGACAAAACTTGAATGGATGAGGAGTTGCTTCTTATGGGTGAGCAAAGAAAGTAGTTTCTTGAGATGGAATCTACTCCTGGTGAAGATGCTGTGAACATTGTTGAAATTACAAAAAAGAATTTAGAATATTCCATAAACTTAGTTGATAAGGCACTGTCAGGGCTTGAAAGTTGGCTTGAATTTTAAAAGTTCTACGGTGGTTAAAATAGTGTTAAGTAGCATCACGTGTTACAGAGAAATTTTTCACAAAAAGAAGAGTCAATCAATACAGCAAACTTCATTGTTGTCTTGTTTTAACAAAGCTACCTCAACTGTCAGCAACCACCACCCTGACTGGACAGCAGCCATCAATATCGAGGCAAGTGCCTCTATCAGCAAAAAGATTAAGGTTCTCTGAAGGCTCAGATTATAACAAGCATTTTTTTTTAGCAATAAAGTATTTTTAAAATTAAGGTATGTACATTTTTTTAGACATAATGCTATTGCACGCTTACTAGACCACACTATAGTGGAAACATAACTTTTGTATGCACTGGGAAGCTAAAAATGTGTGTGAGAGCTTGCTTTATTCACTTATTTCTGTGGTCTGAAACCGAACCCACAATATGTCTGAGGTGTGCCTGTAGACTTTCAGGCACCTGACCTGAGTAGATATGAACACAAAATGAGTTAGACTTTTAGGTTTCTGAACAAAATGGAAAGATGAAAAGAAAGCAAAACATACTGGGTTATGTAGTTTTCATTTATTGTAGCAGAAAAAATTCAAATTCCAATACAGGGAATGTTTTCTGAAGTTTGAGAACTACTCTAAGAATAACTGCATGGGAAGTGTCAATAAAGCTTACCATTTTGAGCTTCTTAAAGAATAACTATACTTTTGAGACAAATTACATAAAATGGTAAAAGCTCTGATGCATATCCTTAGGAAGGATCCTAAACATATTAAAGTGAATCTATTGCTTTAATAAAACATGATACAAGTAATGAAACTGGGAAATACCCAGTTTTGTGAATGTGATTATTTATGTTACACATTAAAACAATAACTCCCTTAGAAACCAGTCCTACCTACCAGAATTTGAGGTGCATGGTATGTGCAGGTATTGATAGCTAAAGTTTTAAAAGCCACTGCTTATGGCAGATCAGTCTGCAAAGAGATAAGCTATACAATCATGTTGTAGGAAATGCATATTTTTGTAAATAGGGAGTTTCTAAAAATACAGTTTCTTCTTTGGGGATATATCTATTATAGAATGAAACAATGTCATATGAAGGACTAATCTAGCATAGCTACTACTTCACTGTTACTCAGAGAATGTCACAGGGAGTATTTCTGGACAAACAAGACTTATTAAGATGGAATTCAGTAAGGACTGATGCTTCTTACTCTGACCATTCTGGGTATTAGGATACTGATTTGTTAGATAGAAACTACCTGGTAACCACCCTTGGGAAGGTGCTGTGACTTGGGACTTGGTGAGAATGACCTGATCTACACTTTGTAATCAGAACCCTACAGTTTTCTGTGTACCATTACATCACCACTGTCAAAAGCTCTGGTATAACTCTCCTTCACTAACATTCTTCTGGTCTCTCTTTTATGGCTCCATGTTGTTCTTGTCCCTTGTACCTGTGCTGTGATTTCTATTTCGTTTTTCATGGTTCTTAGTTTTTCTAGTTAGTCTCTTATTTTCCATTTTCCATGCCAAGTCCTTAGCAATTGATTTTTAGGGTGTGTCTGTCAAAATGTTGGCTTTGGCTGTGGAATGCTACAGCTTTGTTCCTCTAAATTGAATATTCTTTTTTATTTAAAAATTATTTATTTATTTATTTATTTTGAGACAGGGTCTCACTCTGATGCCCAGGCTGGAGTGTAGTGGCATAATCTCGGCTCACTGCAATCTCTGCCTCCCGGGTTCAAGTGAGTCTCCTGCCTCAGCCTTCCAAGTAGCTGGGACTATAGACGCACACCACCTCGTCTGCCTAATTTTTGTATTTTTAGTAGAGATGGGGTTTCATCATGTTGGCCAGGCTGGTCTCAAACTCATGACCTCAGGTGATCCACCCGCCTTGGCCTCCCAAAGTTCTGGGATTACAGGCATGAGCCACCGCGCCTGGCCTCAATTGAATCTTCTTCATATCCTTGTTTTCTTTGGTGGCTTCATTCTCATTGGTTCCAATAACATCTTTGGCCAGCCTTGGCAAGGTGGGATTTTCAGCACCTTTTGGTAGGAACTTAAAATGGATCTCATTGCCCAGAAATGTGTTTGCCTTGATACATTGAGATATTTTGTGTAACGACAGTAAAGTTCTGTTTCTTCCCAGGGAGCAACCCAGGAGCACTTTCATTTAATCGGTTGATGCCCAGTATTTTGTGGGCTGCTTTAGCATTCTCACACTCTCATAGAAGTGGAGCGGCTTCCTTTAGAACAGACTGCATAGGTGGTCACTTCACGGGGTCTGTGACAGTCACCTGTCCTCATCTACTCCAAGGCAAGCAGCTACAGGTTATTTACTTATAAAACAGTTTTACAATAGGTATATTTAGTCCACTCCACTCAGGTTAGGTTGGTGATGGCAGATCACAAACTCTTTGCTTGTAAGGATTATAGTTTGGCCTCTGTGAAGGTCCTTCCCAGGATGTAGCTTAGAGCAAGTGTCCTGTAAAGGTTTCAGTTATTTGGCAATAAATCAAGGTGAAGATTTTGCCACTTGGTATGATTTTATTGATTTACATAGCAAATGCTTGTTTAGTGTTTGTTCTGTGCCAGGCACTTCCCTTAAAGTTTTACTAAATTTATTACTCCTAAATTTATTAAATCTTTATTGATAATATTATGAAGTCAGTGCTATTATTATCCTCATTTATACAGGAGAAAACTGAGGGACAGAGAAGCTAAGTAACTTGTCCAAAGTCACCCAGCGAAGTAGGTGGCAGAGCTAGGGCTTGAAACCTGTTCATTGACTCTTAACCTCTGTACAGTGATACCCTGAGTAAATTGGTTCCCTCTCCTGGCATCAGTTCCCTTATCTGTAAAAGGACAGAGTGGACTGGGTGACTTTAAATATCTACCTTTTGAGTGTTTATCATGTGCTGAGACGTTTCATACAGTTTCTTGTCTTATCACAACAACCCGAAGATAAAGTCTTAGTCTCATTTTACATTAGAGCAAACTGAGGCTTGGAGAGGTAAGGTAACATGCCCAGCTTTATATAGCTGTGACAGCAGGAGACCATGAACCAGGTCTGTCTGGTTCCACTCAACGACTCTACCTGTCTCCTCTCAAGGACCTCTTCCAATGCTAATTTTGCATAAGTTAATTCATTCGTTTACCAATCAAGTATTCTGTCTCCTCACTGTATGAGGTGCTGGCTGGGTGCTGAGAGGCCATAGAATGAATTAGACCAGATGCTTCTATCAAGGACAATATTATTTGCAAACATGTTTCCTCTCCCCTTGATAGAATGAAATATAAAATAGAAGCAGCTCAGGGACAGGGAGGGGTTCAGACCTGTGTGATGGGGCTCAGAAGAAGGTTCGTCCTCCTGGTGGGGAGTTCAGGGAGGCATCCCTGAGAAAGCCACACTCCCCATGGTTCACTTCAGTTTTTCCCACTTGAGATAATGCCAGCCAAACATTTGGTCTTTTGTGTTCTTTTCAGGATGGAGAAGGATGATGTAGCATTTGGGAAGGAAGAGGGAGGACATGAGTCCTCCTCCTGATGCCAAGATGAAAAAGACCTCCATGGCCATGGTGTCTTTGCTGTGGGCATGCATGTGGGCAGGTATGAGGGACACCCCAACATAGGAGCAGGCAACATGCTGAGAGTGATACGCTTTGCTTCATTGAAGGTGTCAGGTAGCCGGCAGGTGGGGAAGGTCACCAGCAAGCTGACCAGATCTAGCAAACTCAAGTAGCCCAGCATGGCATAGAACAGTTCCAATGAGCCTTTATCACACTTTACAGTCACTGTGGGCCCGGGTTCTGTAGAGTTTCAAGCCTGTGGGGGCCATCTGGCCACCCAGAGTGCACACAAAGCTGCCTGGGTCAGAGAACAGGCAGTGAGAATGGTGCTAGGGAGGACTGGCCCCGCCTACCTCCTAAGCTGGGTGTCTGGCTGGGTGGCATGGAAGGCTGCCACCACCATGATGGTCTTGGCCAGCACAGTGGACATGCAGACAGTGAAGGTGACCCCAAAGGCTGCCTGGTGCATAGCACAGGTGATGGGGTCTGGGTGGCCAATGAACTTGAAGGGGCAGAGGAAGCTGAGGGCCAAGGAGGACAGCAGGAGGTAGCTGAGCTGGCAGTTGTTGGCTCGGATGATGGGAGTGTGGTGGTGTCAGATGAAGATGCCTAAGATGGCCAGGGCAAGGAGGAAGAGCAGGGCTGTGCGGACAGCCAACGCCGTATCAAGGGGCTCGTGATAGAACAAGAAGTCAAGGGTTTGGGGGATGCACTGGCTCTTCTGCACATTGGGCCACTGGTTGTCAGGGCACTTCTGACACGCAACACTAATGACACGCAACACTATCTGAAAGGAGAAAGAGAAACTGGGTCAGCCAACAGAGTGGGGAAACTTTTGGAAATTTTTCCATGGTCAAGCAGTTCTACGACTTGTGATGGCTTTTCCAGCAGGCTTGGTGTATTTCAGTCTCAATTTGCTGGGCCTTCCAGATTGCCTGATGTCCTTGGATTTAGGGCCAAAGACACAGATGGCAGAAATCCTGACAGCAGCTGCTTATCATGCATCAGACTATCATGAAATAACACTGAGACAACCACCTGTGGAAGCTCCAACTCCTATCTAGGATTCCTTTAAATTGACCAGCCATTGTGGTAATGTTGTAATTCATAGCCACAGTGAATTAATTTACAGATTTATTCTTGCATCAGCTGATTTAGTTTAAGGAATATTTATGGAGTACTTAGTATATACACAGATTCTCTTTTTTAATCGTTCTACCCTTCTCTAAATAACAAGATTGACAAAGCTTAACAGTTTTTTATTCCGTAGTGATTTTAAGGATGTATTTTGTGGCCTGAGCCCTGGAATAGTCATTTATTCTTATTTGATCTCTCCTTGATTTGGATATATTTGTAGGGTCCTAGATACTTTGATTCCATGTCTTCCTAGTCTCCAAGTTCAAAGATTTCTCGTTTCTGTCATCGTCTCTTCAGCACCTGGTGGTTCCTTCTCAGCTTCATTCAGTGGAAACTTTCTCTTCAAAAGGGCAAAAGGTATTCCCAAAGTTCTACTTTCCCAGGGAGAGTTTTGAAGAGACTTCATCCAAAGCTGTGGCTTCAGCAATTACCTGGATTCTGAACCAGGTCTTCTTGCTCCAATCTCCCTCCTTTGTCTATTTGTCTATTCATTTCCCCCAGACGCACACTGAAATACACATTGCCTTTATACTGAAATAATTCAGAGGCTCCTCCCTATTTTCTATAGAATACAGCCCATGCTCCTGAGTCCAGCAGGTAAGCTCCTCTGTGATCTGACCACCTGCTTCCTGTATCTTGCATCACAATCGATGCTGAACCCACTCTCAGCTCCTTATTGCTTTCATGCCTTTACTATAACAACTTCCTCCTTGACCTGGAATATCCTTATTATGCTTCATTGCCTTTGAAACCTTGCTTGTTGTTTAAGGCCTGTGTTATATGCCACCCCCTGCATAGAAAAGTCTCCCTGCCTATTCTTTGTTAGAATTAATTGTTCCAACATGCTTTCATGGCTCAATGCTTGAATATTAACTTATTTATTTGAGTATTGACTTCACTTTATAGTCTAGTTTCTTTATTAAGAGGTGAGCTGTGCTAGGTGTAGGGGTACAGTATCATTCTCTTTTAATATATCCTGAGGTCTGTGGGTCCAGGGCCATGCCTTATTTGTTGTTGGTACCCTTGCACCCAGCACAGTGGTTGTATACAGTTGGTGCCAGTTGATATCCATTGAATGAATGACATCTTAGTAAAATACAGATTATGTCATTAGGATAATTCTTTTTAAACATTTATGAAATGCCTACCATAGGCCAAACGTTAAACTAAGTACAGGATTTGAACAAACTCATGGTTGATAAAAGAAAGAATGAATGTAATAACCTCAAATGGCTTTAATGCAGCATCTGGGAAGGTCACATTGATATCTTCTTTTTGATCCCCACTTTCCTGGACTTTTCCACTGAAGGAATTTCCTTGATGTGTACACAGCTTTCATCTGAAGCCTTCTCTGGCTGTTGGCTGGCCACACTCTGACCAAGAACCAGCCTCCCTCCTTACCTGGTGACATTGCGATTTTTCCTCTGGGGCAGGGAAGGATTTTGTAGCGCATTTTGACTTCTCAAATAGGGTTGACTTCTTGGTTTCCTCAGGACATTTTTCGCTGCAGACAGAGGAAGGGACCTACACACAAGAGGAGAGAGAGTGGAGGGGAGAGAGTGCTGGGGAGACTGCGGGGGAATTGAGTGACATCTGTGCACTCAGGTCGTGGAGGAATAAGCCTCATTGTTTTCACTTACTGGGACCCTCTCTCTCTTCCTTTCTCTTACTCCTTCCCTTATTAAACCTCTCTTTATCACTTTTTCCTTTTCTTCTCTCTTTCATTTTCCTCTTCCTTCATTTCTTGCTCAGATAATTAAAAATGTGTTCCATAGATCAGGTACTGTACAGAGGGTTAGGGAAACAGTGATGGGTAAGAATAAGCTCTTCGGGATTTTGAGTGTGGTGGGAAAACAAGACATCTTGCTGGCTGGAATTCTGGTTCTGCCCTTTCTTGTTGGGGTGTCTTGGGCTTAACCTCTCTAAGCTTCAGGTGCCTCTTCAATAAAATGGAGATATAGATGGGGCACCCCTAATTTGAAAATCTGAAATCTGGAATGCTCCAAAATCCAAAATTTTTTGAGTGCCAACATGATGCCTCCAGTGGAAAATTCCACACCTGACTTGACATACGCAAACTTTGTTTCATGCACAACATAGTTAAATATATTGTAAAAAATTACCTTCAGACTATGTGCATAAGGGGTATATGAAACATAAATGAATTTCATATTTAGCCTGGGATCCTATCCCCAAGATATCTCCTTATACATATGCAAATATTTCAAAATCTGAAAAAAATCTGAAATCCAAAACACTTCTGGTCCCAAGCAATTCGGATAAGGGATACTCAAGTTGTAGTAATAATATGTATTTTTTTTTTTTTTTTTTTTTTTTTTTTTTTTTTTTTTTGAGACACGACCTCTGTCACCAAGGCTGGAGTGCAGTGGCATGATCTTGGCTCACTGCAACCTCCGCCTCCCGGGTTCAAGGGATTCTTCTGCCTCAGCCTCCTGAGTAGCTGGGATTACAGGCGCATGCCACTACAGCTGGGCCAATTTTTGTATTTTTAGTGGAGACAGGGTTTCACCATGTTGGCCAGGCTGCTCTCAAACTCCTGACCTCAAATGATCCACCTGTCTTGGCCTCCCAAAGTGCTGGGATCACAGATGTGAGCCACCGTGCCTGGCCGTAATAATATGTATTTTGAAGATGGTGTGGGGATTAAATAAGACGATGCAAGTGAAGTCCATATCACAGTGACCAGAATTGTGAGTGCACTACAAATGCTAGTGAGCCGGGATCATATTCTGGAGTGTTAACTGAAGAGTTTGTCTTTCACCTTGGGCTCGTCAAATACCTTTGTTTATATTTAAGGGACTAATTTTCACCCAGCCCCAACAGAACTGGGCCATCCACAGTGAATCAGAAACAAAGACTACAGACACTAGCTAAGCCTCAGCACCACTCAAGGGTTCCTTGAGTCCAGGGTGTCTAAACCTCAGCACTACTGACATTGGGGCTGAATAATTCTTTGTTATGGAGAACTGTCCTGTGCATCTTCGGGCATTCAGCAGCAACCTTGGCCCCTGCCCACTGGATGCCAGCAGCACTCCCTCAAGTTGTGACAGCCAAAATTGTCTCCATACATTGTCATTGTCACGTGAGAGGCAAAATCACTCCAAGCTGGGAGCAACTGAGATTTAGATGGTGCTTGTAGAATGAATTTCCTTAGAAGGGTCTGATGCAAGGATTCTGTGGTCTGTGGAAGGAGAAGTAAGTGAGAAGTAAGTACCTGGGCTGTGAGATACCTGAAACAGTACTGAGTGAAGATCTCAACAGGCGGGGTCAGCCTCTTGCCTGCAGGGCGATGATGCTAATTTCTTCCCTGGAACTCTATTCTGCTGCCTTGTTCATGGGCAACTTTGTTCCCTCCTCTCAGGGTGGGATGATTTGGACATTGAGGTGTGATAGTCATGGGAATAAAAAACCATATGCCTGACTAAGGTGAGACCAGTGGGAACAAGTTTGAAATCACAGAGAAAAGACATAGAACATACTGTACCAGTTATAGTCATTTTCTTACTCTTTTCGTAGAGGTATGTGAAAAATGCTATAGTTGCTCAGTGAAGGGAGTGTTTAACCCTGCCTACACGAGTTAGAGGAAACTGCAGGAGGCGTGATGATAGTTGAGATGTAACTGCACTTAAATTAGAATTTCCTGGCCAGACGTGGTGGCTCACACCTGTAACTCCAGCACTTTGGGAGGCTGAGGTGGGTGGATCGTCTGAGGTCAGGAGTTTGAGACCGACCTGGCCAACATGGTGAAACCCCGTCTCTACTAAAAATACAAAAAATTAGCTGGGCGTGGTCGTGGGTGCCTGTAATCCCAACTACTCTGGAGGCTGAGGCAGGAGAATCACTTGAACCTGGAAGGCAGAGGTTGCAGTGAGCCGAGATCGCACCATTGCACTCCAGCCTGGGCAACAAGAGCGAAACTCCATCTTAAAAAAAAAATTAAAAAAAAAAAAAAAAGAATTTCTCCCTCTGGTGATCTTAGATACTTAGGGGTCTGGGAAGTGACTAATGGGATTCCATGGGTTATTTTTCACTGCTTAAAAAAGCTCAGCATTGATTGCCTATTTCTTGACATAAGTCTGCAAGGCTAAAGCAGTAACATCTCCAGGTATCTGGAGTTGACCATCTCAGGATAAACCTGAATTGGCAACTGTATGTAATTTATTTTCCCATTGGCTCATCAGTTATCTTTGCCTTTAGCAAGGTCCCTAATTTTGGGAGCCAGGGAGTTTGGAAGGTTTTATTTTCTGAACAGCCTCAGAGTTGTGTAAGTCAATAATCCACCCCTTTTTGACCCAGTATCCTAAGTGAGTTCAATATGACAAATACTCCTGGAGCTTGAAATGTGAGAGGTGCTGTGTGGTCTTTGTTCTTAGGGTGCTCTCAGCTCTAATCTTTAAGAGTCCTTCTGCCCAGACAATTGTGCTGTCATCGAACAGAACATCTTTTCCAGAAGGTGCTCTGAAGTCAAAGTGTCCAGCAATGGCTGTCCTTCCTGACAGGTCTGGGAGAACATAGATATTTTTAATGTCAAACATTGACAGCACTTCCCCATCTTTGGTGAAGAAAACCTCTTCTTGGGCTTTTGTGGCGAAGTTAACCTTTCAGGCATAATGGAGCACCTGAGAGAGGGATGGAAGATAACAGTAAAGAAATTGATTAGGAGTAGCTGGGCGCAGTGGCTCACACCTGTAATCCCAGGTTTGGGAGGGATTTGGGAGGCTGAGGCAAGCAGATCACAAGTTCAGGAGTTCGAGACCAGCCTGGCCAACATGGTGAAACCCCATCTGTACTAATGATAGAAAAAAAAAAATTAGCCAGGCGTGGTGGGGGGAACCTGTAATCCCAGCTACTCAGGAGGCTGAGCCAGGAGAATCACGAACCCAGAAGGCAGAGGTTGTGGTGAGCCAAGATCTCGCCACTGCACCCCAGCCTGGTGACAGAGCGAGACTCTGTCTCACATTAGGAGCCCTTCCTCCACATCCCTGGACAGTTCTCCCATATCTATGCTTGTTGGTGCCTTGAAGGGAGGCATCTTATCTCTGCACATTTTATGAAAAAACTGTTCTGTTTTCTCGTGTTCCAAGTTTGTGTTAATCTATATGGACCAGGGTGGGGAAGTGAAACTCAAGATAATGACAATCTGAAACATTAGGTCTTGCCTAAGACTGATTCACAGATAGGCTGGTCTTATGAATGGAAACCTATCCAATTTTTTACAATCCATCCATACAAATTACATAGCATCCTTCTTTGTGCCAGATAGGATTGGTACCTAGGATAGAAAACTCAGTCCTGCCTGAAGACACAAAGAAGTGTGGCTGATAAAAAATATGTGTTTTGACTAAAAGCAGATAAGGATTTGCGAATTACCCTGATTTGATCGTTACATATTGTATACGTGTACTGAAATATCACACTGTATCTCATGAATATGAACAATTATTTCAATATATCAATTAGGCCGGGCACGGTGGCTCACAGCTGTAATCCCAACACTTTAGCAGGCCGAGGTCAGGAGTTCAAGACCAGCCTGGCCAACATGGTGAAACCCCATCTCTCAAAAAAAAAAAAAAAAAAAAGAAAGAAATTAGCTGGGCATGGTGGCACATGCCTGTGGTCCCAGCTACTTGGGAGGCTGAGACAGAAGAATTGCTTGAACCCAGGAGGCTTGAAATTTGATAAATGGTGACTATGGGTGGTGATGGATGTGTTAATTAGTTTGATTTTGGTAACCATTACACAATGTAGATGGGTATCAAATGATCACATTGTGCCCCATGAATACATACAATTTTATCTGTTAATTATACCTGAACAAAGCTGAAAAACAGAGTAGAAAAGGGAAGATAGGCAGAGTGCCTTCAGGAATCGCTCTAGTGACTTTAGATCCAGCGGCTTGATCTTTTGACGTCTTTGGAAAAGGTGGGATTGGCTTTGATTTTGTGATTAGGAAAAGAAGTGGTCATCTTTTCCAGAAACCTGGAACTCTTTAAGAAGACCTTTGAGGTTCTTTATAATAGAGCTCTTACCCACCTTTCCAACCTTTCCTTCTACTGTTCTTTCCCTTTGGCCATCCTATGCTTTGAATTAGCTGGATCACTTTCCTACTCCTGCAAGTGCCATTTTTACCAATACCAATACCAATATTTTTGCTTATTCATTATTCTTTTAACTACAATGTAAACATCTTGAGGCAAGCACACATTTTGTACATTTCTGTATCCCTCATTACTCCAAGTACCTGAAAATACTTGTGTTTAGTATATAAAGTGCATGAAAACACAAGTGCTTAGTAAACACTTGTGACATAAAAATGCATGCGTTGAGGCCAAGTGTGGTGGCTTATGCCTGCAATCCCAGGCTGAGATGTGTAGATCACTTGAGGTCAGAAGTTTGAGACCAGCCTGGCCAACATGGTAAAACCCCGTTTGTACTAAAAATACAAAAATTCGCCAGGCATGGTGGTGCGTGCCTGAAGCCCCAGTTACTTGGGAGGCTGAGGCAGAAGAATCACTTGAACCCAGGAGGTGGAGGTTGCAGTGAGCTGAGATCGCACTATTGCACTCCAGCCCGGGCGACAGAGCAAGACTTTGTCTCAAACAACAACAAGAACAACAAAACGCAATTACTTTTGCACCAATCAAATATATGTGTGTGTGTGCGTGTGTTGAACTGCACTATGAAAGTTCATAAGAACTAGAGCATGAAGTTTGAGCAAATGACTTGGTTGGGAGCAGAACTGGTTCTAGAGTCCTGAGCCAACATTCCTGGTGACATTCCTCATTCTATCTGAATCAATGATGCGACTTTGTAGATCTTGCTCTACATCTTAATTTTCTCATCTGTAAAAAGGAGACCTACACCATAGGGTTATCTTGAAAATTAAATGCATTAATACATAAAAGCGCTTCGCCTGTTACTCGACATAAAAAAAACACTAAAAAAAGTGTTTAAAAAGGTATTAGCTATTATTTTTCTTACAGCCTTTAAGAACTTATACTACAGAAGCACCAATGAAATTACCTAAAAGCCATCTTAAAGAAGCTGAGCCTAGTTTGAAGATCTTTGCCATGGTTTGGATGTTTGCGTCCCCTCTAAATTTCATGTTGAAACTTAATTATCATTGTGGTGGTGCTATGAGGTGGGGCATTTCGGAGGTGATTAAGTCACCCTCATGAATGAATTAGTTCTTTGAAAAAAGGGCTGGAGGAGGCTGGATGTGGTGGCTCACATCTGTAATCCCAGCACTTTGGGAGGCTAAGGCAGGAGGATCGCTTGAGATCAGGAGTTTGAGACTAGTCTGGGTACCATAGTAAAACCCCATGTTTGCAAAAAATACAAAAAAATTTAGCCAGGCATGGTGGCATATGCCTGTAGTCCCAGCTACTCAGGAGGCTGAGGTAGGAGGATTGATTGCCTGAGCCTGGGAGGTCGAGGCTGCAGTGAGCCACGATCGCACCACTGCACTCCAGCCTGGGCAACAGAGTGAGATTCTATCTCTAAAAAAAAAAAAAAAAAGGCTGGAGGTAACTACTAACTTAGGCCCTTTTGCCCTTCTATCTTCAGCCATGTGAGGCAGCAAGAAGGCCCTTACCAGCCACTGCAGGCTGGTGCCTTGATCTTGGACTTCTCAGCCTCCTGAACTGTAGGAAATATATTTCTACTATTCATAAGTTACCCAGTCTGTGCTACTTTGTTATAGCAGCACCAATGGACGAAGACAGCCCTCTTTTAATATTAAAAGGATTTTTGCTCTACTTTGACTTTATTACTAAAACTTTGCATGGCTATTTGCAATATGTACTTAATGTTGAACAACTGGCTCTCTTCTGAAGCCAGGATTTTTGGTGTTTGCTGATTTCCCTGGTGTAAATACTCCCACTATGGCCAGATTGAAGCTACCAGTGGTTTAACAAATGACTTGCACAATTCCTGAAAATTTAACAATTGACCTTCACTGTCAGAGCCAGTTCTCTCTGTTGGACCTAGACCCCTGGTATCTATACTAAGATGTCTTATGAATGCTGTGAAGAGGCAGCTGTCACCATCTCCCTTCCTTCTGCTGGAGATTTTCTAGGCCACAGGTTGGCAAACTACTGTCTGTAGGTCAAAGCTAGTCTGCCACCTATTTTTTGTGTGATGTGTGAATTAATAATGACTTTTACATTTTTAAATAGTTGAAAAAAATTAAAAGAAGAATACTTTATGATATACAGAAGATACATGAAACTCCTATTTCTGTGTTCATAGATAAAGTTTTATTGAACACAATCAGATTGATTTGTTTGTGGATTTTCTATGGCTGCATTTGCACTACAACGGCAGAGTTGAGTAGTTGTGACAGAAGCCGTATGGTTTGAAAATCCTAAAATACTTACTCTCTGGCTCTTTACTGAGAAAATTTTGCTGACTGTCTAGTCCATTAGTTGCTACATTTTAAGAAAAATCTTCTTTTCGAAGTAAAATCTTATGCTTCATACTAATATATTAGGCAGAGAATATAGAGCATCTCTGGTTGGTACAGGCAGCTATGGGGTCCAGAGCCCCATCCCCAAGCCTCTCACTGCCTGAAGAATTGTTCCATCAGCTGGGGCACCTAAGTCTCCCTAAAGAACTCTGAGGCTCCAAGGAACAGACAGTAAAAATTACTGATCTGCACTCACCTTCCTAAGGCTTCCAAGGTTATACAATTCAGAGTTTTTTTTTTTTTTTTTTTTTTTTTTTTTTTT
>NW_016814544.1:1434875-1437624 GCF_001698545.2 Rhinopithecus bieti
TTTTTTTTTTTTTTTTTTTTTTTTTTTTTTTTTTTTAGATGGAGTCTCACTCTGTCACCCAAGCTGGGGTGCAGTGTTGCCATCTCGGCTCACTGCAACTCTGCCTCCCAGGTTGAAGTGATTCCCATGCCTCAGCCTCCTGAGTAGCTGGGACTATAGACACACACCATTATGCCCGGCTAATTTTTGTATTTTTAGTAGAGACAGAGTTTCTCCATGTCGGCCAGGCTGGTCTTGAACTCCTGACCCAAGGTGATCCACCTGCCTCCCAAAGTGCTGGGATTACAGGTGTGAGCCACCGTGCCCAGCCCAAGGTCTTTTTGATTAAAGTACCTAATGACCAGAGAGGAAAAGAGACCTCGAACACACAGAAGGCTGATGATTAGGCCAAGCACTCAGGCTCAGCTCTTCCTCTAGCTGAAAACCCAGTGCTCTCCTCTTGGTGGTGTTGGTTGAGGCCTTTGTCCTCTGAACTCTATCTCATCTCTTTGAGCTTGTTCCAGCATTACCTCTCTTACTATGAGGAGAAGACCGCCTAATCTTCCCTTCCGGTCCTTGTCCCTGAGCAGCCCATGAAGAATGGGTGTTGGTGCTGGATTGCATGTTCTACATTGCAGATTTACCAGTTTTCTAACTTGGTGGTTAACTCTTTCCTACTGTGAATCTCATATGGTCTTTGTTGCATGTTAGCATTGGCATGTAGTGGCTGGATATCAGGACAATTGTGTTCTCTTCCAGCTCTGCTTCTCTTTTTCTGTGATCTCCCTGCTTCATGTTGGACCAGCAGATTTCTAAGGCCCTTGGCTGTTTGGACGTCATCACCATTATAAGCAGCAGCGTCAAACCACCTGGAGAAAGCTGTAACTCATAATATGCACTAATCACCAGCCACGGTTTGTATGTATGATCTCTTATTTTCATAACAACCCACAATGTATATATTATTATACTCAATCTACATAGGAGAGAGCTAAAGCTCAGGAAAGGTGACAAGGCCCCAGAGAAATCCCATATTGAGATTTGAGTCCAAATCACTTCGGTTCTAAATTTGATCTTCCTTTCATTAGGCTACACTGCCTCTCTGCTAGTCTAAGGCTCACAGAAAGCTGGAATGGCCAGGGCCTGGGAAAGGCTTCTTGGCCGCTCACCTGAGAAGGCCTGGCTTCCCATGCATTGGCATACATGTCTCCCAGGAACGGGCCCTCTCTCGGACAGCAGGACGTCAAGTTCTGATAGGCAACCCACAGGGCTGTGGCTGCCAGGTAGGCTTGGTAAATGGCAGTTAGATCCGGAAGTCTGAAGGCAGATAGGTGGGCAGTGGTCATGTTGTCCAGCCCTGTGCGATGCCAAGCCCCTTCTCTGGCACTTTGGATGGAAGCCCCAAATCCAGACCCCCTGCATCCCTGTAGCTCCTCCCACAGCTTCCTTATCAGACTGTTGCCTGGTTACGGGGCTGGGCACAGCGCCAACAGGAAGTCCCTAAAGACAGGTATTACTCCTAAGTGTATGATCAGGCTCAGGCTGCCGTTCAGCAACTCATGGGCTTTGGGACCCAGCACCGAGGGGTTAAATGCGAAGGAGGTGGCAAAGATCCGCATCTTTCCAGTCACATTGTTTCCCTGAAGGGCGCCCACCAGGAGTCTGAAGTGAAAGTGGTAGCAGTCATAGATGATGACCATGGCAGCAGGGGTTTGGGTGATGATGTTCACCGTGCTGTTGATGCTGTCATCTACACTGTTGATCTCTGAGAAGGCCACGCAGCCACCGTTGTCCCCGATCTGCTTCTGCAGCTGCTACTCCAGCCACTCAAAGTTGCTGTTGTCAGAACTGACCAGGCCTACCCAGGTCCAGTTAAAGTAACTCAAGAGTTTGGCCAGGACCCAGGGCTGGTGGGTGCTGCTGGGCACTGTGCGGAGGAAGGATGGGAACTGGAAACAGTTGGAGAACTGCGGGCGCTGAGATCCATGGCTGATCTGGGGTAAGGAACAGGGCTGTACATTCCTGGCCTGAACACACTTGCTCAGGATCCACAAATGCTCTCACCAGCCTTGTAATTTGGCCTCGTTTTTCCCTCTCTGCCTTTTATTTCTAATTATTATCTCACTGGCCTTTGATATATGCTGTTTCCAGGTCCTTCAAAAGTTTCTTAGGCTCAGGCCTAAGAAACCAATTGACGTTTTTAGAAAGGAATGCAGTGGACTAAAGAATGCCAACATATCTTCCAGTGGGGGTGGGAGAAGCAGAGAGGTAAAGATGTGCTAATGGCTTTGTTTCTCTCCATACATTGTATAATTCTTGGCATTATTTGAAAGATAAGGGTTCAAGTGAATTAAAACTTGTATAATTGTTAATAGAATAAAAACAAGATACATAAATTCCAAAGCAGCAGAAGGAAAACAATTGGAAAAAAATGATCCAATTAACAAAAATTCAGGGCCGGGCACAGTGGCTCATGCCTGTAATCCCAGCACTTTGGGAGGCTGAGGCGGGCAGATCAGTTGAAGTCAGGAGTTTGAGACCAGCCTGGCCAGCATAGTGAAACCCTGTCTCTACTAAAAGTACAAAAATTAGCCAGGTATGGTGGTACATGCCTGTAATTCCAGTTACTTGGAAGGCTGAGGCAGAAGAATTGCTTGAACCTGGGAGACAGAGGTTGCAGTGAGTCAAGATTGCATCACTGTACTCCTGCCTGGGTGACTGAGTGAGACTCTGTCTCAAAAACAACAACAACAACAACAACAACAACAAC
>NW_016814544.1:1437993-1444708 GCF_001698545.2 Rhinopithecus bieti
AAAAAAAAAAAAAAAAAAAAAAAAAAAAAAAGGAAAAGGAGAAAGCACAAGAACTAGAAAACTAAATAAAAATCTCTATTATTTCTATTATAGAAAGCAATGACCCAGCATAATAAATAGAAATTATATAAGAGGGCAGGATAGCATCAAACCATATCAGCAGTCAGCTTAAATGATAGGTTACATTACCCTACTTAAGAAGAGTATGCTGTATTCTCTACTTGCCTGTCTCCATGCACTCTCCAGGCTTCTCTGTAATAGCTCTGAGCTCCAGAAGGGCTGATCTTTGTGGATTGTGTCAAAGGCCTGCCCTGCCCTCTGCCTTCTGGTAGGAGGCTTGATGGGAGACTGGGGGTAGCGGGAAAGTGAGGTTGACGGTGTTCATTTCTCCCTGCTCAGCCTTGGGTGGGCAGTGGCTGCCTTCCTCAGCTCTGCTTCCTCCCCGAAGGATGGAAACAGCTTCCTACTGTGGCTGTCCTTCAGCTGTCTCACTGTTACCCCTTTCCACTCCTTTGAAAGCAGCCGCTTCATCTGGGTTTTTCTTTTCCAAAGGTAAAGAAGGGAGAATTGAGTTCTCCTATCACAGGGCACCTGAGTAAAGATTTTGACTGTAATAGGTGGGAAATTTTCAAACTGGATAAAAATCAAGCTGGTTATCTGCTATTTAGAAGAAACACAAGTAAAGCAAAATCACGAGAAAATCTAATATCAGGGGATGGGTAACATAAAAATCTTAGGTGAGTTCACTTGACCTGGAGGCTCTCCAGCCCTCCTGCCTAAGGAAAGCTGGGAGGCTTTTGGAGCAGAGGGGAAGGGGTTGTCTGTGCAGAGTGTGATTTCTGGTGGGCGGAGCTAGCGGGTGCCCATATGATGTATTAAGTTTTCTTTAACCTGTTTATTAGCAGAAAACTTTTCAGGAGCTATGGTCAGGAGTTCGAGACCAGCCTGGCCAGCATGGCGAAACCCTGTCTCAACTAAAAGTACAAGAAGTAGTGGGGTGTGGTGGCTCATGCCTGTAATTACAGTTACTTGGAAGGCTCTGCTATGGTCAGTTGAGTATTAAACTTAAGAAACAGTCATGAAATTAAGAGAGTACTTTTTTTTTTTTTGATAGAGGAGGATAAGAACAAAACACAGTATTCCCCGTTTATTGAGGAGTCCCACGCCTGCTGTGCAGCCTTCCCTGATGCCTGCTCCTCAGGCTGAGATCTAGTTCTCAATTCTTCGTTCATGCCAGCCCTGGGATCATCACCTTCATCACGTCATCACTGAACTCTTTCTACTGCATAGTGTTCGAGTTTATGCCTTTTCCTCTCCAATCAGATTCTAAGCAGGATCCATCCAATTTATCTTAGTTGTGAGTGCATGAGTGAATGGCTGTTCTTTTCTCTTCTCTCCTGCTCATCTTCTTCCTGCTTTCCTTCCCCTACAGGCTCCTCAGGTCTATGCAGGGGCTTGCTGTCAGACTTTTCCCAGCCTACCGTAAGGAAGCTGTCCTACCAGATATGTGTAGACAAGTTCTTTTACTTCAAAGTTTTTGGTGAGTCTTTGGCCCTATATTGGGCAAAATTACACAGAGGATACGGGAGCCAGCTTTTCTCCAAAGATAACTGCTCCTTCCAGGCTTGCATTGTATCATCATTATCACTAATAGCAATTCCAAGTAACAGTCATTTAGGGTTTGTGAAGTAGCAGGCCCTGGTTATTCCGTTGTTAATATCCACAATGACTCTAAGAGGCAGATACATTATCATTAACCTCTGTTACCTTCGTTTTATAGAGGAGGAATGTGAAGCTCAGACAGACGACTCAATTTGTCAAGGTCACATAATCAGTAAGTAGCGATCGTTCGTAAGATCCAAGTTTTCTGACTGTCAAGCCAGTGCCCTTCGTCGTTTCTAGCTCTTTGGCTTCCCAGCCCACCTCTGTCCAGTGATCTCTGTTGGTGAGTTGTGTGAAATGAGGTGGGTCCTTTGATTTTTAGGGATTCTGGGGTTTTGGAAAACCAGAGTCGGCAACAGCAAGGGCTATTGCAAAATGCTCAAGAATTTCTTAAGATGTAACACATTTGGAGTTTCCTTGGATATTTAGTAAGTTACAGGTAGCACTTAGCATATGTTAAGCATTGAGCTGCTGGTGGTGGTTACAATCTACTTTGTAGTTTCAGAAATGTCTCAGTTCAAACCCATTCAATGGATGGGTTCTGAAAAACAGCTACATGCCAGTTCATATACTAATACAAGCAAGACCAAGTTGCCAATCTCAAAGATGTCCTGGTGAGTGGTGCATGAGCAACAAGATGATGTCATAGTTTCAAGAAAGAGGAACTCACCCAGGAATGACTGACATAGATGAGACTGGTGCAGGCTTCCCAAAATCATTGCCAAGACCAGACGCCACTTACTAAGAGTGAGAAATACAACTTTCCATGTGACCAACATTGTGTTGGCTGGCCAGTGTATTCTCTTCCTACAGGAAGCCTCTATCTGAAGTCAAATTATTCTCAGAAGGATTATCCATGAGGCTAGCATTGTGGCACAAAGAAATAACTGCACCATTGTGGCTCTGAAGTCAGACCTGCCTAGACAGAGTTCAGCTCAGCTGAGACATCCTCTCCCTTATAAAGGACAGAAACACCCAGGTAGGCTGAGCCATTTTTTAGTTGATTGGGTTATCATCATCTATCTAGGAGAGAGACTCCCTTAGTTACATTCCAGTCCTAAGGATATGCCTGGCCTACCTCCCACCTCTCCCCAGCATCAAGCCCAAGGGTCCTTTGTGAAGAGGTTAACTTTGGCAATTTAAATTCATTTTCCTAAGGATCAGCCTTGGAGGTCACACACTCCTAGGTCTAGAGCCCCTAAAAACTGAACTCACCTAGGATATAGGCATCTTCTCTCTAGCACTGTGGGGAGAATGGTCTTAGGTCTAATACTACCTGCTGTGCTGAATGAGACCTCAAAGCAGCCTGCAGGCACGGGGACTGTATTAATTTCATGCACTTCAACTTTTTTAGTTAAGGCAATCAAGATCGTACACAAGTGACTTATCTTCATGCCTTTGTAAGAGTTTTCTTTCTTTTTTTTTTTTTGAGACGGAGTCTGGCTCTGTCGCCCGGGCTGGAGTGCAGTGGCTGGATCTCAGCTCACTGCAAGCTCTGCCTCCTGGGTCCACGCCATTCTCCCGCCTCAGCCTCCCGAGTAGCTGGGGCTACAGGCGCCCGCCACCTCGCCCGGCTAATTTTTTGTATTTTTAGTAGCGATGGGGTTTCACCGTGTTGGCCAGGATGGTCTCGATCTCCTGACCTCGTGATCCGCCTGTCTTGGCCTCCCAAAGTGCTGGGATTACAGGCATGAGCCACTGCACCCGGCTAGACTTTTCATGTAAACAAAAAACTAGAAAAAGCAATCCTGTCAATTAGATGTCTTGAGGGTTGACTTAGAAGACATCATTCGAAGCCACTGTAACCTAACATTCTAATTTAGAGGCTTGAGGCTGCGTGGTCCTGCCCTGAGTTCTTCCAAGAGAAGCCTTTTGAGAGCCATGTGGGTACCCTGGAGTTATGGTTATATGAATTCATGCTTGCCTTCTCTTCCAGAGTGTGAACATCCCTGAGGATAGGGCTATGGCCTCACATGTGCCTCATGGTACATGTGACTATAGCACAATTCTGCACATCACTAGTGGTAGTGTGCTCAGTAACATTTGGGAATAGTAACCAGTATAAAAAGAGGGAGCAGTTTTATTTAGGGCAGTTTCCCTCCTCTTTGCTTATGCACTTTCTTTTCCCCCTGGAATCAAGGTCCCTGGGTTTTAATCTCAAACTACTATTTATTAGCTATGTGACTTTGGACAAGTAACATTTCCTCTCAGCCTCGATGTCATCATCTGCAAAATGGGACTAATTATAGTGTCTATTTCATAAGGTTGTGAAGACTAAATGAGATAATACAAGAAGATAATATCAATAAGAAATATTGATGTTGCACTTACTATAAGCAAGGCATTTTTCTAAATGTTTTACATGTATTAATTTATTTAATCTTAAGGACTTGAACACATGCAAAGGATCTAAAAATCAACTTTCTACTAATAGTAAATATCCAGTAAGTGATAGATATAGTTATTATTAGTGTCACTCTCAGCCAATATTGTAGAAGAAAAAAAGCATGTGACAAACTCATTTCTCCTAGAGAATAAAGTGTTTGCATCTAATTGGATATTTTTAATGGTGGCATTTGAGGCCTCAGTGGAATTTAGAAGGGAAGATATTTAATTTTTTGGGGAGTGAGTTTTAAAGGTCACAATCAGGCAGTCAGGTACCTTTCAGGTATGTTAGGGGAAATAAATATTCTTCACCTGGGAAATAATTTCATAAACATTGCCTCCCTGCCTAACTGATTTAGTATATACCGAAGATCAAACAGAACTGAAATCTAGGCAAATGTTTTACAGAAACATCAAGAAATCCAGTGGAATGGTTTGTCACTTGTTCAACTTTCCGAATTTCTGGGAAGGCTGCAAAGGAGGAATGAGATGATCCTAGCCTGGGTTATAAATCTTAGATGCTGTCATCAGCCCTCAGATCATGGTCTGTTGGAGAGTGCAGGGCCTCCAGGCATTATCAGTCCCGGGGATTCCAGGCTGTTTAAGACATCCATAGGACAATTCGGGAGTTTAGCCTAAGTTTGCCAAATTTTTATTTTGCCACAAAAAAGTTCGTTGGAAAAATAAAACCACCATCTAAGGAGGGTTGGTGACCTCACACCAACATGTGCATACACTGTGTCATTTCTTTGTCATTCTGTTGCACACAGAGAAAGATCACTGCAAACCAGTACTAGTCCATGCATGGATCAGCATTCGGAAATGTTCTAGTCTAATACTCACCTCCTGTTTTGTAGAAAGGGGGAAATCCCAGGCCCAGGGAAGTAACCTTTTTGAGGTCATTACTCTGATCTTTCTACCAGGCTGCACTTTGTCATTGTGTGCCCAGACAGAATATTTAAGTGGTTTTCTCTTCCCAAGCATGTCTCTCACCTGAGGGACCCTCTAGACGGAGAGCAGCTCAGCCAAGGGCTCTGACTCCAGGAAGGTCATCCCTCTAACCACTCCCAGGATATGTTGCTGGGAGCCACAAGCATAGTTGGTTGCGGATGGAAGCTGGTTGGACAGCAGGGCCAGGGTGCTCCCCAGAGCCCGGATCCCTGAGATGCAGGAGTCATAAATCTGCAGTCCCACGGTGACATTGGGCAGGAAGGCTTGGTTCCCTTCTGCCTCAGCCACAGCAAAGACAGGGGACTCAGGGCATTCAGGAAAAGGAGGGCTTTGAATCTGAGAGAGGGTCAAGGACAGAGGGAGTTAGATTTGGTCAGTAACATTCTAAAGAGCCAGAAAAAACAGCCCCAGGGAGTCTTTCCTTGGGAGGAGCAAAGGAGAGGTGGGACTGAATGTAGATGCATATTTGCTTAAAGAAGCGTTGGGGGAGGGGATAATTCTAGAGATTTAGACACACACACACACACACAAGCAGAAAGACTTAGAGAAAGGCTGCGGTTTCCTAGAGAAGGACAAGGAGACACACAGAGTGATAGGTGGGCAGACAGACACACAGAGATTCATTGTAGTGCAAAGAGGCTGACAGCAATGGAGGCACATCAACAGCATTGGCTCTGCAAACTCAGGCAGACACCTGACAGAGGGGCTATGGAGTGGATGGGACACGTAAACAGGAAGACACATGGACTGGGATAGGAGATTCAGATGCAGAAACAGTCAGATACACACAAAGACAGGCACTCTGATGTAGAAGAGATAGGGACACAGGTGACACAGACACATAGAGAGACTGGTAGTCAGATGGGCACAGGCCTCGGCAGACAGGCAGATACCTGCATAGACAGACAGAAGCAGAGAGCAATGAACAGATGCAAAAGACACACAGCACAATGCCTTTGACAAAAACTCAGGCAGGAAGAAATAAGACAGACCTGGGGCAGGTGACATAGGAGTCTAGCTAAATACTTCCTGGGCAGCTTTCTGGAGAGGAACTGCTGCCTCACAGATTGAAGTTTGGTTCAAAACTGGTTTACCTTGGAAACAGTTCAAATATTCATTAAAGCTGGGTTTGTGGGCTTGTTTTGCTGACAAAGGTAGGCCTGGGGCTACCTTCTCTGTGAATGTGTCCATGAAGATACATTTTGCCTCTCATGGCTTTAAGTTGCCATGATTTTGAAACCATGCCCAGGCAGAAGTTGCTGGGCTTTGCTGTCCAGCAAATTTAAGGAGTGTTAGCATTGTGCAAGGGGGAGCACTGAGACCCAGAGAGAAAAAAGGCCTTGCTTTCAGTTGCTCAGCTGCTCAGAGAGAACGAGGACTAGAACAGACCCTCTAATGCCCAGGTGTGTGTTCCTTCTGCTGGGTCATGGCGCCTGGGACAGTGTCTTGAAGACACACAGCCCAGTGTGGATTCAGTCCCTCACTATGGCTTCCACCAACTTACTCCTCACCAAACCCTGCAAGACTCCGAGGGAACTCACGGAGAGGGATGCTGTGCTGGCCAAGGGTCTCCCTGTCAGGGACCCTGTAGTGGGTATCACAGGTCTGGAGTCCCCAGCTGCCTACAGTGATCGGGAAGGTGGCTCTCTCCCTCCCTCCCTCCCTCCTTCCTTCCTTTTCTCCCTCCCTCCCTCCCTCCCTCCTTCTCTCCCTCTTT
>NW_016814544.1:1444856-1451926 GCF_001698545.2 Rhinopithecus bieti
CCTCCCTCCTTCTCTCCCTCTTTCCCCCCTCCCTCCCTCCCTCCTTCTCTCCCTCTTTCCCTCTCCAGGGATAAAAAGCATGGTCCACCATCGGCACAGTGGCTGCTCTGGAGGCTGCTGGAACTTGACTTCTGTCTGGTCCAGCGCTGTGTGTAAGGGGCCACAGCCCCGATGAACATATCTCCTTTGGTGGAGAAGGTATTTGAGGGTCTGGACATTGGCAGGTAGCTGGGGGTCCAGATAGTGTCCACCATGGACACTGTGAGAGCAAGACCACAAGGATTGCAGGATAGGACACGTGGATTGTCCTTCTCTGTGGGCCTTTGGCTGGGGGGTCCTTTGTTGTCAGAGTGTCTGGGTCTGCTTCGTTTGGGAGGATCTAGGCACACCTGCTGGGGCTTCCATGAGACCCCATAAAGAAGAAAATCGTAGTTGAGCTCTCTGCCTTTGCCCTACATGGTGATATCTTCAGCGTTCTCCAGATCTCTGAGACTTTCTTCTTTCCCTGGACCCGCAGCAGCCCCTATCCTTGCCTCTAGCACCCTGTCAACTACTACTTTTCCTTACTTTCAGGCCAAGGTGACTGGCAGAGACAGCCCCAGGGTATAGGAGTGGGAGGGATGTCCTTCCCATCCACACCTCTGTCCTTCTGATGACCCTGAACCAGGGTCTGTGTTTATGAAGAAGTCAGATTTCCTGCCCCTGGGCCTCCTGGGCCTGCTCACACCCCATCATCTTCAAAGCCAGAGATAATCTGGTGATGCACAGGAGAGTCCGGAGGTCTCCAGGGAGAGGCTGCAAAACAAGCCAGCAAAGCAGCTTTCCTGAGTCTGTGGCTGAAGGCCCCCTCTCAGTCTCACCGGCACTGGGGAGTGTGTGCTGGCCATGGTGTCCACAGTGGGGCACAGGCTAGGGGAGGGCTGGCTGCAGGGTTCAGCTGCAATTTATTTTTGGCTTGAATTCTTTTTCTTTTTTCTTTTTTTGAGACAGAGTCTCATTCTGTCACCCAGGCTGGAGTGCAGTAGCGCAATCCCGGCTCACTGCAAGCTCCATCTCCTGGGTTCACGCCACTCTCCTGCCTCAGCCTCCCGAGTAGCTGGGACTACAGGCACCCGCCACCACGCCCGGCTAATTTTTTTGTGTATGTTTTTAGTAGAGACGGGGTTTCACCGTGTTAGCCAGGATGGTCTCAATCTCCTGACCTCGTGATCTGCCCGCCTCAGCCTCCCAAAGTGTTGGGATCATAGGTGTGAGCCACCGCGCCCGGTCCTGTTTTTGGCTTGAATTCTATTCCCAACTCTGCTGCGAGCTCTCTGAGTGATCTTCGGCAAATCACCTCTTTTTGGGTCTCAGTTTCCTCTTCTGTGATGGGAAAATATTGGATTCAACTGTTTGCAAACTCTTATTTCAACAGCAAAACCCTTTCATAACACACTATACAGTGTGGATTGAAATAGTGGACTCTGAGACAAAAACAGTCAAGGCTCCAGAAAGGTCCAGGTGAGCACCTGAGGGCAGTAAGAGGAGGGCTGGTGCCAGGGCCTCAGAAGGCCAGTGTCGGGATTGTAACAGTGGCACGGTGCACAAAGCCTCCTCCAACCCACTTTCCTATGATAGTCCACACACAGCAGGAATGCTCTTTCTCATTTTACAGGTAGGAAATGGAAGTGTGGAGAGGTCAGGTGATTTGCTCCAGGTCACACAGGCAGTAAAGAGGACTCAGGTCTTCCAGATCAGACCTGCACTAAGTTACAAGGTGGCCCTGCAGAAATGGGGAAGGGCATCCTCTGCAAGGGCTGCCTGCTGAGTTGCTGGATGGGACATTGATGCAGCTGGGCTGCCGAGTGTTTTGAAGTATTTCCCTATGGGGGAGGAAAGGAGGACCATGCACCAGGTCCTTTCTCACCCAAGCTGCCTCACAGAGCAAGAGAGACAACTTGCCATGAGCTCCAATAAAGCCCAGGACACCTGGCCTGGCACAGTGGCTTATGCCTGTAATCCCAGCACTTTGGGAGGCCGAGGTGGGTGGATCACCTGAGGTCAGGAGTTCAAGACCAGCCTGATCAACATGTTGAACCCCGTCTCTACAAAAATACACACATACACAGACAGAAAAATTAGCTGGGCATGATGGCAGGTGCCTATAAATCCAGCTACTTGGGAGACTGAGGCAGGAGAATCACTTGAGCCTGGGAGGCAAATGTTGCAGTGAGCTGAGGTTGTCATTGCACTCCAGCCTGGGCAACAGAGTGAGACTCCATCTCAAAAAAAAAAAAGCTCAGGACACCCAACGCCATGGTGTCCATGCCGGGTTGTTGGCTGAAGCCTGAAATTATTCTGTTACACAGCATCCCTCCAACAGCTCACGGGAATGAGCCCATGCCAGGCAGGAAGACCCTCTTAGTGTGACACTTCCCAAGTGACACCAAAAATAGTTCCCAGGATTCAAATCCTGACCCAGGGCCAGATATTTAACGTCTGTGGGTCTCACTTTTATCTCAGGTAAAATGGGAGTGATTGCCTTCCCTGCCCACTTGGCTGTTGTAAAGCTTCAGTGTGATCATTCGGTCATCAAAAGAGCGTCTCCAATTTTCAAGTGCTATGAAAAATAAGAGGTGGTTATTGTAGCATTGGTAATTCAATAACAACAGCATAGCGGTGTAAATAGCGGCTCTCAGGGGCTCTCCAGAGAGCAGTTTGGTGGGAGGCAAGTGGGGAAGATTATGGGCAGGGACTATACACCGGTTGGCCTGAACACCAGGGAGCAGGAAAAGTGCAGCGCTGGAGATCCTCGCGTCCGTGAATATAAATTGTCGAACACATTATTCTGCCCATGACAGTCCCGAGAACAGATTCAGGAGCCTCAGAAAGGGAGAGCAAACAGCCCAGGGGAAATTCTGCTTGTTTGTCCAGCCATGTGGGGACTGTCTTCGCCTGTGAGCGACAGTCCGGTGGCTCTAATGGCTGCTTGAAGGTTTCCTGGGGGTGTCCACTCACAGGGACTTGCTTTGTGACTGTTACTCAAGTGAGTCCATGCCTCCCACATGGGAGACTCCATGCCTCACCTGGAGTTAACACCCTGGATTCGTGGGCCCTGTTGTTCTTGCCAGCTTCAGAGCAGACTTGAGGGCAGTCTCACAGCCTCCTCTAAACTGTCTGGGAGGCCCCAGAGGGTGTTTCATACGTGACGGAACCAGTTCACTGTCCCCTTCCTCTCTGTGACACCTGCGGTGTGCAGACCTCTGGAAGGAGGCACATTCTCTTTCTCAGCTACACTTGGGGAGGCTGGTTCTGCTTGGATTGTGGCTCTCTCGCCCTGAGTACTGGTTCCTGGAGTCACAAGGCTGCCCAAATCCTCAAGATGTGAGAAGGATCTTTTCCTAGTTTCAGTCCTCACTGCATTTGGGCTCTTCTATGTGCCCGGAGGAAAGGGCTATACAAACTTTCTCCTCAGCGCTGGGTGCCATGGTACATACTTATAATCCCAACACTTTCGGAGGCTGAAGCAGGTGAATTGCTTGAGCCCAGGAGTTTGAGACCAGCCTTGGCAACATAGTGAGATCTTGTCTCTGTGAAAAAGTAAGAAATTAGGCTGCAGTGGTATATGCCTGTAGTCCTAGCTACTGGGGAAGCTGAAGTGGGAGATCACTTGAGCCCAGGAGGTTGAGGCTGCGGTAAGTCAAGATGGCGCCACTGCATTCCAGCCTGTATGACAGAGTGAGACCCTATCTCCAACAACAAAACAAAACAAAACAAGACACCTCTCTCTCCAAACTCTGGGTCTTGTTTTATTAGCTGGGCTTTGCAGCAGAGCTGTGTGCCCCAGCATCACTCTTTTATTATTATTATTTTTATTATTTTTGAGATGGCATCTTGCTCTGTCACCCAGGCTGGAGTGCAGTGGTGCCATCTTGGCTCACTGCAACCTCCACCTCCCAGGTTCAAGCTGTTCTCCTGCCTCAGCCTCCCGAGTAGCTGGTACTACAGGCGTACGCCACCATGCCTGCATAATTTTTTTTTTTTTTTTTTTTTAGTGGCGATGGGTGGGGGGTTTCACCATGTTGGCCAGGCTGGTCTTGAACTCCTGACCTCAAGCGATCCGCCTACCTTGGCCTCCCCCAGTGCTGGGATTACAGGTGTGAACCACCAGGTCCTGCTCCAGCATTGCTCTTAAAACTCTTGAAAACAATCACTTTAGCTGTACATTATATACTTTCTCCCCCACTCTAATAGAAGCTCAAAAGTAGTCCTGGCGTGTACACTGTGTCACCCACCACCCCACACACTCCTAGGTGTCTGAGCAAAAATCTCCCCCATCCTACCTTGAGGTCCCGATGCTCATGCATATCAATATTTGCAAATCAGAATTCACAGGTCCCACGTGGTTGGTTTCCCACAGGCTCCTCCAGGACCACCCTACTATTTAACAAAAAAGGCAGCACTGACATTGGAACTTTAGACTTCAGTGACATAAGTTCTGTGGACATGGTGGCTCTTGAATCACTCAACACAGACAGTAGTGCACATGAGTCATCATCTGCCCTGTATGGGCACTGAGCCATGGCCACAGTGTCTTCACTATCAAGCTCTAGCCATAGATGTTTGGGCTGTGGGTTGGTTGAGGGGCTAAGAGACAGGATGGGGCTACCTCACATTCCATCTGGGTGGACAGTAGGTTACTTTGTTTGTCCTCTGGGCCTCTTGAGAGAAGAATGCTAACCAGTTCCCTCTGTGTCAAATAACCAGTCCAGCCCATTCCCTTCTGCTACCCACAGAAGACCCTGGTCTCATGAATGATGCTGGCCTAGAGGTCATGGGTTGGTCTTGTCAGGCAAGGATCACAGGGTTTCCTCAGTTCAGCTCCACAAACTTTCTGATCCAAAAAGGAGAAGCAAACTTCTTTTATTTCCAGGGGCCTGTTTTATATCCAGTGGCAACTGGGAGAAAAGAAACGCTTCTCTCTAAGGTCTGCCCTTGCCTTGCTCCCAAATGGGCTGCATATGTATTTCCTAAGACACTTAATTTCTCAAGAAGCCAGACAGGGGTTGGGCATTGTGGCTCATGCCTGTAATCAAAGCACTTTTGGAAGCCAAGGCAGGCAGATCACAGGAGTTTGAGACCAGCCTGGCCAACATGGTAAAACCCTGTCTCTACTAAAAATGCAAAAATTAGCTAGGTGTGGTGGTGCATGCCTGTAGTCTCTGCTACTTGGGAGACTGAGGCAGGAGAATTGCTTGAATCTGGGAGGCAGAGGTTGCAGTGAGCAGAGATGGCACCACTGCACCAGTGCATTTCAGCCTGGAAGACAGAGCAGCATCAAAAAAGGAAGGCAGCCAAACTTGTCTTTCTCCTATGGGAAAGAGCCTAGTGAAGTAAAGTTTGCATTCCTTTGATTAAATCTACCCTGCAAAGGGCCAATAGCATAAAAGGACTGGGATAAGAAGAGGGCAATGACCAAGGGCTGTGGATGAGCCTTGCAGCAACATACTACGAGAACAAACTTTTCCAGATACGAGTGGTGTTATGGTCTGAATGTCTGCATGCTCTCCAAATTTATTTATTTATTTAGAGATTTTTATTAAGATTCACTAGTGGCAATGTAAGTAAATTACAATCCAAAATGAAATTATATAAAACTATCAAATAAATTCATAACCATTATTACTTGCTTATATCTGGCAGAGATGTTTAGAGAGTCAAGAATATTAATTTTTTGAGGGCGGAGGGTAGGAGGAGGGAGAGAAGCAGAAAAGATAACTATTGGGTACTGGGTTTAATTCCTGGGTGATGAAATAATCAGTACAACAATCCCTTATGACATGAGTTTACCTATGTAACAAACCTTCGCATGTACCATTGTACTTAAAATAAAAGTTAAAAAAATTAATTTTCTTGTAGATTAATTGTAAAAATATAACTGTTTTGAGTCAATCTCCATTAACATTTAAAAGTACAGATATATATTAAATGAGGTTCAGAAGACTTATAATACATACAACAAAAACATCTATAAAACAGACAACTTTAAAACAATTGTTCAATTTACTTCGTAGTGTTTATTTTTTTCATTTAACATATATTAAAATAGTACTTGTTTTTTGGATCATACATGAAATTCACATCTAGATGTGTATTCTATTAAATCATTATTCTTTCTTCATTGTCAAATCTTAATTTTCATTTCTGGCTGGATTTTTCTTCTTTAGCAATACTTTTTGTTACCCCTTTAATATATTTCTCATGGAAGAAATTATGACCTTAGTATGTCAGAAAATGATCACTTAAGGCCGGGCGCGGTGGCTCATGCCTGTAATCCCAGCACTTTGGGAGGCCGAGGTGGGTGGATCACGAGGTCAGGAGATTGAGACCACCTGGCTAACACGGTGAAACCCCGTCTCTACTGAAAATACAAAAAATTAGCAGGGCGTGGTGGTGGGCACCTGCAGTCCCAGCTACTTGGGAGGCTAAGGCAGGAGAATGGTGTGAACCCGGGAGGTGGTGGGTGCAGTGAGCTGAGGTTGTGCCACTGCACTCCAGCCTGGGCGACAGAGCGAGCCTCTGTCTTAAAACAAAAAAAAGAAAAAGAAAAAAAAGAAAATGATCACTTAGCATATGTGAATACTGGTCCCGGTTTTCACATTTCTTGACATTTTCCATTGTAATCAAGCACCTTGATGTGTGGTTGAAAAGCTTCTGCTTACAGTTGCTAATGAACTTCAGATAGGAGTGTGGGGTGTTATCTCATCAGTGTATTCTGCTGTATATATTTCTAACCAATAGATTAGTCTTCCAAATAACATGAGAGTCTCAGCTGCAAAGTTTAGCAGGTCAAAAAACATATTACTCTGATGATAACTCAAGGAATGTGGCTTCCTGGACATTTTTCTATCCCTATTAATATTTCCTTCCGTGAATCTGTTCTTCTTGTAGACTCTTTAATGCCATATGGAGGATCAGTAATTACTGCATTAAAATATGTGCCGCGGGCCGGGCGCGGTGGCTCAAGCCTGTAATCCCAGCACTTTGGGAGGCCGAGACGGGCGGATCACGAGGTCAGGAGATTGAGACCA
>NW_016814544.1:1453856-1478314 GCF_001698545.2 Rhinopithecus bieti
TCCTTTCCCCATTTCTTGTTTTGTCAGGTTTGTAAAAAAATCAGATGGTTGTGGATGTGTGGTGTTATTTCTGAGGCCTCTGTTCTGTTCCTTTGGTCTATATATCTGTTTTGGTACCAGTACCATGCTGTTTTGGTTACTGTAGATTCGTAGCATAGTTTGAAGTCAGGTAGCGTGATGTTTCTGGCTTTGTTCTTTTTGCTTAAGATTGTTTTGGCACTACGGGATCTTTTTTGGTTCCATATGAAATTTAAAGTAGTTTTTCTAATTCTGTGAAGACAGTCAATGGTAGCTTGATGGGAATAGCATTGAATCTATAAATTACCTTGGGCAGTATGGCCATTTTCATGATATTGATTCTTCCTATCCAGGAGCATGGAATGTTTTTCCATTTGTTTGTGTCCTCTGTCATTTCCTTGCCAGTGGTTTGTAGTTCTCCTTGAAGAGGTCCTTGATGTCCCTTGTAAGTTGTATTCCTAGGTATTTTATTCTCTAGCGAGGACTTTATTAAAGCAGACAAAACTTCAGGAGCTGCCATGAGCAGCAGACACCTGTTTAGGGTGCACGGCAACTGTATCCCCCAAATCCATACATTGAAACATGATCACCAACGTGATGGTGTTAGGAGGTGGAAATTTTGGGAGGTGCTTAGGTCATGATAGCAGAACCTTGATGAATGGAATTAGTTCCTTTATGAAAGAGGCTCCAGGTAGCTGCCGGTCCCTTTCTGTGACTTGAAGGCACAGCAAGAAGGTGCCACCTATGAACCAGAAAGTGGGCCTTGACCAGACATGGAATCTGCTAGCACCTTGATCTTTGACTTCCTAGACTTCAGAAGTATTAGAAGTAAATTTCTGTTGTTTAAAAGCCACCCAGGTAATGGCATTTTGTTACAGTAGCCTGAAGAAGCTAAGACAAGTGATGGCATGGGTTGTAGGTAATTGCATCTGATGATCATGGGCCAGAATCAGTGTGATCCAGTCCCTTCTTTTAATGATGATGATTACTAAAGGAATCATCACTTACTATGTGCCAACCCGTGTACCAAGTACTGGATATGCATTAACTCAGGGATCAGCAAGCTATGGCCCATAGTACAAATCTAGCCTGCTGCCTGTTATAAGTCTATTGCAATACAGCCACACTCATTTGTTTATGTATTGCCCAACGGCTTCTTTCTCACTAGAATGGCAGACTTGAGTACCTGTGAGAAAGACCATTTGGTTTGAAAAGCCTAAAATGTTTACTCTGGCCCTTTATGGAGAAAGCTTATTGGCCTCTGCTTTAAACCTAACTTTTAGTTTACAAGTAATTTTTTGTTGCTGAATAACAAGTTGCTACATTTAGCAGCTCAAAGCAACACAAATCTTATAATTTCCATGAGTCAAGAGTCAGCATAGGGGTTGTCTGCTCATGGTCTTTCATGACTGAAATCAAGTTATTGTGTGGGGCTTCAGTCTCATCTGAGGCTCAAGGTCCTCCTCCAAACTCTTTCAGGTCATTGGTTGAATTCATTTGCCTGCTATTTGCATAGCTGTGGTGCCCATTTCCTGGCCAGCTGTCAGCCAGGGACTGACTTAGAAGCCCTTGCCATATGGCCACATCTCTCACAACAAGGCAGCCTAACCCTTCAAGACAAGCAGGAGAATGTGTCTGCTGCTTCAAATCTCTTTTATGGACTCACCGACTTTTGGCTTATTTTCTAAGGGTGAGATAATGACAGAACTTTGAGGTACCCACCCAATATATAACTTAAGAACAGTTTTTAATTATAATTTTTCTTTTTTATAGAGACGAGGTCTCACTTTATTGCCAAGGCTGGTCTCGAACTCTTCGACTCAAGTGATTCTCCTGCCTTGGCCTCCCAAAGTGCTGGGGTTGCAGGCATGAGTCACCATGCCTAGCCTAAGAACAGTTTTAAAATCAATGAAACAATAATTTTAGGAAATGTTATAATTTTAACTTACTAAACTGTCTTTTTTATTATACAATAAATAAATATATGTGAACCCCTACAGAACCCAAATCTTGAATTATGCAAATAAAATAATTGAAATCTTCCCCTTTTAACACTTAGTGAAAAATTTCAGGATAAATAGAGTGATGGTTCTGACAAGAGAAGAGATGGGAAGGGAAAAACAATAGTTCTGGAAACATTAGGTAAGTAAGGTAAGGATGTTTGGACATGGAGAGGAGTGGTGGAGTAGGGTGGACAAGATGACTTTAAAAGGCACTTCCAATGTTGAGATTCTATGACTCTTGGAAAACAGGTTCCAGGAAGGTTCTGAGAGGCTTGGGATAGAGAACAGATGAAAATAGGCAGACATGAATCCGGTGGAGGAGCAGGATTGTTCACAAATGGGAAACAACTGATCTTGTAAGTTTGTCAAGCAGCTATTGGGGAAGTCACATCCTGCTCATCCTTCAATAGCTTAAGGACTTTAAGAGGAGATTGGCCAAGAAGAAGTTTCATCCAGAGTTACAGCCTCTCAAAAACCCAGAAGTTACTTATGGCCTTTCTGAAGGCAACTTGTATATCCTTCTTTAGACTTTGGATCAAAAGTTTTGCATAGGAATAAAATGGTGCAGGACATGATACCAACTTGTCTTCTTTCAGTGATTTATCTGAGATACTTCACATGTCTGAAGATGAGGATCCCAAAGGAAGGTCATAGCAGTTAGGTGGGAGGCACAGTGGATGGATAAAACCTTGGCTTTGCCACTTGATGACTTCACCCTCAAAGCCCTGATGTTTAGTAGGCAGGAGATCAGGATGACCCTAGTGCCAGCTGTAATCATAAAAATTGTCAAAGAACACAAGGATTATCTTACTGTTTCCTGAAGTGTGTCAGATGAGCTTCAGCAGGGGCAGGATGTGACAGAATTTGATCTAATTGTCATCGCAGAAGAAGTGGGCAAATGTGCAGATGGTGTTGAAAGTGGCTCCTGATAGTCCTCAGGTGTAGGTATTCACCACATTCACCATCAAAACCTAGCATGTCAGCCAGGCATGGTGGCTCATGCCTGTAATTCCAGGACTTTAGGAGGCTGAGGTGGGCAGATCATTTGAGGCCAGGAGTTTGAGACCAGCCTGGCCAACATGGCAAAATCTCATCTTTACCGAAAATACAAAAATTAGCTGGGCATGGTGGTACATGCCTGTAATTCCAGCTACTTGGGTGGCTGAGGCACGAGAAACAAGAATCGCTTGAACCCGGGAGGTGGAGGTTGCAGTGAGCTGAGATTGTGCCACTGCATTCCAACCTGGGTGATGGAATGAAACTCTGTCTGAAAAAGAACAACAACAACAACAACAACAACAACAACAACAAATCCCCACCAAAAAAAACCCCAGCATGTCTTGAAGTTCATGGCTGCAGTGTGGGGCCGTGGGCTGCTTATGGCCATTGCTGTTGGCAGGAAACACTAAGTTCCTACACTAATGAAGAAAAAGGATCTCATTGCTTTTATTAGTGGCCATAGGAAATGGTTGTCTTGCCTCTGGCCAGAATGGCCAGGATCTGAGGCATGATGACTGAGGTATCCCAAAGGGTGACATTTGTTAGGAAGAAGTATATAGGGTGAAGAGATGCACTTGGGTCAGAATGACCCATTCCATAGTTCTCAAAATAATGGCCAGGAAGCAACTGAGAAACACTAAGAACAAGGGCAATTCCAACTCTGGGTAATCAGTGAAGTTCATAAACCCATTCCTAGAGATGAGATTCTTTTCAGTTGTAGGTTCACTATTGCCTGCTTTCTGAGATTGGGAATATAATATTACCTTTATGACTGCAGACAAGGTATTATTCTTCTACAGTAGTTATTGTGAGGATGTCTTAGGCATATCTCAAGGAGAAAATAAATGGTTGCCCTCTAGAAAACCCATCATTGGTATTTTCTCTTGAGCATCTCCTCTCTTTGAAAACATCTAATGGAGCTGATATGGAGTATTGTTCCTGGTTAAAATCCACCTGTTGGCTCATAACTGGAGTCCTCCACAAAGATGACAGACTCTGAGAATCTAAGAATTGGAAGACTTGGCAAAGACATTCACCTTACAAGTGTTGAAGCAAGGACAGAAACAGAATTCTTTTAACTCAATCCCATTTCTTTTTCCAGGAGACAGCACTGATCCTTGTAGAGCATTTGACCGTTTTGTGATAGAGAAATTGAGGAAAGACTTCCCAAGGAGCTCAAATAAAGGGTATTTATTCTATGCCAATGCGTGTGACAAGTTCAGCTTCACAGAGGTTGAAGATGCAGGGTAGGTCCTACATCAGGAAGGTCCTAGAGATTACAGCAGAGGGAAGTCAAGGATCTTTGTTTTGGTGTACACCACAGCCATAACTCAGTTGTACTCTAAGTTCTGAGTCTTTTATTTTTTTTTTTTTTTTTTTTTTTATCTTCTGGTGGTCATCCGCTTAGGGCTTTGCAAAAAGATTCCCTGGGCTCCTGAAGGAGTGATGGAATGGCTTGAGTAGATCCATTATTATCCAAGTAGTGAGTGAATGAAAAGGGTTCTAAAATAAATTAAAATTATATACTTTTCAGAGTATTTGTTTATCAGTAAACTGAATTTTTATATTGGTAGAGCTCTAAAACAGTTTGTAGGAGATTTGCAGAAGTGGCCACAATATCTCAAAGCAACTCTCATTAAAAGACTGAATTTATCTCTCCATTTCTTGAAACTGTATGGTCTTATGACTTACTTTGACTGATAGAGTGTGGTGGAAGTGACGTCATGCCATTCGTAGCCCTAGGCCTCAAAAGGCTTTGAGGCTGCTGTTTTTGTATTTTTGGAACCATGAGAATGCCATGTGAATGAGCCTGGATAGCCTACTGGAGAACAGGAAACCATGAGAAAAGGAGCCCCAGTTGCCTCAGTTGTACCAGATGAAGTCATTATTGACCATTCAGGCCCATACCTTGCAGAGAACTACAGGCAAATGAACATATCCAACCAATATCAGCCAAGTCCCACTCAGACCAGAACTGCCCAGCTGAGCCAACACAAGCTGCTGACCTGTAGAAGAGTGAGTTAAGTGAATGGCTGTTGGTTAAACGCACTAAGTTTTTTAAGTTTTAAGTTATGCAGCAAAAAGTGATAAATACCTTGTTCTACAAAAACGATTTTCTTTTTCTAAAATGTCAACTTCTATTTTAGATATGGGGGTACATGTGCAGGCTTGTTACATGGGTATATTGCACCCAGGTAGTGAGCATAGCACCCAATAGGTAGTTTTTCAACCCACACCCTCTCCTCTCTTCCCCCACTAATAGTCTGCAGTGTCTATCGTTCCCTTGTTTATGTCCCGTGTGCTCAATGTTTAGCTCCCATTTATGAATGAGAATATGTGGTATTCAGTTTTCTGTTCCTGTGTTAATTTGCTTAGGATCATGGCTGCCTGCTGCATCCATGTTGCGGCAAGGGACATGATTTTATTCTTTCCTAGGGCTGCATAGGATTCCATGGTGTATATGTACCACATTAAAAAAAAATCCACTTCACTGTTGATGGGCATCTATGTTGATTTTCTATCTTTGTATTCTGCATAGTGCTGTAATGAACTTATGAGTGTATGTGTCTTTTTGGTGGAACAATTTATATCCTTTTGGGTAGATACCTAATGATAGGATTGCTGGCTTGATTGGTAGTTCTATTTTTAGTTCTTTGAGAAATCTCCAAACTGCTTTCCACTGTGGCTGAACTATTTACATTTCCACCAATAGTGTGTGAGCATTTCCTTTTCTCCACAGCCTCACCTGCGTTTGTTGTTTTTTGACTTTTTAATAATAACTATTCTGACTGGTGTGTGGTGGTATCCCACTGAGGTTTTTAAATTTGCATTTCTCTGATGATTAGTGATGATTAGCATTTTTCCATACGGTTGTTGGCTGCTTGTATGTCTTCTTCTGAGAAGTGTCTGCTCATGTCCTTTGACCATTTTTTAAAATTATACTTTAAGTTCTAGTGTACATGTGCACAACATGCGGGTTTGTTACACAGGTATACATGTGCCATGTTGGTTTGCTGCACCCATCAACTTGTCATTTACATTAGATGTTTCTCCTAATGCTATCCCTCCCCTTGCCCTCCACTCCCTGACAGGCCCTGGTGTGTGATGTTCCCCATCCTGTGTCCATGTGTTCTTGTTGTTCAACTCCCACCTATGAATGAGAACATGTGGTGTTTGGTTTTCTGTCCTTGTGATAGTGTGCTTAGAATGATGGTTTCTAGCTTCATCCATGTCCCTGCAAAGGACATGAACTCATCCTTTTTTATGGCTTCATAGTATTCCATGATGTATATGTGCCACATTTCTTAATCCAGTCTGTCACTGATGGACATTTGGGTTGGTTCCAAGTCTTTGCTATTGTGAATAGTGCCACAATAAACATACGTGTGCATGTGTCTGTACAGTTGCATGATTTATCATCCTTTGGGTATATACCCAGTAACGGAATTGCTGGGTCAAATGGTATTTCTGGTTCTAGATCCTTGCGGAATCGCCACACTGTCTTTCATAGTGGTTGAACTAATTTACACTCCCAACAGTGTAAAAGCGTTCCTATTTCTCCACATCTTCTCCAGCATCTGCTGTTTCTTGAGTTTTTAATGATCACCATTGTAACTGGCATGAGATGGTATCTCATTGTGGTCTTGATTTGCATTTCTCTAATGACCAGTGATGATGAGCTTATTTTCATATGTTTGTTTGGCTGCACAAATGTCTTCTTTTGAGAAGTGTCTGTTAATATCCTTTTTGATGGGGTTGTTTGTTTTTTTCTTGTAAATTTGCCTAAGTTCTTTGTAGATTCTGGATATTAGCCCTTTGTCAGACGGGTAGATTGCAAAAATTTTCTCCCATTCTGTAGGTTGCCTGTTCACTCTCATGATAGTTTATTTTGCTGTACAGAAGCTCTTTAGTTTAGTTAGATCCCATTTGTCTATTTTGGCTTTTGTTACCATTGCCTTTGGTGTTTTAGTCATGAAGTCTTTGCCCATGCCTATGTCCTGAATGGTATTATAGCCTAGATTTTCTTCTAGGGTTTTTATGGTGTTAGGTCTTACATTTAAGTCTTTAATCCATCTTGAGTTAATTTTTGTATATGGTGTAAGGAAGGGATTCAGTTTCAGTTTTCTGCATATGGCTAGCCAGTTTTCCCAGCACCATTTATTAAATAGGGAATGCTTTCCCCATTGCTTGTTTTTGCCTTTGACCATTTTTTAATGGGATTGTTTTCTGCTTGTTGATTTGTTTAAGTTCCTTATAAATTCTGAATATTAGACCTTTGTAGATGTATATTTGTGAGTATTTCTCCCATTCTGTAGGGTTTTTTTGTGTGTAGATAGTTTCCTTCGCTATGCAGAGGCTCTTTCATTTAATTAGGTACCACTTGTCAATTTTTGGTTAATTGCAGTTGTTTTGAGGACTTAGTCCTAAATTCTTCCCCAAGGCCAATATCCAGAGGGTATTTCCTAGGTTCTCTTCTAGATTTTTTTTTTCTTAAATTTGAGGTCTTACATTTAAGTCTTTGATCCATCTTGAGTTAATTTTTATATATGGTGAAAGGTAAGGGTCCAGTTTCATTCTTCTGCATATGGCTAGCCAGTTATCCCAGCACCGTTCGTCGAATAGGGAATCTTTTCCTCATTGCTTGTTTCTTTTGACTTTGTTGGAGAGCACATGGTTATAGGTGTGTGGATTTACTTCTGGGTTCACTATTCTGTTCCACTGGTCTATGTGTCTGGTTTTGTACCAGTACCATGCTATTTTGGTTACTATAACCTAATGTCATAGTTTGAAGTTGGGTAGTGTTATGTCTCCAGCTTTGTTCATTTTACTTACGATTGTTTGGACCATTTGGTCTCTTTTCTTCCGTATGAATTTTAGGATAGTTTTTTTCTAATTCTCTGAAGAATGATGTTGATAGTTTGATAGGAATAGTATTGCATCTGTAGATTGCTTTGGGTTGTATGGCCACTTTAATGATACAGATTCTCCCAATCCATGAGCATGGAATGTTTTTCCATTTATTTTTGTCATCTGCAATTTCTTTCAGAAGTATTTTGTAGTTCTATCTGTAGAGATCTTTCACCTCCTTGATTAGCTGTATTCCTAGGTATTTCATTTTCTTTGCGGTTATTATAAATGGGATTATGTTCTTGATCTGACTCCCAGCCTGGACATTATTAGACATACTACTGATTTTTGTACATCCATTTTGTATCTTGAAACATTATTAAAATAGTTTATCAGTCCTATTAGCCTTCTTTTGATGTACATCTAAGATGGACATCTTTAGATGTACAAAGAACTGGTACCAATCCTACTGAAGCTGTTCTAAAAAAATTGAGGAGGAGGGACTCCTCCCTAACTGATTATATGAAGCTGGCATCAGCCTAATATCAAAATCTGGCAGAGACTAAAGGGAAAAAGAAAACTTCAGGCCAATATCCCCAATGAACATACATGCATAAATCCTCAAGAAAATACCAGCAAACTGAATCCAGCAGCAAATCAAAAAGTTAATACACCACGAGCAAGTAGGCTTTATTCCTGGCATCGAAGGAACATATCTCAAAATAAGAAGAGCCATCGATGACAAACCCACAGCTGACATCATACTGAATGGGCAATAACATATGTGTGCATGTGTCTTTATAGTAGAATGCTTTATCATCCTTTGGGTATATACCCAGTAATGGGATTGCTGGGTCAAATGGTATTTCTGGTTCTAGATCTTTGAGGAATCGCCACACTGTCTTCCACAATTGTTGAACTAATTTACAGTCCCATCAATAGTGTAAAAGCATTCCTAATTCTCCACAGCCTCAGTAGCATCTGTTGTTTCCTGACTTTTTAATAATCACCATTCTAACTGGCATGAGATGGTATCTCATTGTGGTTTTGATTTGCATTTCTCCAATGACCAGTGATGATGAACATAGGTTTGTTGACTGCATAATGCCTTCTTTTGAGAAGTGTCTGTTCATATCCTTTACCCACTTTTTGATGGGATTTTTTTTTCTTGTAAAATTTTTTTAAGTTCCTTGTAGATTCTGGATATCAGACCTTTGTCAAAGGGTAGCTTGCTAAAATTTTCTCTCATTCTGTAGGTTGCCTGTTCACTCTGATGATGTTTTCTTTTGCTGTGCAGAAGCTCTTTAGTTTAATTAAATCCCATTTGTCAGTTTGTCAATTTTGGCTTTTGTTGCAATTGCTTTTTTTTTTCTTTGAGATGGAGTTTCGCTCTTGTTGCCCAGGTTGGAATGCAATGTCATGATCTTGGCTGACTGCAACCTCTACCTCTTGGTTTCTAGCGATTCTCCTGCCTCAGCCTCCTGAGTAGCTGGGATTACAGGTGCCAGTCACCAGGCACAGCTAATTTTTTGTATTTTTAGTAGAGACAGGGTTTCACCATGTTGGCCAGGCTGGTCTCAAAATCCTGACCTCAGGTGATCCACCCACCTCAGCTTCCCAAAGTGTTGGGATTACAGTCATGAGCCACCATGCCAGGCTGTTGCAATTGCATTTAGTGTTTTAGTCACTGAAGCCTTTGCCAATGCCTATGTCCTGAATGACATTGCCTAGGTTTTCTTCTAGGGTTTTTATGGTTTTGAGTTTTACATTTAAGTCTTCAATCCATCTTGGGTTAATTTTTGTATAAGGTGGTAACAAAGGGGTCCAGTTTCAGTTTTCTGCATATGGCTAGCCAGTTTTCCCAGCACCATTTATTACATAGGGAATCTTTCCCCATTGCTTGTTTTTGTCAGGTTTGTCGAAGATCAGATGACTGTAGATGTATGGTGTTAATTCTAAGGTCTCTGTTCTGTTCCATTGGTCTATATATCTGTTTTGGTACCAGTACCATGCTTTTTGATTACTGTAGCCTTGTAATATAGTTTGAATTCAGGTAGCCTGATGCCTCCAGGTTTGTTCTTTTTGCTTCGGATTGTCTTTGCTATGCGGGCTCTTTTTTGGTTCCATATGAAATTCAAAGTAGTTTTTTTTCCTAATCCTGTGAAGAAAGTCAGTGGTTGCTTGATGGGGATAGCATTGAGTCTATAAATTACTTCGGGCAGTATGGCCATTTTCACAATATTGATTCTTCCTATCCATGATCATGGAATGTTTTTCCATTTGTTTGTGTCCTCTCTTATTTTCTTGAGCAGTGGTTTGTAGTTCTTGAAGAGGTCCTTCACATCCTTTGTAAGTTGGGTTCCTAGGTATTTTATTCTCTTTGTTACAGTTGTGAATGGGAGTTCAGTCATGATTTGGCTGTTTGTTATTCGTGCATAGGAATGTTTGTGATTTTTGCACATTGATTTTGTATCGTGAGACTTTGCTGAAGTTACTTATCAGCTTAAGGAGATTTCGGGCTGAGACAATGGGATTTTCTAAATATACAATCATGTCATCTGCAAACAGAGACAATTCAACTTCCTCTCTTCCTATTTGAAAACCTTTATTTCTTTCTCTTGCCTGATTGCACTGATCAGAACTTTCAATTCCATGTTGAATAGGAGTGGTGAGAGAGGGCATCCTTGTCTTGTGCCGGTTTTCAAAGGGAATGCTTCCAGCTTTTGTCCATTCAGTATGATATTGGCTGTGGTTTTGTCATAAAGAGCTCTTATTATTTTGAGATACATTCCATCAATACCTAGTTTATTGAGTGTTTTTAGCATGAAGGGTGTTGAATTTTATCAAATACCTTATCTGCTTCTATTGAGATAATCATGTGGTTTTTGTCATTGGTTCTGTTTATGTGATGGATTGCATTTATTGATTTGCATATGTTGAACAAGCCTTGCATCCCAGGTATGAAGCCAGCTTGATCGTGGTGGATAAGCTTTTGATGTGCTGTTGGATTTGGTTTGCCAGTATTTTACTGAGGATTTTGTATCAGTGTTCACCAGGTACATTGCCCTGAAATTTTCTTTTTTTGTTGTGTCTCTGTGAGGTTTTGGTATCCGGATGATGTTGGCCTCATAAAATGAGTTAGGGAGCAGTTCCTCTTTTCTGTTGTTCGGAATAGTTTTAGAAGTAATGGTACCAGCTCCTTGTTTGTACCTCTGTTTGAATCCACCTGGTCTGGGGCATTTTTTGGTTGGTAGGCTATTAATTACTGCCTCAATTTCAGAACTTGTTATTGGTCTTTTCAGGGATTCAACTTCTTTTTGGTTTAGTCTTGGGAGGGTGTAGGTGTTCAGGAATTTATCCATTTCTTCTAGATTTTCTAGTTTATTTACATAGAGGTGTTTATAGCATTCTCTGATGGTAGTTTGTATTTCTGTGGGATCAGTGGTGATATCCCCTTTATCATTTTATATTGTGTCTATTTGATTCTTCTCTTTTTTCTTCTTTATTAGTCTAGTGACTGGTCCATCTATTTTGTTAATTTTTTTTTTAAAAAAACACAGCTCCTGGATTCACTGATCTTTTGAAAGGTTTTTTGTGTCTCTATCTCCTTCAGTTCTGCTCTGATCTTAGTTATTTCTTGTTTTCTGCTAGCTTTTGAATTTGTTTGCTCTTGCCTTTCTAGTTCTTTTAATTGTGATGTTAGTCCATTGATTTTAGATCTTTTTTGTTGTAGGCATTTAGTGCTATAAATTTGCTTCTTAACACTACTTTAGCTGTGTTCCAGAGATTCTAGTATGTTGTCTCTTTGTTCTCATTGGCCTCAAAGAACTTATTTGTTTCTGCCTTAATTTTGTTATTTACCCAGTAGTCATTCAGGAGCAGGTTGTTCAATTTCCATGTAGTTGTGTGGTTTTGAGTGATTTTCTTAATCCTGAGTTCTAATTTGGTTCTATTGTGGTCTGAGAGACTGTTATGATTTCTGTACTTTTGCATTTACTGAGGAGTGTTTTACTTGCAATTATGTGGTCAATTTTTGAATATGTGCTATGTGGTGCTGAGAATAATGTATATTCTCTTGATTTGGGGTGGAGAGTTCTGTAGATGTCTGTTAGGCCCACTTGGTGCAGAGCTGAGTTCAGGTCCTAAGTATCTTTGTTAATTTTCTGTCTGATTGATCTAATATTGACAGTGAGGTGTTAGAGCTTCCCACTATTGCTGTATGAGAGTCTAAGTCTCTTTGTATGTCTCTAATAGTGACAGTGAGGTGTTAGAGCTTCCCACTATTACTGTATGAGAGTCCAAGTCTCTTTGTATGTCTCTAAGAACTTGTTTTATGAATCTGAGTACTCCTGTATTGGGTGCATATATATTTAGGATAGTTAGCTCTTCTTGTTGCATTGATCCCTTTACCATTATGTAATGCCCTTCTTTGTCTTTTTTGATCTTTCTTGGTTTAAAGTCTGTTCTATCAGAGACTAGGATTGCAACCCTTGCGTTGTTTTTATTCCTCTCCATTTGCTTGGTAAACATTCCTTGGTAAATTTTGAGCCTATGTGTGTCTTTTTTGAATGTTTCATCAGATTTAGATATGAAAACATGATTGTTGCTATGAACTATTTTATTTTAATTTAAAATACAAGTTCATCCAATTAAAATTGGGAGCTGTATCCAAAGATACAGCTTTCTTGCTACAAGTCAATACATTCTAAGCCACAATTATGCATTTTCAGAATTACACATTTCAGAATTATACACTGCTTTTGCTTCTTTTTTTGTTTCTCCTTTTATACAGGGGTAAATTTCAATGCTTTCCAGTTTGCAAGATCAGTTTCCAATATTTTGAATTTGCTAATGTCTTCAAAATTTGAAGGTTTTTGTGCTTTATTTACCACAGGTTGTGATTAAAGACTAAAGATTTCTAACTGATTTTGAAGAAAACACAACTAGAATTTTGAGAAAATGTTCACGAGTGGGTTCAATACTATTGTAGGTTAATTACAGGGTCATATTTTAAACGCTTAAACACTTCTCTGATCCTATGGGTTAGAGGCAGGAAAGCAACAGTGAGCTACAGAACTACCCTGCAGAGGGTTTACTGTTTACATTTTTGTTTTTTTAAAAATCTAATTTCATGTTGATAAAAAAATTTGGCAACTCAACTTCTCTAACTCTGTCTACTCTAAAAATGTTTGTAAATTTGAGCAATTATAGCTTCTATTTTGATGGAAAGACAATCACATCTTGTTTAGATGCACTTCAAAATTATGTGTATCACACTGATTCCAAATATATATGTTTCACAGATTTCATAATTCAATAAAAATATTTTTTTATCATGACGTTATATTTCACTGAAATTTGAATTTAAAATATTTATAAACTATGCATCTGACAGAGGACTAATATCGAGAATTTACAAGGGACTCAAACAACTCGACAACAACAAAACAAATCCATTAAAAGTGGGCTAAAAGCATGAATAGACATTTGTCAAAGGAAAACGTACAAATGACCAACAAGAATGTGAAAAAATGTTCAACATCACTAATCATCAGAGAAATGCAAATTAAAACCACAGTGAAATATTGTCTCATACCAGTCTGAACGGCTACTATTAAAAAGACATACTTTGGGAGACCGAGGCAGGCGAATCACAAGGTCAGGAGATTGAAACCATATTGACTAACACAGTGAAGCCCTGTCTCTACTAAAAATACAAAAAATTAGCTGGGCATGGTGGTGGGCGCCTGTAGTCCCAGCTACTCTGGAGGCTGAGGCAGGAGAATTGCTTGAACCCGGGAGGTGGAGGTTGCAGTGAGCCAAGATTGCGCCATTGCACTCCAGCCTGGATGACAGAGTGAGACTCCGTCTCAAAACCAAAAAAAAAAAAAAAAAAAAAAAAAAAAAAGACAAAAAATAACAGATGTTGGCAAAGGTGAAGAGAAAAGGGGATGCTTATACACGATTAGTGTGAATGTAAATTAGTACAACCTCTATGAAAAATAATCAGATTTCTCAAAGAACTAAAAATAGCACTATCATTTGATCTAGCAATCCCACTACTGGATATCTACCCAAAGGAAAAGAAATAATTACATCAAAAATATACCTGCACTCATATGTTTATCACAGCATTATTCGCAAAAACAAAGATATGGAATAAACCTAAGTGTTCATTGATGTATGACTGAACTAAAAATGTGGTATATATACACAAAGGAATACTACTCAACCATAAAAAGGATGAAGTCATGTCTTTTGCAGCAACATGGATAGAACTGGAGGCCATTATCTTAAACTAAGCAAGTCAGTCACAGAAAGACAAATACTGCATGTTCTTACTTATAAATGGGAGATAAATAATGTGTACACATGGACATAGATTGTGGAATGATAGACATTGGAGACTTGGAAGGGTGGGTGTGGTGACAGCAGAATGGATGACTGAAAATTACTTAGTACACATTTTTCAGGTGATATATACTCTAAAAGCCCCAATTTCACTGCTACACAATCTATCCACATAACAAAAATTACACATGTACCTTATAAGTTTATACAATACCCCCCTCAAAATGCATCTACAACAAAACAGTGTTGTTTCTAAGGTTGATGTTTTTTTGGCTGAATTTAAATACTCACAATGTCAGATATTTTATCTTTGACAGAATGAACTTTCAACCACTTTACTTTGAAACGAATGCAAAAATCAAATTATTGGGATAACTTAAATGATTTTCTGGTTGAAACATTTAATGATATGTTATATGACTGTCACCATTTCACTGTGTCCAAAATAATATTTTTGCTATTAGAACCAATATTTTACTAAGTATTGCTTTACTCTTTTTGTGCCCAAAAAATTGAAATTAAAAAATGAACAAAATTACCTTTGATTTCAATGAAAAGTCATGGTTCACAGAATGAAGTATAAACACACCTGCTATAGTTGTGTTTTAAATCATTATCATCAGGCACAGTCTTTGAAAGCAAATCCTCATGCATCTTCAACAGATTTTTATCTTCTAGTCTTCAAATCCTCATGGACATTACTGTGGCTAAGACAAGGGATGATAGACACTGACAAACATTTTGTGCAAAATACATGTTTGTCAATTTTGTTGAGTAACATGCACTTCTATTTCTTGAGTTTACTGCTGTTGAGAGTATTTATTGCAAAATACAAAAGGTTACCAAACAAAATATATTGCTGTGGCTTTGTATCATACAAAAACTGACCAAACCACTGTAGCAAGAGCTTTCAAACTACCCTCTAGAGTTTTTACAGCAGGGCTTTTAGTCCTTGTTTTCTGCACATTTTTCATTTATACCTAAAAGCCTGCCAATGGACAACCTGTCAGCTTTGTGCATCTTCCATGCTATGGCATGGACCATAATACAACTGGCTGGTACACCAGGTGGCTGCTAGGAGCAGCAGTATAGAATATTCTCTCACTTCTACCCTAGACCACAGAAATTAGCCCTCCCTAGATCCTTATGTCTGATATCTCTATCTCTATATCTATCTATCTATCTATCTATCTATCTATCTATCTATCTATCTATCTATCTATCTATCTTCTAGTCTTCAAATCTTCATGGACATCTGATAAATAAATAAATAAATAAATATATATTTAATAGAGAACATCTTCTGTGCTTGTATTAGTTCATTCTCCTGTGGCTATGAAGAAATACTCGAGACTGAGTAATTTTTAAAGGAAAGAGGTTTAATTGACTCACAGTTCTGCAAGGCTGGGGAGGCCTCATGGACTTACAATCATGGCGGAAGGGGAAGCAAACACATCTTTCTTCATCTGGCAGCAGGAGAGAGAGTGAGTGCTGCACGAAGGGAGAGACACCTTATAAAACCATCAGATCTCATGAGAACTAGCTCACTATCATGAGAACAGGATGGGTGCAACCACCACCATGATTCAACAATCTCCACCTTGTCCCTCCCATGATAAGTGAAGATTATGGGAACTACAGTTCAAAATGAGATTTGGGTGGGGACACAAAGCCAAACCATATCAGTGCTCTCTTAGTATAAGAGATTTTAGTCTGGAAAGAATCAGGAAAATCAAGATAAGATATGATTGATTTGTCTTTTAGATTTAAATACACATCAAAGTGACAACTCTTCCATGCATGCATGTCTCACACCATAGTAGGTCTCACCATGGTAGAAGCTAGAGGTATAAACTGAAAGTTACAAAACTAATAAAAAATGGAAAAATTTGGGACAAATGTTACATTGACTGGAATGCCTGGACAACAGATGCATTTAAAGACTATTATGGAAAGCCATGAAATTGTAAATATACTTTTCCCTCCCTCTCTTTCTTTCTCCCTCATTTTCTCTCTCTCTTCTCCCTCTTCCTTTCCTTCTTTTTTTTTTTTTTTTTTTTTCCAGGAGAACTGACTACCAAATACAGGTTTTCTGTTTTACGCTGACAGCACTTTACTGAGGTATAATTTACATACAGTAAAATACATTAATCTTACATGTATAGCTGAATGAATTTTAAAAATATGTATGCATGCATATCACCACCACACAGATCAAAATATTAAAGATTTCTGCACCCTAGAAAAATCCCTTTCTGTCCCTGTCCAGACAATCATTCTTCCTCCACCCTCCACAGACAACCACTATTCTGACATCTATGACTACAAATTAGTTTGCCTACTTAAGCTTCATATAAATGGAATCATGGAGTATGTTCTCTTGTGTTTGGATTCTTTCTTCTTTTGGTAATATGTAATTTTTTAATTTTTAGAGATGGAGTCTTGCTGTGTTGCCCAGGCTGGAGTGCAGTGGCACTATCAGTTCACTGCAGCCTCTACCTCCTGGGCTTAAGCGATCCTCTCATCTCAGCCTCCTGAGTAGCTGGGAATGTAGGCCTGCACCGTACACACTGGGCTAATTTTATTTTATTTTATTTTATTTTTTTTTGAGACAGAGTCTCACTCTGTCAACCGGGCTGGAATGCAGTGGTGCGATCTCGGCTCACTACAACCTCCGTCTTCTCGGTTCAAGCAATTCTCCTGCCTTAGCTTCCTGAGTAGGGGAGATTCCAGGTGCCCATTACCATGGCTGGGTAATTTTTGTATTTTTACTAGAGACAGGGATTTACCATGTTAACCAGGCTGGTCTCGAACTCCTGACCTCAGGTAATACATCTGCCTTGGCCTCCCAAAGTGCTAGGATTAGAGGTGTGAGCCACTGTGCCTGGCTTAATTTTTAAATGTTTTTTGTAGCGATGGGGGTCTCACCATGTTGTTCAGGTTGGTCTCAAACTCCCATCTTCAAACGATCCCCCATCTTGGCCTTCTAAAGTGCTGGGATTACAAGTGTGAGTCACTGCACCTGGCCTTGGCTTCTTTCTTTCAACATAATATTTTTTGAGATTTGCCCATGTTGTTGTATGTATAAATAGGAATATACTACCGTTTGTGTATCCATTATTCTGTCCATACACATTTGGGTTGTCTTCAGTGTTGAGCTGTTGTGAAGCAAGTTTCTGAGGACATTCTTATAAATGCCTTTTTGAATGAGTATATGCATTTATTTCTCTTGCATGTACACTAAGGAGAAGGAATTACTGGGGCATAGGTTAGATGTGTATTTTAACTTTATAAGAAACTGGCAAATGGTTTCCAATGTCATACAGTTTTATACGGACCATGCCAAGTGTTGGAAGCCATATGGAGAAACTGTAACTCTGTATTGTGGGTGTAATGTCAAATGTAAAACCATTTTGGAAAATAGTTTGGCAGTTGCTTAAACATTTAGACATTTGTCTACCATAAAACCCTAGGTATTCCACTCCTAGGTATTTGCTCAAGAGAAATAAGATGGCATCATATATCCACACACAGACTTCTGCGTGAATGTTCATAGCAGCCATGCTGGTATCAGGCAAAAATGTAAAACAATCTAAATGTTCATCAACAGGTGAATGAATAAACAAATTCTAGCATATCCATTTAAGGAAATTCCGTTCAGCCATCAAAAAGAACTAATGATGCATGCAACAACATGGATAAATCCCAAGATAATTATGCTGAATAAAGCCAGACAAAGATGAGTAAATCTTTTGATTCAATTTGTGTAAAATTGTAAAAAATGCAGAGTGATCGATAATGACACGAAGCAGATAAGTGTTTGTGTGGAAATGGAGCATGGGAGAGAGATGGATTACCAAGGTGCGTGAATAAACTTTTTGGAGTGATAGACATGTCCTTTATGTTGATTATGGTAATTGTGTGTATATGTGGCAAAACTCTTTATGTCAATTAAATCTCAATAAAGCTAACTAAAAAAACAAGTTGAACATTGCTCTTTCCTCTTCTATTTTTTGAAGAAATATGTATAGAACTGGCATTTCTTCCTTAAATGTTTGAGAGAAATCATCTGCACCCGGGGTTTTTTATCCCGTCGTGGGGATGGAGTGGGAGTGAAGTGTTCTTAATTATAGATTCAATTTCTTTAACAGGATATATGACTCTTTAACAGATATGTGACTATTCAGATTCTATTTCTTCTTGTTTTAGTTTGTGAAAGTTAACTTTATTAAGGAATTTGTTTCGTTTGAGTTGTCAAATTTTTTGTCATGCTAGTTGCAGTATCTCATATTTTATTATATCAATAGAATCTGTAGTAATGCCCTTTTTCATTTACATGATTGTAGTTATAACTTTTACTAATCTTTTCAAGGGGCAAAAATTAACTTTTTTGGAGTTTTAAAAATCTATTTTTAGGCTGAGGCAGGAGAATGGCATGAACCCAGGAGGTGGAGCTGGCAGTGAGCTGAAATTGCACCGCTGCACTCCAGCCTGGGCAACAGAACGAGACTCCGTTTAAAATAAATGAATGAATGAATGAATAAAAGAATAAATAAATACATAATCTATTTTTATTAGCAGCTTTGTTGAGGGATAATTGACATTGATCTGTTTTATGTTTTATTGATGTCTTCTCATTCTTATTTCTTCTTTTATTTGATTTTCTTTGGATTTAATTTGGTTTTATTTTCTAGCTTCTTGAGTCGGAAGCTTGGATCATTGATTCCAAATTTTTCTTTCCTACTATAGTCATTTAGAATTCTAAACACTACTTTAGAATCAACCCATGAAGTTTCATGTTTATTTCACTAGTGTTCATTTTAAAGTATTTTCCTATTCCTATGCATGATTTATTCGTCCATGCATGAGTCATTTAGGAGTGCGTTGTTCAATTTCTTTTTGTTATTAATTACTTGTATTACTACTTTTATTCCATTGTGGTGAAATAACATATTTGGTTTGATTTCAATCCTTTGTCATTTATTAAACCTGACCAACATGTGATCCATTTTGGTGAATTTTCTATATACACTTGAATGGAATTTGAAGTCTGCTGGTTTGGACTGTAGCACATCCTATATGTAGTTAGGTGAGGTTGCTTAATAGTGTTTTCCAAATCTTATTTATCCTAAATGATTTTTTGCCTACTCTTTCTATACATTATGTATAATATATAACATAATGTAATAAAAATATATAACCTAATACAATATATTATACATAACATATAACATAATGTATAACATTATTTCTGTACATTATAAATTATTGTATTTTGAAGCTATGTTATTGGGTGCACAGATATGTAAGGTTGTTATGGTCCATCTGATAAATTCATCATCTTATCATCATGAAATGTTTTTCTTTATCTCTGGAACTTTGGAACTTTTTATCTCTGGAACTTTGTTCCAAAGTCTCTTTTGTATAACATTAATACAGGCACCCTGGCTTTCTTATGCTTAGTGTTTGCGTGGCATATAATTTTCCATTCTTTTATTTTCAATCCATTTGTGTCCTTTTCCTTGAACTGTGTCCCTTGCAAGTAGCATATAGATGGATCGTCTTATTTCTAGTAGTATGGCAATCTTTGTCTTTGGTTGATCAACTTCATCCACTTACATCTAATGGAATTACTGATGTGACCCAGTTTAAGTTTTTTATCTGGCAATTTCCTTTCTATTTATCACATTTTCTCTTTATTTTCTTGTTTCTCTTTTCCTTTCTCTTGATTCAATCAAGTTTTTTCCTTACTATTTTGTTTTAGCTTGTCTTTTGGCTTTTTAGCCATACTTGTTTGTATCATTTTTTAAAATAGCTGTTCTTAATTTACAACATGCATCCTTTTTGTGACTGTCAACTACTCCCAAATTTAGTGACTTAAAATGACATGCACTTATTGACTCATAATATTTTGTGCATCACATTAGATAGGGTGCCTTAGTCTCTGTTCCACATAGTGTAGGCTAGTTACAAAGCTAGGTGGGCTGGGTTGGGTAGCTCTTCTACGCCAAGTAGTCTCTTATCCTTAAGGATGCTAATCCTTGGAGCAGCATTTCAAGAGAGTGAGGGCAGAAGCTGTAAGTCTTCTTGAGACCTTGGCTCAGAACTCATACAGCATCACTTTGCCACGTTTATTGTAGACTCTAACTCTCAATGGAAGGATCTCTAGACAATATATGGCTATTTTTTGTTCATCACATAGTGGCTGATCTAAAAATGGTAACACATACCCTTAATTTATTATAGATTGCCTTGAGTTAATTTCATACCATTTCATGTTCAATGTAAAAACCTTACAATGGTATAACTCTGTTTAGTTTTTCCCTTTGTCCTTTGTGCTATAATTGTCGTATATGTTGCTTTTGTATGTGTTATAAACTTTATCATAAATTGTTATTTTAATTAGACAGTCCTTAAAATATGAAAAGCAGTCTTTTATGTTACACATGTTCACCCTTTATGGGGTTTCTTTCCCCTTCCTATAGGTAAAAGTGTTCATTTGGCACTATTTCTTTTATATTTATGTTTATTTTCTGTATGTTTATATTTATATTTAATATTTCTTATAGTTTGTGTCTACTGAAACTATTTCTTTCAGCTTCGATTTATCTGAAGATGTGTATTTAGAATTCATTATTGAATTATATTTTTACAGAGTATAGAAATCTAGGTGGTCATGAATGGATGAAGAAAACATGGCATATATACACAATGGAATTTTATATGGCTATTCATCCATATAAAAGAATGAAATTCTTTCATTTGCAGCAACATGGATGGAACTGGAGAATATTGTGTTAAGTGAAATAATCCAGGCACAGAAAGATAACTATCACATGTTCTCACTCATATGTGGGAGCTAAAAAATTGATATCATGGAGGTAGTGAGTTGAATGGTGGTGGTTATCAGAACCTGAGAAGTGTAGTGGGGTTGGAAGGAAAAGATGGGTTAGTTAGTGGGTACAAAAATACCATTAGAATAATTAAGTTCTAGTTTTTGATAACACAATAGAATGACTATACATATATTTATACACACACACACACACACACACACACACACACACATATGTAGTGTGTATATATATGAGACAGGGTCTTGTTCTGTTCCTTAAGAAATCTTTATACTGTTTTCCATAGAGGTTGAGCTAATTTACATTTTCACCAGCAGTGTGTGGTTGCCACATCCATGCCAACATTTATTGTTTTTTGACTTTTTAATAATGGCTATTCTGGCTCTGGTAAGGTGGTATCTCATTGTGGTTTTAATTTGCATTTGTCTGATGATTAGTGATGAACATTTTTTCATGTGTTTGTTGGCTATTTGTATATCTTCTTTTGAGAAATGTCTATTCATGTCATTTGCCCACTTTTCGAAGAGATTATTTGTTTTTACTTCTTACTGATTTGAGTTCTGTGTAGATTCTGGTTATTAGTCCTTTGTTGGATACATAGTTTGTAAATATTTTCTCCCATTCTGTGGGTTGTCTGTTTACTCTGATGATTATTTCTTTTGCTGTACAGAGTGTTTTCATTTAATTAGGTCCCATTTATCTCTTCTTGTTTTGGTTGCATTTGGTTTTGGGGTATTAGTCATAAATTCTTTGCCTAGGTCAATGTCCAGAGCAGGTTTCCTAAGTTGTCTTCCAAAATGTTTTTTTCTTTTGAAGCAGAGTTTCACTCTTGTTACTCAGGCTGGAGTGCAATGGCACAATCTCAGTTCACCTCAACCTCCGCCCCCGAGGTTCAAGAGATTCTCCTGCCTCAGTCTCCCGAGTAGCTGGGATTACAGGCGTGCACCACCACACCTGGCTAATTTTGTATTTTTAGTAGAGATGGGGTTTCTTCATGTTGGTCAGGGTGGTCTCAAACTCCCCACCTCAGGTCATCCGCCCACCTTGGCCTTCCAAAGTGCTGGGATTACAAGTGTGAGCCACCACACCTGGCCATCTTCCAGAATTTTTACAGTTTCAGATCTTAGATTTAAGTCTTTGATCCATAGCCTATAGTTAGGTCTTTTTTTTCCAATTTGGCTAGTGTGTATTTTTTAATTAGATAGTTTAATTCATTTACATTCAAGGTTATTATTGGTAAGTGAGGACTTCTGTCATTTTGTTAATTGTTTTCTGGTTGTTTTGTATGCCCTTTTCAACTTTTTTCCTCATTATTTATCTTTGCAGTTTAGTGTTTTTCTGCATTGATAAGGTTTGAATCCTTTCTCTTTCTGCTCTTTCTGTGAGTTTTATACTTTCATGTGTTTTCATGATGGTAGTTACTGTTCTTTCACTTTCAGATGTAGGACTCCTTAAGTATCTCTTGTAAGGCCAGCCTGGTGTTGACGAATTTCCTCAGTCTTTCCTTTCTTGAAAATATTTTATTTCTCTATCATTTCTGAAGAAAAGCTTTTCTGGGTATAGTATTTTGGGTGGCAGGTTTTTTTTTTTTTTTTTTTTCTTTGAGCATTTTGAGTATATCATTCTATTTTCACTTGGCCTGCAAGGTTTCTGCTGAGAAGTCTTCTGTTAGTATAATGGGGATTCCCTTAGATGTGACTTGACATATTCTCTTGCTGTTTTAGAATTCTCTTTGACTTTTAAAGTTTGACTAAAATGTGCCTCAGAGAGGATCTTTTGGGTTGAATCTATTAGGGACTTTTAAGCTTCCTGGATCTAGATGTTCACATCTCTCTCAAGACTTTGGAAATTTTCAGCTATTATTTCATTATATAAGTTTCCTACAGTTTTCCCCATCTCTTCTTCTTCTTTAGCATCCATAGAATGTATATTTGTTCACTTAGTGGTGTCCCATAAGCCCTGTGAATTTTCTTCACAAGTTCATAAATTCTTTCTTCTGCTTGATCTAATCTGTTGTTGAAACTCTTACTTGTTTATTTGATTTGATTTGATTCACTGAATTCTTTGCATCTATGTTAGCCCATTCTCACGTTGCTATAAGGGCATACCTGAGACTGGATAATTTATAAAGGAAAGAGGTTTAATTGACTCACAGTTCCACAGGGCTGGGGAGGCCCCAGGAAACTTACAATCATGACAGAAAGGGAAGCAAACGCGTCCTGCTTCACATGGCGGCGGCAAGGAGAAATGCAGAGTGAAGAGGGGAAACCCCTTATAAAACCATCTGATCGCATGACAATTCACTCACCATCATGAGAATAGCACGGAGGTCACCGCCCCATGATTCAATTATCTCCCACTGGGTCCCTCCCACAACATGCGGGGATTATGGGAATTACAGTTCAAGATGAGATTTGGGTGAGGACATAGGCAAATCATATCAGCATTCAATATTTCTTTTCATGATTTTCTATGACATCTATCTCTTTGTTAAATTTTCACTCAGATCATGAATTATTTTCCTGATTTTGTTGAATTATGTATCTCTATTTTCTTGTATCTCACTGAATTTCATGAAGATTATTATTTTGATTTTTTTGGCATTTCATAAATTTCATTTTTTGAGATCTGTGAATGGAAAATTATTGTGTTCCTTTACAGGCATCATGTTTTGTGTTTTGTTTTTTACTTCTTAATATTTCTCATGCTACTACATTATCAGTGCATCTGGTGGAATAGTCACCTCTTTCAATTTACTGGAGTACCTTTCATAAGGAAATAATTATTTCCATAAATGGGACCTAGGATGTCAATTGGGCAGGATGCATTGGCTTTGATTCTGGGTAAACACAGTAGTGTGTTTTAACAGCTTCTTCAGCTATTAAGAAGAAGTGTTTGTGAGTGTCTCAGTGGGTTAGACTTTGAGAGTTTGTTGTAGCAGAGGTGTGCCTTTGCCAGGGATGGGCTCACTGGACTGGTTCTCAGGCAAGGGTGTGCATGTGTATGCAATGCGTCGGTAGCATGGATACTTTTGGAGTAGTTATTTTGTACAAAACATTCTTTGCTACTAGGCCAGATTTCATTTAAACATGCATTGGCATCTAAACCAAACTTAATTAATCAGAGTCCTTCTCTGGGAATACTATTAGTGAAATAGAATGTAGTTTAAAATACTTTACTATCTGAAGCCAAAATATGAAAAAATGTATACTGAGTAAAACTAAAATACATGAAACTTGTATTTTGTACAAGGCCATGACCTGCCATATGAACAGAAGGAGTGGAGAAAAAAGAAAAGAAAGAAGCCCGTGGATAAAGAAGAAGAAGGATGAGAGGCAGAGAAAGGCCAATTCTCAGTTGGCTGGTAGTTTTTTTTTTTTTTTTT
>NW_016814544.1:1479040-1484521 GCF_001698545.2 Rhinopithecus bieti
TTTTTTTTTTTTTTTTTTTTCTTTGAGCATTTTGAGTATATCATTCTATTTTCACTTGGCCTGCAAGGTTTCTGCTGAGAAGTCTTCTGTTAGTATAATGGGGATTCCCTTAGATGTGACTTGACATATTCTCTTGCTGTTTTTAGAATTCTCTTTGACTTTTTAAAGTTTGACTAAAATGTGCCTCAGAGAGGATCTTTTGGGTTGAATCTATTAGGGACTTTTAAGCTTCCTGGATCTAGATGTTCACATCTCTCTCAAGACTTTGGAAATTTTCAGCTATTATTTCATTATATAAGTTTCCTACAGTTTTCCCCATCTCTTCTTCTTCTTTAGCATCCATAGAATGTATATTTGTTCACTTAGTGGTGTCCCATAAGCCCTGTGAATTTTCTTCACAAGTTCATAAATTCTTTCTTCTGCTTGATCTAATCTGTTGTTGAAACTCTTACTTGTTTATTTGATTTGATTTGATTCACTGAATTCTTTGCATCTATGTTAGCCCATTCTCACGTTGCTATAAGGGCATACCTGAGACTGGATAATTTATAAAGGAAAGAGGTTTAATTGACTCACAGTTCCACAGGGCTGGGGAGGCCCCAGGAAACTTACAATCATGACAGAAAGGGAAGCAAACGCGTCCTGCTTCACATGGCGGCGGCAAGGAGAAATGCAGAGTGAAGAGGGGGAAACCCCTTATAAAACCATCTGATCGCATGACAATTCACTCACCATCATGAGAATAGCACGGAGGTCACCGCCCCCATGATTCAATTATCTCCCACTGGGTCCCTCCCACAACATGCGGGGATTATGGGAATTACAGTTCAAGATGAGATTTGGGTGAGGACATAGGCAAATCATATCAGCATTCAATATTTCTTTTTCATGATTTTCTATGACATCTATCTCTTTGTTAAATTTTTCACTCAGATCATGAATTATTTTCCTGATTTTGTTGAATTATGTATCTCTATTTTCTTGTATCTCACTGAATTTCATGAAGATTATTATTTTGATTTTTTTGGCATTTCATAAATTTCATTTTTTGAGATCTGTGAATGGAAAATTATTGTGTTCCTTTACAGGCATCATGTTTTGTGTTTTGTTTTTTACTTCTTAATATTTCTCATGCTACTACATTATCAGTGCATCTGGTGGAATAGTCACCTCTTTCAATTTACTGGAGTACCTTTCATAAGGAAATAATTATTTCCATAAATGGGACCTAGGATGTCAATTGGGCAGGATGCATTGGCTTTGATTCTGGGTAAACACAGTAGTGTGTTTTAACAGCTTCTTCAGCTATTAAGAAGAAGTGTTTGTGAGTGTCTCAGTGGGTTAGACTTTGAGAGTTTGTTGTAGCAGAGGTGTGCCTTTGCCAGGGATGGGCTCACTGGACTGGTTCTCAGGCAAGGGTGTGCATGTGTATGCAATGCGTCGGTAGCATGGATACTTTTGGAGTAGTTATTTTGTACAAAACATTCTTTGCTACTAGGCCAGATTTCATTTAAACATGCATTGGCATCTAAACCAAACTTAATTAATCAGAGTCCTTCTCTGGGAATACTATTAGTGAAATAGAATGTAGTTTAAAATACTTTACTATCTGAAGCCAAAAATATGAAAAAATGTATACTGAGTAAAACTAAAATACATGAAACTTGTATTTTGTACAAGGCCATGACCTGCCATATGAACAGAAGGAGTGGAGAAAAAAGAAAAGAAAGAAGCCCGTGGATAAAGAAGAAGAAGGATGAGAGGCAGAGAAAGGCCAATTCTCAGTTGGCTGGTAGTTTTTTTTTTTTTTTTTAAATGTAAAACATACCCAAAACAGAAGTCTTTAGCCCCTATCCCTAAAATTGCCTTTTCCCGAATCTTCTCCAGTACCATCTGAGGTATCCAAAAATAAGTATATTTTGCCTATACAAAATAAGCTTTTGTACAGGCAAAACACAATAATTTCCCCAAATATGGGAGCAGTGATTTGTAGGAAATAAGATGAACAATAAAAAAGTAATCTGATTATTCATGATTTTTTGGAATGTTAATAATTGTAACCACAGAGAATCCCTTGGAGAGTCAGTATTCCTTAGCCAATGTAACATTTTTGTTTTATCTTTAATGGCCTCCTTTTGGTGAGGCAGGACTATGTGACTAGTTTTAACCAACACACTGAAACAGTAAATGTCCATGTGTAAATTTGTAGTCTTTTATCCTCTGCTCTGGTGATTGAGGAGTTTGCATGTTCCAGACAGTACAGCTATTAAAATGGTGGAGCTTCTTTAATCCTGGGTGCCTGAATGGCTACATGAAGCAGAGCCCCCTGTCAATTTGCCTGAGTCAAGCATTATGAACAATAAATAACATACTTTTTTGGAGTCGATTGTTGCTACAGAAAACCTAACCAATTCTGACTAATCCAAACTTACAAACTAATTTTCATCATCTTTAAGTTGTATAACAATTCTTTCAAGTAGGAAATATTTTTCTTTTTTGATTTGAGGAAACTGATGTTCTGAGAAGGTAGATTTTTTTTTTTGTAATTTACAGAGTCATTAAATAGCAGAGAGGATACAAGTCCACTTTTATTATAAATTCTATGCAATTCTGCATCTACACCCCGGGTTAACCAGACATTATCTTTAAGAAATTGTGTAGAGAAGGTAAAATAGACACTAATAGTACTTTATTACTCAACCATTTAAGTTGCCATGACATGCAAATGAAATGATGACAATGTTCTGTAAGATTTATTCTGAAGTCGCAATTAATTAATTTGTATCTTTATTGAGGTATAACTGATATACCAAAACTGTACATATTTAATATATAAAATGTGATGAGTTTGGTTATATGCTTACATATAATACCATCACCAAAATCAAAATAACAAAAATATTCGCCGCCTTCAAAAGTTTCCTTTTGTCCCTTTTCCGTTTTTGTGGGAAGAGCAATTACATGAGATCTACCCTCTTAATAAACTTTCGAGTGTACAAAACCGTATGATTAACCACAGGCTCTAGGTTGTGCAGTAGATCTCTGGGACTTATTCATCTTTTTAAACTGTAACTTCATATCGACTCAAAAACAACTGCCCATTTCCCCTTCTCTTCATGCCTTGGCAACCACCAGTGTATTTTCTGCTTCTATAAGTTTAAATATTTTAGATACCTCATAAAAACGGCATTATACAGTATTTTCCTTCTGTGACTTATTTGACTAAGCACATGTCTTCCGGGTTCATCATCCTGTAGCAAATGGTAAAATTTCCTTTTTTAAGACTGACTAATATTCCGTTTTTTGTCTATACCACATTTTGTTTACCCATTCATCTGTTGATGGATGCTTGGATTGTTTCCATGTCTAGGCTATTGTGAATAATGATGCAATGCATGTGGGAGTGCAGATCTTTCTTTGAGATCCTAATTTAAACTCTTTTGGATATATGTCCAGGTGTGGGACTGCTGGATCATTTGATAATTCTAGTTTTAACTTTTTGAGGAAACTCTCTACTGTTTCCCGTAGTGGCTGTACCATTTAACATCCCCACAAACATGTTCCACCCCCTTGGACACTGGAACATGTCCAAGGGTTCCAATTTTTGTACATTCTCATCAACATTTGCTATATTTTTTTAAATAATGGCCTTCAAAATAGGTGTGAAGTGTTATCTAATTGTAGTTTTGATTTGCGTTTCCCTTATGATTTAGTGATGCTGAATACCTTTTAATATACCTGTTGGCTGTTTGTAGGTCTTCTTTGTAGAAATATCTATTCAGTTCCTTTGTTCATTTTTTAATTGTATTATTTATTTTATTATAATTGAGTTTATATATATTTTAGCAATTAACTTCTTATTAAACAGATGGCTTGCAAATATTTTTTACCATTCTTTGGGTAGCTTTTTCACTCTGATGATTGTTTCCTTTGCTGTGCTGAAGATATTTGGTTTGATATAGTTCCACTCGTCAATTTTTTATTTTTTTTCTGTGTTTTTGGTGTCATTATCTATGAAATTATTGGGAAGACCAATGTCATGAAGCTTTTCTCCTTTTTTTAAATTTTTTTTATTTTATTTTTTATTTTTATTTTTTATAGGAGTTTTACAGTTTCAGGTCTTACATTTAAGTTTTAAATCTATTTAGAGTTAATTTTTGTGTGTGCATAAGATAGGGTCCAATGTCATTCTTTTGCATAGGGACATGCAGTTTTCTTAACACCAGTTATCGAAGAAACTGTCTTTTCCCCCATGGTGTATTCTTGGCACCTTTGTCAAAGATCAGTTGACCATATATGTGTGAGTTTATTTCTGGGCTGCCTATTCTGTTCCATTGATGTGTATGTCTATTTTTATGCCAGTACCATACTGTTTGAATTACTATATTTTGTAAGCAGGAAATGTGATGCCTCCAGCTTATTCTTCTTTATCAAGATTGCCTTAGCTATTCTGGGTATTTTATTGTTCCATATACAATTTCTATTTCTCTAAGAAATGCCATTGGGATTTTGATGGGAATAGCATTGAATTTGTAGATTGCTTTGGATAAAATGAATATTTTAGTAATATTAAGTTTTCCAGTTAATGAATGTGGGATGTCTTTCTTTTTTTAAAATTATACTTTAAGTTCTAGGGTACATGTGCAGAACGTGCAGGTTTGTTTCATATGTATACATGTGCCATGTTGGTTTGCTGCACCCATTAACTCATCATTTACATTAGGTATTTCTCCTAAGGCTATCCCTCCCCCATCTCCCCACCCCACAACAGACCCCAGTGTGTGATGTTCCCCACACTGTGTCCAAGTGTTCTCATTGTTCAATTCGCACCTATGAGTGAGAACATGAGGTGTTTGGTTTTCTGTCCTTGCGATAGTTTGCTCAGAATAACAGTTTCCAGCTTCATCGATGTCCCTGCAAAGGACATGAGCTCATCCTTTTTCATGGCTGCATAGTATTCCATGGTGTATATGTGCCGCATTTTCTTAATCCAGTCTGTCATTGATGGACATTTGGGTTGGTTCCAAGTCTTTGCTATTGTGAATAGTGCCACAATAAATGTACGTGTGCATGTGTCTTTATTGCAGCATGATTTATAATCCTTTGGGTATGTACCCAGTAATGGGATGGCTGGGTCAAATGGTATTTCTAGTTCTAGATCCTTGAGGAATTGCCACACTGTCTTCCACAATGGTTGAATTAGTTTACAGTCCCACCAACAGTGTAAAAGTGTTCCTGTTTCTCCACATCCTCTCCAGCACCTGTTGTTTTCTGACTTTTTAATGATCGCCATTCTAACTGGTGTGAGATGGTATCTCGTTGTGGTTTTGATTTGGATTTCTCTGATGGCCAGTGATGATGAACATTTTTTCATGTGTCTGTTGGTTGCATAAATGTCTTCTTTTGAGAAGTGTCTGTTCCTATCCTTTGCCCACTTTTTGATGGGGTTGTTTGTTTTTTTCTTGTAAATTTGTTTGAGTT
>NW_016814544.1:1485548-1496935 GCF_001698545.2 Rhinopithecus bieti
AATACNTCCCATCAATACCTAATTTATTGAGAGTTTTTAGCATGAAGGGCTGTTGAATTTTGTCAAAGGCCTTTTCTGCATCTATTGAGATAATCATGTGGTTTTTGTCTTTGGTTCTGTTCATATGCTGGATTACATTTATTGATTCGCGTATGTTGAACCAGCCTTGCACCCCAGGAATACGGCCCACTTTATCTTGGTGGATAGGATTTTTGATGTACTGCTGGATTCGGTTTGTAAGTATATTATTGAGGATTTTTGCATCGATGTTCATCAGGGATATAGGTGTAAAATTGTCCTTTTTTGTTGTGTCTCTGCCAGGCTTTGGTATCAGGATGATATTGGTCTCATAAAATGAGTTAGGGAGGATTCCCTCTTTTTCTGTTGCTTGGAATAGTTTCAGAAAGAATGGTACCAGCTCCTCCTTGTACCTCTGGTAGAATTCAGCTGTGAATCCATCTGGTCCTGGACTTGTTTTGGTTGGTAAGCTATTAATTATTGCCTCAATTTCAGAGCCTGTTATTGGTCTATTCAGAGATTCAGCTTCTTCCTGGTTTAGTCTTGGGAGGGTGTATGTGTCCAGGAATTTATCCATCAAATGGTATTCCTAGTTCTAGATCCTTGAGGAATTGCCACACTGTCTTCCACAATGGTTGAACTAGTTTACACTCTAATGTGGGGTGTCTTTCTATTTATTTGTCTCTTCTTTAATGTCTTTCATAAATGTATAGTAGTTTTTAGTGTACCAGAAGCAGCAATATAGAAGAGAGTATTAAATGAAGCATTATGACCCTGTCTTCAAGGAGTTCACCATCCGATGTGGACAATAATTGCTTACTTCTGTAATCATAGAGGCTATTTTTACTTGAGAAAGTAGTATCAATTGTGACTACTTGCTACAGGTCTATCATTGTTGACTTTGCAGATGCTGGGAACAAGCCTGAGAGCAGTAATTGTCATGAGGCAGGCAGTGTGTTTAGGAGGAGAAAAAAATAAAGAAATTGGAGATTGAGAATCTAGAGAATTGTCACTTAAGAAGAAGATATTATAGTCCTGCAGATATTAGAAACCATTTAGGAAGCCATTAGAGGAAGACTAGTCCAAAGAAAGCACCCTTTCCCGATCTACTCTATTTTTTTCTGATTAGAAATTTCACTGGGTTCATAGGTTCTTTTCATTTACTTTATAATGAGTTGACAGGTTATCCATACCACAAAAAACCCTTGTTCTCCAATAGTACAATTTATAGCTATAATTTTCTGCAAAGAGTTAAGTCAGTATCAATCAGCTATGTTTCCATATGGAGAGGCAATGAGGATCAACTTTTCATAAAATCAAAGTTGAGTAGAGGAGTTCATATATTCATAAAATAACATAAAGAATATGAAATTCTTTATGAATGAAATAAACTCAAGACCTCCCGGAACCTGAGAGTCTGTAAGTTGTGACATTAGAGAACAACAAGAGACTGCTGAGTGCTAAGGAATGGATTGAAAGCGGAAGACGGGGATAAGAAGAAAGAACATGGAATGACTGGAAACTAATTTCACCACAGTTGTAGTTTCCCTGTGTGCCTGGTGGTACCTACCTTCTGTCTTCTCTGTTTGTAGGTATAGGTTGCATATAGTGATGATGCCTATTAGGATATATTGATATGGGAAAAAAGTGGACTAAAGCAAAATTCCTCTCACTCAGATCTACATGGTCAGGGACACCTGGAGTCTCCCAGTGACCTTTCTGAAGGCGTCTTTTACATCTTTGTTTCTTAAGCTGTAGATCAGAGGGTTCAGCATGGGGATCACCACTGTGTAGAAGACAGACAAGACCTTATCTTCCTCCAGGGATTTGCCTGAGCCACTTTGCAGATACATGAAGATAAGGGTCCCAAAAAAAAGGGCCACAGCAGTGATGTGGGAGGCACATGTGGAGAAAGTCTTGGCCCCACCACCTGAAGACTTCACTTTCAAAATGGTTTTGATGATGAGCAGATAGGAAATTAGGATGACTAAGGCATTGGCCAAAATCACAAAACTGCCGAAGAAGATGGTGACAATCTCGATGTTTGCTGTGTCATTGCAGGCAAGCTTCAGCAGTGGGGGGAGGTCACAGAAGAAGAAGTTGATTTGATTGTCATCACAGAAGGAGAGGGTGAAGGTGCACGTGGTACGCAGCATGGCTCCTGACACCCCACAGACATAGGCTCCTACTACCAGGCTCCAGCAGAGTCTGGGATTCATGGCCACAATATAGAGCAGCGGGTTGCGAATGGCAACATAGCGATCATAGGCCATCACTGCCAGCAGGAAGCACTCTGTACCTGCACAGATGGTGAAGAAAAAGAACTGGGCAGCACAGTGGCCGTAGGAGATGACCGTTTTGCCTGTAGCCAATGTGGCTAGGATCTGAGGGGTGATGACTGAGGTGTAACAGGCATCCAGCAGGGAGAGGTGGCTCAGGAAGAAGTACATTGGGGTGTGGAGTTTGACATCTACTTGGATTAAAATGATCATCCCCACATTTCCAAGAAGGGTAACTAGGTAGAAACTCAGAAACACCAGGAAGAGGGGAATTTCCAATTTGGAGTGGTCCATAAAGCCCATGAGAATGAATTCGGTTACTGTGGTGAGATTATTCTTGGCCATGGAGACAATATGGACTGTTGGTCTGAGGATGAGAATGAAATAAAAAGAATTTCAGAAGTGAAGGACAGAATATTTCCCTCTATGATGGAAGTGTGGCTTATAATTCTGGGCCTATTTGTAAAGCTTGTTTTTAAGAAATTCTGAAACTGGCTGATTTTCTTTGGACATCTCTTGCATTTTATGGAACTGAGCCTGAAGCTGGTATTTCTGATTCAAATTAATTCTAGTTTACATGTGGAAATTTCTGTAAAGATAAGAGGCACACAATTCTCAGCTTTGGAAGAGACCTAGATAGCATCTATTCCAATCCCATCTGGGGCTGGAGTCTCACTTACCATATACCCACCACACGGTCACTCAGTTGTCATATGAGTCTCCATCTGCGAACAGTTCCACCTGTTGATTCTCTTTTTGGACCTAGGGTTTCTCCTTCTGTACCTTTCACATACTGGCCTTAGTTTTACCCCTTCTAGATACTCACAGCAATTTTAATCACTTCTTCTCATGAAAGCCTTTCACAAGTTGGAAGCTGATGAATCTGTTCTTCCTGCCCTCCATTCCCTTATAGTACACAATGATATTTTCTGTCTTATTATATAATTATTCAGTGGGCAGTAAAAAAATTGCCTAGTCGAGTAGTATTAACTGATAACAAAAAGTCTTTCTTTCTACTTTAATCATCACCACCCCATCTCAGAGGCCATCATCTTCAACATATTGCATTAAAAATGTTTTTGGTTATTTGTACACCATGATTGTAAATAATGTGTTCAAACTCATGGGCTTGCTACCTTTTTTTGACCTTGGGTAAGTTACCTAACCCCTTTGTGCCTCAACTTTTCATTAAATCAAAGTTGGGTAGAGGAGTTCATACATTCTTAAAATAACATATTCACCCATTTGTAACACAGAAAAATATGCCTACGTCGTGGGGCTCTTTTAATTTTTTTAAGGAAGAGAAAATAGATTTATTATCTTTTTTGAATTTGAATATAACTTTTATTTTTTATTTTCACATTTTTGAGGAACAGGTGATATTTGGTTCATAAATGAACTCTTTAGTGGTGATTCATGATATTTTGGTATATCCATCACCCGAGTAGTATACACTGAACTCAATTTGTAGCCTTTTAAATATTAAATAAGTTAATACCTGTAACAGGTGTAGATCAGTGCCCAGCACATAGAGTTAAATAATGTTGGCTAATTTTGTTGTTGCTATTACCATCAATTTTAGATGGTAGCTATTGATTTTCTGTTCTGAAACATAGTCCATTTACCCCACATGAACTTTGTTAATATTGCTATCTTCGTGTAATATATTTGTATCTTTCTTTCAATAATATATATATATATATTATTTTTTTGACTGAGTAAATTTGATCCTTAGTAAGATGAAGAAATTATTCCCTTGTTCTTTCCTCTCTTCTCCGTTCCACCTCATTGACAAAAAAATCAGTCTTTTATCCCATTCATATGGGAATGCTTGCTAATTTAAGTCTTCTCTATATTTTGACTATGGGTTGATTCTACTATCAATAAGTTGTGTTTCTCTATTATGACTACATACACGCCATACACAAAAAGACTAAATATTGTGATTGGATACACAGAAAAGGAAATGTCATTAAACTTCTGCTTCTGGGAGAGTCTTTCAAACGTCAAGTCAAATGAATGCTCCTTCTTTTGATCTACCAAATTGGTTAAAATAATTATGTTTAGTTTGCTTATATTTGAGTCATGGAAATTTTGCATTTCCTAAGATTTCCTGTTGCCATATGGTACAGATTTGAGTCACCTCGTAATACTGCATAATACCATGTTCCAAGTCCATCCAGTATACTCATTAAAATGCCTAAAGTCTTCCTTGGGAGTCTTTGCATGGAAGCCCAGGTTCCCATCTCTTATTTTTCAAAGGCATCTCTACTCTCCCATGACCTGCCATATACAATACTTTATGGAAACCTGGCAACAATCCTACTGGACAAGTGACATTAGTCTTGTTTGTGTTTGAGAAATGGAGATTAGAGAAATGAAACCATCTGTTGACCCACATGTAGAGGAGCCAGGATCCACACCCAAGTCTCCAGATTCCATTATCCTACACCGCTCCCCTTGAACCATTTGCTTGGCCTCCCTCATCTCACACTCCCAATTTCCTTAGGTTGGAATCTACCAATTCAGAGTCCTTGAATCTAGAACTATGTTTGATGAAGCCATGAATATAAAAATTAGATTGTTAAGAAACTCTTTTTCCATGTAGCACAACAAGGAATTTTCTTTGCTGTGGCAACATGGGGTTGCTATTTTTGATAAAATCCATAGTAGTAAAAACTAATCATACTACCTCTTTCTACCTTCTTTCATACATTTTATATCCATAAATGTCTGTTATTGCCTCCACACCCCTGTAAAGTGGACAAGATAGATATTGTAATTATTTTGGCATTGAGACAACTGACAGAGAGGTTAATGACTTGTCCCAAAGTCAAATAATTAGTTGTCTGCTGACATGGGGATAACAGGCAGGTCCTCTGGCTTCCATGGGATCCCTCTTTTACTTCCCTTTCACCTAAGGTCTAACTCCACTGGGACCTGCCAGGAAGAGGTTTTGAACTTGTAATGAGGCCCCATCTGTAGAATCACTGTGACTGCTTTATTCACCACATGGGTAGAGAGAGACAAGCAGCACACACTTTCATGAAAGGGCTCATGGTAGCTGTTCTTGGGTCTGGAGCTTACTTCAGCTCTAATCAGGGTCCTAGTGGGAGACAGACATTGACAGATCACGTCAAACATGTCCTAGGGCTATTCCATCCACCTTGCTCCAGCAGCAGGGTCTGGGGATAAGTCAGCTTCTTTGGAAGGCCTTCATGGTATGGTTCAAGCTCTATGGTTGTCACCTCTACGAAAGGCACTCATTAGCTGAGTAACCTTCAAACGTTTATTTTCCCTTCAACGTGGACTTCACTTTCTGTTCTATGATATGGCAGAGCTAGATTATATGACCATTAAATCTTTTGTTTCTCACAATCCATGATTTATATGTCTAGGTATTTAGGCTCTTTAGCTACTAAATACTGAGTATATAAAGAAATGCAAGCACTATTCAAGTGATTCATAGTTACCTAAACATAATATTATGGGATCTTAGGTAAAAAATTGAAGGGCTTTTATTCCTCAGTTCCTGATAAACCATCATCACTGGTCAGGGCAAGGCTCTTTTTCATTTCATTTTATTTTATTATTTTTGCTAGTCCTGCCTCATTCTTACTCCTTCCCCTGTTCCTCTTAGGGGTGCACTCTAGTGTATTCAAAATACATATCCTTCCATGTTTATTCTTTTCATATTTATTTACAAATATATGTATGTTAAAAATATAGTGGCTATGGTGTGTTTTAAAATTTGTGTACATGATATTGTGACATAAATCCCATTTTTTAGCATACACCGTATTTTTGTGATTTGTTTATGTAATTTTGGAAAATTTAGTTTTTTTTTTTTTCTGATGTTGTTATGATCTTCCTTGGTATGCTTATAACATATTTTACTTATCAATTCTACTAGAGACTGTGAGTGCTTTGCATACATTATTTAATTCCAAAAACAGTCCTGTAAGCAGATATTATGATCTTATTTTACCAATGAGGAATTTAAATCTTTGGGAGATTAATTTGTCTAAAATTACTTCCAAGTGAAAGTAGAAGCAGAAGAGTTAGTTGATGGCAAATCCTTTTAGCAATAAATTTATTTTGTTGTCTCCCTGCATTTTCCTCTATCTTTATAATCTATGGAACCAAAGAAATGTCCCTGCAGTTAATCAGAGCTTTTTTACCTTCAAATCATGAGAAAACTTGGTTAATTTCAACACCTTTTTCAGCATCTAATTCTGAAATTGTTGTAGTCCATCTTACATGTATCTCATGGCTAATTCCTGGGGGTCTCTCTGATTAGAGACACAATTGTTCAAGGCTCCTGACCAGAGATTAGGTGGCAGATTGTTGGGGTGCAGATGCTATCACACTGAGTTTGTGGCACATGCATGCAAGGCCTGTTTCATACATTAGCTCTAGTCCTTCCTAAAGCCCTCCAAGCTGGGTATAGCTATGACTATTTTATGGATGAACAAAGTGGAGTTCAGAGAAGTTAAGAAAGTTGTCCAACTTGTTATATACCTAAGAAGGAACAGAACAGACATTTGAACCTAGGACATTCTAACTCCAAATTCTGTATTCTTTCCATCTTATCATGCTCTCTTCTTAGGGGACGAGAAAGACCCTTTCTGCAGACCCGAGCCCCAAACCTTTAAAATCAAAGTGCCTCTCTAAAACCATCAGGCAAATACTCAACTTCTATGGGCGTCAAGTATAAAGATTGATTTTGGAGTTCTTTGTGGTCCATGTTTTTTCTTCTTTTTCTTTCTTTATAACTTGAGGGAGACTTAGTTGGACCATATCCCTCTTGATATACCCTTGGAAAACTGCTCAACGAATTGGAACCTCAATTTTTTCAATAATAAAATGAGAACATAATAATGATTCCTGAAAACTTAGAATGGATTTTTATCTAATACAGTAGAGTTTGCTTATTTTCCAGAAAGGCAATTTTCAAAATATTTCCCAGAGGGAAAAATATTAGGACCAGACTGGTGACACCCAGTTTTGTGTGATCTTGTTTAAGAAGGAGATTGGGGTACCATTAGCTTGGGTGAGGCCCAGAGTAGAGAGAAACAACTGACTCCCTGAACCCAGGACAGTTTATGAAAGGGAAAGCAATGGTTTATGGCCAGTGACCCTTTTAAGAAAGTCTAGGAACATTTATAGGTTGATAATATTACTTGTGATATATTTAAATTATAATATGTGACATAAAAGAATATGTGACCTCTGGAGGGGATAGGGAAAAAGCCTCCTCTAATTCAGGAGGAACCCTTTACAGAAGGGATGGTCCCCAACCCTTACACTTACTTTAACTTGGGACGTTCTCCAAACTCTTCTTCATTTTGCCTCCAAAGATCGAGTCCCTTGGGGAGAGTGAAGGAGCTCAACAAAGTTAACGTTTCTCACCTTACTGAAATCGGTGTCTTGAAATATTGTTGTTAACATTTACTGAGTTCTTGCTCCAAGTCAGGTAGATGCTAAGCACTTTAAAGGTTTTCATTTCCTTTCAACTTGACAATAACATTATGAGGGATAAATATTTATCTTTAGTTTACAGATGAGGAAACGAAGGTTTAGAGACATTAAATGTTTTGCTTGAGGTTTCACAGCTAGAAAGAAAAGATGTTTAGATTCTAACCCTGGTTCTCTGACCCCAGAGTTGGAGTGTTGAACCAACATGCTGTGCTGCTTTTCCTAATCCTGGCAACCAGTTATTGAACATCTTCTCTGTGCTGATCACGATATTATGCATTGTACACACATTAGTTCATATAATTTATACAATGATCTTATGAACAGTGTATTATTTTGTCCCTGAGGAGACTAGGACTCTGAATAGTTAAGTAATTTGTCCAAGGTCACATGACTGGTCAATGAAAAAGGCCAGAGTCTAATCCAGGTCTATCTTATTCCAAAGCCAGAGTCCTAGTACATATGATTAATTCTACTCCAGCATAATTACAGAAAGTAGAGTCATTTACAGGAAAATCTCTTGTCTAAGCTCTGCAGTCTAGTACCATGCCTCCCACATGAAACTATTTATATTTTCTAAAATTTACCTAGTGACACAAAAGCCCAAAGAGATTAAAGCTGTAGATTCCCCCCAACCAAAACACACACACACACACACACACACACACACACACACACACAAAACTGATCCAATCTTACTTGTATATTTCACATAAGAGCTGATATCCCAGTCTGATCATGGTCTTATCAGACGACAAGTTCTGATGACAAAGGTAAGATTCTCTGCCCAGTTTCACCTTCTCTAGTTTGCATGGACCTTACTTCAGAGCCAAGGTAATAATTAAGTCTTAATTACCTGGTGGAATAATTCAGTTGGATTCATCTTGGGCTTGCAGTGAAGCTAATCTAAGGTTATTTAAGCATTTTGTAGAAAGCAGCTAAGATTGCTCAAATAGACGTATGTAGCTGACTGACTTTAGGTTTTCTTCTTACTAAGCAAACTAGTGGGATATTTAAATTGCCTTTGTGGATAGTTTTATGGGAGGGATGCAGTGATCTCGTGGTTTTCCTTGAATTATGAATCGGCACCTGGGATAGCCCCTGAGACTCCAGAGAAAAGCCAGCCTGGTCAGGGAGACCACACTTCAGCAGACGCTCATTATCTCAGCTTCTGCACACTTCTGAGAGAATAAAAACAAATCTTATGGGAGCTCATGAAAACGCGTAAGCCTTGTTTGTCTCAAAGCTCAACTGCAGACTCTGCTGGGAATGAACTTGGTTTTTCTTTGCCATTGGCTCCCCATTCCTAAAGTTACTCAGTGGTAATATCAGGACTGGAACTCAGATCTTAGGACTCCTGGTGAAGTTCTCTTTACAATGCACTCATCCTTAGTCCTGATGTCAAGTCCCATTTCAGGGGCTGAAACCTGACTGCATTGTCTGCTCAGAATTTCAAGGAAGAGTGATTATTGGCTCAGGAGGGTATGAGTCTGGGGTGGTCTAAACATACTTCATTCATGTCTACACTGAGGAGTTTGTCAGCTCACCTTCCCTAAAGATCCATTTCCAGGGTTTCCATGGTCAACTTTCTCTAACCACTCTAGCTCTTGTCTCTTCCCTCATCTCTGAAACCCACGATCTCTTTGTTAGAACCACATAATTTGGCACTGAACTCCACTTGTCTAACATTGTTCATAATTATTCTTTAGTGAATAGTCTCATCTCCTCTGCTGGACTGTGGGTTCCTGGAAAACCCATCTTTCTTCCTAGTAATAACTTGGGTCCTGATTCAGTAGAACCTCTCTGTGTCCTGTAAGCTTTCGTTGGCTCATTATTGTAGGATCAGAGCTCTTCCAGCAGAAGAAATCTCAAAGAAGCCACGTGCTCCGTTTGCTTCTGAGTAACATGACTGGGATAAAACCTTTTGGAAATTAGCAAGCATTCAGCCTAACTAGGGTGGTTTTTGTAACTGCAGATGCCAGATGATGCAAGAATATGTTACAAAGAAGGATGGCAGCCACAGATCAGGACTCCTGGCAGTTAGCACAGGAAATTCTACCTTCCAATGCATTTTTGGACAGTAATTATTATCAGTTGCTGTAATCAAATATCTATTGAAATAACTGTGTGGTGAGAGTATATGTAGTGTATTCTAATACTTCCTGGATGGTATAGAAGGTAGAGTGGTAATTGGGACAGGGTGGAGGAATACGCCAGTAATAAGAATATTCCATTCAACATTCCCTGGGGAACTTGTAGAATGGGGTGACTATACAGTAGATATTACCTCTCCTCCTTTTGACACAATGGGGCATCTAGAGTGCTTTGATGTATAGCATAATCATTACTATTGTTATCATTAATAGTGTTATTGTTATTGTTAAGCATTGCGCCAGAGTCTTGCTCTGCTGCCCAAGCTGGAGTGCAATGGTGTGATCTCGGCTCACTGCAACTTCCAGGTTCAAGCGATTCTCTCACCTCTGCCTCTCTAGTAGCTGGGACTGCAGGCATATACCACCACGCCTGGCTTATTTTTGTATTTTTAGTAGAGATGGGGTTTCACCATGTTGGCCAGGCTGGTCTCAAACTCCTGACTTCGAGTGATCTGCCTGTCTCGGCCTCCCGAAGTGCTGGGATTACAGGCATGAGCCACCATGCCTGGCCTCACACCAGAACTTCTGTTTGGACTTTTGGGAAGAGATGCATCTTAGGTTAGCTTCCTTAAAAAAAGACCCGGAACAGAATTTTGGGCAAGTGCCTCGCTGAGGGAATGCTTGAAGGAGAAACCTGTAAAGGAGTGAATGAAACAGGAAATAGCTAAGCAAAGAGGTAGGCTGTAGTTTCAGCTGGAGTCTAGCTGTGGCCTGATTCTTAGAGGAACTCTGGAATGTGAATTATGCCACGGGCCTAGTTCTGCCTCCAGACAAGGGATTTGGCTTTTTGCAGCCCACACCAAGCATCCATTGGCTGTGGGCTGCCTCTAAGTGGTGTGACTTCCCAGGCATTCTGGGAAAAGTGGATCCCCTAGCTAATGGCAGTTCTCCAGAGAAGGAGAGCTGTGAGCTGTTAGCAGCCAATACTCATAGCAGCTGTAGGTGGGTGTACTGATCTGTTAACTGGGATACTTAAAAGATGCTCTTTTTTTCCTGATAAACTTCTGAGTATTTATATCTGGGGCTTCTGATGCCACTGAATGAGTGAAAATAGCCCAGAGAAAAGTTAAGATAGGGAGAAAGGAAGACTGAGGTCTGACGGTGTTCGGACTTTTGGAAAGCCCCAAACTCCAAGACTGTAACCTGAGGATGTTTGAATTTCTGAAGCAAGTCTTGTCTGGAGCCATCCAGATAAAGTGTTTTTGGTTACATCGACAAATTTCATTTTTAAATTTTTAAGTCAATTTTATCTGGCTTTCTACCATTTAAATTGAAGAACAGTTTTGACACCAACTCTGAAGTATTCATGGTTTTACATGTTTATATAGCCACTGGAACATCTAGAAGAGTGTACACCAAACTGTCAAAATGAGTATCACTAGATATTATGAAAAGGGTGTCACTTTCATAATCTCTGTGTGAGAATTTGTTAGAAAATAATATATTATTAGAAAAAATA
>NW_016814544.1:1497229-1514553 GCF_001698545.2 Rhinopithecus bieti
AAAAAAAAAAAAAAAAAAAAAAAAAAAAAAAAAAAGAATAGTAGGGAGAGAGCAATTAACCTGCCTGATATAAAAGTTTACTATAAAGCGCTGGGTGTGATGGCTCATGCCTGTAATCCCAGCACTTTGGGAGGCTGAGGCGGGCGGATCACAAGGTCAGGAGATCGAGACCATCCTGGCTAACATAGTGAAACCCCATCTCTACTAAAAATACAAAAAATTAGCCAGGCTTGGCGGCGTGCACCTGTAGTCCCAGCTACTCAGGAGGCTGAGGCAGGAGGATGGCGTGAACCCGGGAGGCGGAGCTTGCAGCGAGCCGAGATGGCGCCGCTGCACTCCAGCCTGGGCGACAGAGCGAGACTCTGTCTCAAAAAAAAAAAAAACAAAAAAAAAACAACAAAAAAAACTTACTATAAGGCTTCCATAATTAAAAAAATGTTTTTCAGATGTAAGAATTGGTAGATACATCAATAGGACACATTGCAAAGCTCAGAAAGAAATCCAAGTATCCACAAGGAGCTAGTATATAATAAAGGTGGTATTTTGCATTAGTGAAGAAAGAAACATTTATTGAATCATTGATAGTGAAATGACTGTTACCTATTGAGAAGTTTGAACTGTATCTCACAGCTTGTATCAAAACAAATGTCAGATCTGTCACATGGTATAAAGAAAATGTAAGTGAGTCTTTGTCACTTTGTCATCGCTTAGAGTGGGATATTTACTTAACATGAAAATTTTTTTTTTGTGGAAATGCCCATCAACAAGATGAATGGATAAAGAAAATGTGGAAATGTACTTTTTTAAACCTAAAAATACAGAAAGTTAGCATAAAGGCATATGTATGTGTCAACATAAAATGTTAAAAATTCCATATGTCAAAACATTGCATAGAAATAAAAAAGCAAATATAATACTAAATTTTATGTGTCTACAAAAAATGTTAAAAATTTTGTATGTCAAAACATCACGTAAAAATAAAAAAGGCAAATCAAATACTAAAAGGGCATTTATGACATACATGGAAGGCATGTCCTGTTAGATTTACTTCATACCATCTGAAATTCATTCATTTCTTTTCATTTCCCACTATTCAGGTATTTTAGCCAGATTATCCTTGGTTATGCTGCACTGTTAAATAACATAAAAATCTCAGTGCTTTAAAACAGCACAGATTTATTTCTTGCTCCAGGTACATATCTCTCACAGGTTTGCTTATCAGAGTATCTCAGGAACCCAGGTGGATCCACCGTCTCCACGGCCCATCCGCCATCTCAGTGGTGGTGGTTGCCACAGTGTCCGATTAAACCAACCACAAAGGGCCAGGCAGTGCAATTCGGGTACATGTGTGTGTGTGTGGGGTGTGTGTGTGTAAGTAGAACATTAGCACTACCTCTTCTGGTATTCCTCATCTCTGGACACTCCCATAATAGCCTCCTAAATGTGTTCCTGCTTTTACTCTTGCCTCTCTATAATCCATTTTTTCTCATAGAATCAAGAGAAATTGTTTAAAACCTACATCAGATTCTGTAAGCTCCCTATTAAAAACCTTCCTTTGGCTTCCCATTGCAGTTAGACTCAAACCTGATATTTTTACTGCGGCCTATATGATTATCTGTGATCTACCCCCAGCCTCTCTCTGGTCTTGATCTCCTACTGGTCTTCTATCTGTTTGTTGAGACTCCAGCATATTCTGGCCTCAGAGTCTTTGCATTTACCGTTCCTTCTGCCTGAAATGCTGGTCACTCAAGAAGGTGTGCTTGTGTCTTCTTTTCATGCAGGTCTCAGTGTAAATACCCCATCAACAAGACGTTTTCTGACCTCCAGAAGTTCCCTGTCTCTGTCGCTACTCCAAATAGTTTCTGTCACAGCATCCTGCTCTATTTCTTTATAACATGACTCTCTCCGTTGCTGCCTGTTAGAATGTAAGCTATATGAGGGCAGAGCTTTTTTTCCTGTTTTTTCCAAATTATTTTGTGTTTATTTTTTCCTGATATATATAAATACAGGTGAGTCTATTTTATTTTGTCTTACTTTAAGTTCTGGGATACATATGCAGAATGTGCAGGTTTGTTCCATAGGTACACATGCGCCATGGTGGTTTGCTGTACCTATCAAACCGTCATCTAGGTTTTAAGCCTGCATGCATTAGGTATTTGTCCTAATGCTCTCCCTTGAGTCTGCCTTGTTCACTGCTGCATCTGGAGGGCCTAGAACAACTCTTCATTTACACTAGGCACTCAATAAATATTCATTAAACAATGAGAGGAGAGAGCCTTAATGTTTCTATAATTCAATCAGAAAAGGTAAACAATTCAGTAGAAAAATGGGGAAAATATATGAGTTCTGAATTTACAAAGAAATAGAAATGGCTAAATATATGAAAAAAATGTAACATAATAGGTAGGCAATACAAATCACAAAAAATGTCATGAGATACTTTTTGTCTACAGAATCATCAAATATTTGAAAGAAAATTATAATATTGATTATTAACAGGAGTGATGGCAAACAGGTCCTTTCCTACGCTGGAGTGCTGGGGAGCATCTTGAACTCAGTTGGCTAATTCACATGAAGACCCTTAAAAATAAAAGTGCCCTTTTCCCAGCTGGGTGTGGTGGCTTATATCTGTAATCCCAGCACTTTGGGAGGCCGAGGTGGACGGGTTGCTTGAGGCCAGGAGTTCGAGACCAGCCTGGCCTACATGGTGAAACCCTGTCTCTACTAAAAAATTACCAAAAGAAAAGAAGAAAATTAGCCAGGTGTGATGGTACACGCCTGCTATGTTGGGAGGCTGAGTGGGAGAATTGCTTGAACCCAGGAGGTTGCAGTGAACTGAGATCACACCACTGCACCCCAGCCCAGGTGACAGAGTAAGACTGTCTCAAAAAAAAAAAAAAAATGCCCTTTTCCCCCATAGTTCCATTTCTAGGAAATTACTCCTAGGATTAAAATCATTAATATCTATAATCATTAATGTCTATAATAGGATATAATTATTAACATCTATAAAGGAGGTAATTATTGGCATCTATAAAGATCTATAATTATGGTACTGTTATTTCATCATAAAAAATTGAAAATACCAAAGTGGCCCAAATTGCTTAGGTGCAATAGGATATTTTGGATGTGAGGAGCCTGGAGTTCGAATGCTATAAACGTCTCCCTGTGCACACACGTATTTTGGCTCTTAAATGCTGCAGGGCTAGAGCTCAGAAGGACCACTGATCTACATAGGAAGCTAGGGAATTTCCCCTGAGGTAAGGGATTCAAACTCAGACCTCCACAGAGGTTCAGGGATGTAAATTATTCTCAGCTGGCCTGGGTGGGGAGCTGGCCTGTGTGGAAACCACCATAAAGCACTGAAGGCTCTTCCTGGTGGACAGGACTATGTCATCAGTGGTGGCTGTTAGTGTTAGACATAGCGAAATAGCAGGATGAGGAATATACATTTTTTGGGATATAAATTTTCTCCATCACATGTAAGGATAAGAAATAAATATATATATCTTTATTAATAAGTTTTCTAAATTAAATGTGTCATAATTGCCTCTGTCAAGATTAGAAGGATATATATCACAGTGTTTTGCATAATATTTATAACATTATATAGCAATGTTTTATATAATTTTATGTATATAAAACTTTTTTTTGTTTGTGGAGGTTTCTGCTTTACCTAAGAGTTTTGAGCATTCTGACTACCTTTGAGATTGTTCAACAGCACGTGGTATATTAGAAGAAGGCAATATCACCAGTGTTGCATCAAGATTGGGAGTTAGTTTTTTCTTTTCCTGTGGTCACATAGACTTTTAGGGTATGGAGTCTCAGGATATGGTGTTCAATGCCGCCAACATTCATGAGCTGTCCAGTGAGAGGTCTCAGTACTTTTCAGGGTATCAGGGTGGGTTATAGGCCTCTCCCACTTGAGAAACTTTATAACAGTTATTTTTCTTCTTATAAACTCACCCTAAGGGAATAGTATAAAAATGCAATATAAACTTTGATTTCAATTTTAAAAATATATAAACACCTAGAGAAGAAAATTCTGGAAGGATATTAGTAGTATTGAAAGTAATGGCAAAACCGCAATTACTTTTGCACCAACTTAATGCTAGGTTCAGTTCTGAGTGTTTTATATATATCATCTTCAATTTTCTGACCATCCCAGGAAGTGAGCATAGAGAAGTGATATAACTCACTTCAATCCACAAGGTAGAGCAATCTACTTGCAGAGCTTATGTTCTAAATAACTCTGTTCTAGTGTATTTCCTCCACCTGTTAACAGTGCTTGTTGGAATGGTTCAATGGTTTAAATTTCTTCTTTTAGACTTTGACATTGTCCAAATTTTCTATATGAAATAATTTGTATTTACAATCAGCTAAATTACACTAGGCAGTATAGGATAGTGGTTAAGAGTAAGGGATCTGGAGCCAGTCTCCCCTGGTTCCAGTCTCAGCTCTTCTTCTTACTACCTGTGTGACCATGAGTGGTTACTTCACCTCTCTGAGTCTTGGTTTCCTCACTTGTAGCATAGAATAAAAATAGTATCTACCCCATAGGATTGTCATAAAGACTCAATGAGTTAAACAGAGATAGAAAAAATACGATGTGCCAGACACTGCTCTGGGTACTTTATCTATAACTAACTAAATATTAGCTGAATAAATGAGTAAGCAGATTGCTGGGACTTCACACAGTCTCTGTAAATGAGATTGGCCAGAAAGGGGTCACCTTGGGTTGATGACAGCTCCTCAGAGAGCAGAACCCAGAGGTATCTCCCTCATCCCCAAGGTGAGGCTGGATTATGGAGGAGGCTGCCAGACAAGATGAAGGTTGAGTGAGGAGGAATTGAGACAGTAAACTTTGCAGAGGCCGTTTTCTGAAGATTTCTTTCCTCTGGACATTGCAGAAGCCTAATTAGAAGCTGAGGACTGATTAGAAACGCCAGTCAGTAGCAAATCCCTTTGCCCCAGTCTCCTAATTGCCTTCCTGGAGTAAAGGATCCAGCCTAGGATAGGTCAGAGCTCCAGCTCCTATTAATCCAGCTCCCGTGCATGCCAGGCCTGTGAGCTGCAGGTGCTGAGCATGCCTATTTATCTTGGCCTCCAAAGCCCCACTTAGACACCACATTCTACCTGCGCTTAGCCCAGCCCTCCGGACTGGGCAAGGAAGAACCTTTTGTTCCTGCTGAAGGTGAGCATGGCCATAGTAGATCAGAGAGAAAATGCACTACAGTCCAGATTGAAAATGTACTTGACAACCTGAACTTCAGTTTCCTCTAACATAACATGGGTTTCTCTTTGTTTCTTTTAGAGGGTAGGGTCAAAGCTACATGTGATTTTCTGGGAGCACAATGTGCTGTGACTTAATACTTTTGAGTCTCCCTTGCAGTAAAGCGAGGCACTTAGCATCTTTGTGTCTCGGTTTCCTCATCTATAACATGGAACTGATAATGCCTCTCATACCTACTCCAGGTGATTGTTTGCAGAATCAGAAGAGATAGAAAGGTGAGACCACATGGAAAAGTGGGGAGGCTTATTTACATGTAGTTAGTTATATTGAGAAAGTGGAAAGGGCAAGCAGTAACTCTTGTTGAATTTCTAAGAAACTTGTAAAATGCTGGCAGGTGTTGGGAATGACTCAGCATGACGCCATTGACATTGCAGAGAGAGCTAGAAGTAACAGGTAGGCTCTGAAACAGAACAATCTCCTTTGTGGGTGAGTAATTTCCCCATCTTTGGAACTGTTCAGTTCCCATAGGTGTAATTGGTCAGAAAGGGTCACTGCTAGCTCCAAGATCAGCCATCAGTGATGCCGGAGAGGGTATTTCTGCTCTGGGTGGCAGTGAAGCCTCAGATTCCTGCAGTTCAGAGTCCATCAAGCTACTTTCTGTAAGTGCTTGACTGAGCTTAATTGAGATCTCTCATTTAGAAACTGGCTGGCTGAGAAGCTCTAAGGAGGTTAGGGGTGAAAGGGCCCCAGCCAGAAAACTAAGGAAGCCTGATGTCCATGTTCATGCCTTGTAAGTCTTGTTCTACTTAGGAATATCCATTATTGAGGCTCTTCTCCCTAATCCCCCTTGAAAGAAGAGAATTTCTTCTGCTTCCATCGGTGTCTGAGAGGCAGAGAGCATGAGTAGCTCTTGTCATTAGAACAGCTGTGCTAAGACTCTGAAAGGAGGAACATCCCAGATGGTAGAGAGAGCGCCTCACCAGGCTGTGGGAGACCTGGGCTCTAGTCATCCCCAACATTTCCCATTGGCTCTTTGTATGTGGACAAGCCCTCCTCATCTCGGGGACTCTCTTGCCTCATCTCTAGGATGGGGCTGATGCTACTTTATCTTCCGGAAGGCAAGAGAGTGTAACCATGACCTGTAGACTCTAAGTGCCAGAGTCTACTGCACAGTCAGTCTTGAGAGCAGATGGGTCAGAGTGACAAGCCACTGGGGAAGGAGAAGTATAAGAGATTTAGGGTCAGCACTTGTGCAGACTTTATATGCCTTTCTAGAGGTTTATGACAAGATTGCAAAGTGAGGAAGAACCTCAAGATTCCAACTTTTCATGTCTTTCTCTGTGACCTCCCGTCTTCAGGCAGGGCATCCGTATCCCTATGGCACCTTGGTAAGGGATTTTGTGGTATGGTGGAAAGCATCTAGGTCCCGATTCTGGCTGCTTTTCTTCCTAGCCATATGACACTTGGACATGTCAACTGACCTTTCGATTCTCACTTTCTTCATCTGAAAATGGGTTGTATGGAGATTAAATGAAATAATGGGTATATAATGTTCCAAAATGCGGGATTATGAAAGTAGTTTGTAGTTTTTTGGGAGAGGATATTTACATCTTCCCTATGTGCAACAGAAGCAACCTTTGCCGAACACTCAATATATCACCTCATTTCATCCTCACAGCACTCCTGTGAGTTAAGTGATATCATACCCATCTTATAGATGAAAGAATTGGAATCCAGGGAGTTTAGGCAACTGGCTGGGATTTGACCCTGCTGTGATAGAGTTTCAAAGCATTCGGGCTCCTTGAGACCATGCTGGTTCTGCCTTTCTGCTATTTTCAATGCAAATGTATTGCCAGAAAATATTTCTCTTATGTCTTTGTGAGTTTTTATTCAACTAGAAAATGGCCAACTAAAGTTTTTTTCCCAACAAGATTTTGAGGGAAACAGAGTGCTCTTCAATAGAGACTCTATTTTCATCTCTCGCTTGAACTACTTCTCTACCTGAACACAGACAGCATGTGGGTGGAAGGAGTTGCTCTAGTTTTTCACCATTTAAAAACATTCTGAGTCCACTCAAGTCCACCCCGACACATTGAATAGCAGCCAAGGCATCTTGTACCTCTTTCCTTTTCCTTCTTTCCTCTTTAAATCAGCACAGGCAGATGATACCAGTTTGGTTTTAGTGGCAGAGAGAGAATCACTGTCATCCATGCCTGTTTAGTTCTATATATTTGTCACTACATCCACCATTCCAGAATAGTGCCTGGCACAGAGCAAATAGGCAGAGACTTTATACGTCTTTGTTGCATAATTCCAGCCAAGAGCACAGCTACGTAACTTTGGGTGCACTGCAAAACCTTTATGACTCCCCATTTTTAAATAACTAAACCTGACCTGGAGGTTCTAAGTAGATTAATTTTGTTGAACTATATAAATACTCTTCAGATCCATGGCTATATATTTCCCGCAGTGGGTACTGTTATCAAGCTGATCTCTGAGCACTTACAGAAACCCCTTGCAAGTGAACACTTTTCACTTTTAGAATCATCTTCCCATGCAGTTTTTTGTTCGATCCATAGTAGCCTTTTGGTTCTTAGCCCAGTGCTTTTGTTGCCCAAAGATGACAGATGGGGCCTATTAAAATCTGCTGGACTTTCTGTTTCCTGAAACCCCCATTAGTTTTCTGAGGTGTAGTAGAGATTTTGGGGAGCATTAATAATTTCAAAGAGCAGACAATCTTGAGGTCTTTCTCCCTTAGCTTTTGGATAACCTACCATGGTTATCCTAGGTAACTCACGTTTCCTAGGAGAGTAGACAAATCTTAGGTGTGTTCACTATTGCCTGATATAAAAATGAGGCTGTGGGGCTTGGACAGACATAACTAATGTGGGGGAAAGATAACCCAGAGTTACAGACGTCCGCCAGGGGAGGTCTGTCTGGAAGTGAAATGTTTCTGTGCCTGAACAACAATTAGATAACAGATTGCGGAGAATGTTAAATGCTAATATTGCTCAATACTGTGGAGCATGGCGGGTTCATGATGGCATTAAGGATCCACTTCCTTCCTGTGCATCCTTAAAACCCAGCAGTTTCAAATATTTGTAGGTTTTCAAAACAGGAAACTGTTGCTTCAGTGTTCTATTCACTTTCCCAGCAACTCAGTTGATCCAAATTGCCTGGGACCAAATATTTTCCTCTGAGACCAAACGGATTCGTGGTTCATCTCTCTGCCTGGAGATTTTGAGGAGATACTGTTTGTTTTCCCTAATCTTAATCACTGGGAAATTGACTGGCGGTTCTATCTAGAATTACAAGTCATTCCTGACCAGTTTAGGAATTTAAGCGATGTATCACATGGCAAGGTGCAACTGTTCTTGGAGAGAACCAAACTTTCTAGCTCCTCTGAAGATGAGCGATCATTGAGCAACCTTAATCTTTAAAATATTCCTCTGTCCATTGCAAAATGGGCAGAGTTGAAGCTTAGAAGGATCACATTAAAGTGTACGGTGAGTTAAGAGACCCTCTCCCAATCCCCCTTCAGGCTGTTCACTGTCTCAAAAGGAAAGCCTAGGTCATTATTTTGGGATTTTGGTTTACAAAGACTTCAGGAGCTGGCTGTAGTAGCATAGACCTGGAGACCTCCCTAAGTGTTTTTATTTTCTCCCTTGAACATCTGCCTTTTTCTGTCATCCATAGATCAGTCTGATTTAGGTTGAACCACAGTTTGTGCACTGTCTTTCCAGAACCCATTTGGCAAAGTCGTCTGGTGGCACTGTTATTGGTCTAATGCGGCGAGGGCTGATTATTCTGATTATTCTGACATCTGGCAAATGGGCAATTTTATTTTGTATTTATTTATTCATCAATACCTCTTTCCAAAAGAGATTTAAAGTGGCTATAAAAATGCATAATGTAGCAAGATACAGTAAATTAAAAATGAGGAGTGAGATCTGGGCAAAGGGAAAGTACAGGTGGGCAGACAGTAATGAGGAGTCGGAAGCAAGATTTGGTTCATGTGACTTTTGTCCTGTAACCTAAATCTGTGCTGGAGATGATGGCCCTCAGGGGGTGCAGGCTCCTTATTATAGTTTGATTTTACCTCCTTGCCCAAGTGTAAGAGGATAATATATGTAAAGCCACTAGAAAAGTCCTGGGCATAGAAAGGCGCTCACTCCAGGGCATTATTAATAACTTTCATCATTTCTGTAATCATGAGCCATGAGACAGTGGCTGGGTACATGACCCTGGAACCTGACAGACCACAGCTCAAATGCCTGCCTAGGAATTTACCTAAACCAAGTTTCTTAATCTCTGCAAGCCCCTGTTTCCTAGTCTATAAATAGGGATAGTAAACATATGTCCTGTGTTGGGGTATTGTGAGAAGTAAATGAGGCAGTTCGTATAAAATACCTAGAACAGTATTTATCACACAGTGAATACTTTCTTAATGTCAGTCATTAATACTCATAGATACTCTTTTCCTCTGTCATTAGACTTTTAAGAGGAGAAGGGAGACCATCGTGCTATAGAACAGGATACAGCATTTGAGGTCTGTTAGTTCCGTCTTTTTATGTGAGGATGCACATCAAGAGATGGGAGAGACCTGCTTTAGTGGCAGGACCCACACTTGAATCCAGGCCTCCAGGTGCTGTTTCCAGCCTTCCTATTATATGCTCTCTCTGGCTTATCATGGTCAACTGCTATTCCCTGACCGTGTCACTCTCTCCATAGGAAAATGCTTCCTCCTCCTTTCCCAGAGCACAAACCTAAAAGTGTTTCTTAGAGCAATTGTAGAATGAAATGGGTTTCCTGATTTGTGCTTCCCCAGTTGGGGGTGCCTGAGGCTGGGCAGGAGCATCCCACTTCCTGGGCCAAAATGATGACCGTAGTGTAAGCTAATGTTAAGCACAGTGAATTTGGAGCCGGAAGAACTGGTGCTGTTTATTGACTGTGGTCTTGGGAAAGTAGCTTACCCACGTTGAGTCTTATTTTAGGCAGCAAAAAAGTGGAAATAAATTAAATTTGGGAGCAACTTAAAAACCTAGTGTTTGAAAGATACTTTTTATAATAGTTTTGGATATGAATTGTTTACACTGTAATAAAAGTACAAAAAGTAACATCTGAATGTTACTAGGCAGAGTATGCTGTTTCCATTAATTTAAATTATATTTTTTCTTCTCATAGCACAGCTGTGCTGTTATTATTCTTTTTACAATCATACATGTATTTTATTATTTTAATTGACAAATAAAACTTGTATATATTTATGCAGTACAATGTGATGTTTTCATAAATGTGTACAATTTGGAATGATTGAACAAGCTAATTAACATATCTGTCATCTGACTTAGCATTTTTTGTGGTGAGACATTTAAAATGTACTCATCAATTTTGAAATATACATTATTAATAACTATAGTCACCATGCTATACTATAGATTTCAAGAACCTATTCCTCCTGTCTAAGTGAAAGTTTCTACCCTTTGACCGTCATGTCCTCGTTTCACCCCCCAACCTCTGTAATGTGTGTTATATTTTCTAAGACACGAGAAGGAACCAAAACAAATTGAATTTACTATAGAGTAAGCTAAAGAAAGAGGGGGGACAGAAAGACAAAGCAGGGGTGGGGCCCCGGGAAGATGAGAGGAAGAAGGGAGAAAGGAAGAGGGTAAAAGGAAAAAGGAAGAAAATAAACAGAAAATGAAAAAAAATAGCAAATACTAACAAAATCAAATTCTGGCCCATCAGAAAGACGGAGGGGGCAAACTTCTAGCACAAATAAACAATACTGGATAAAAAGGAGAATAATCTTATATTCAGGGTTTTTTCCCTTCAACTTTTATTTTAAGTTCAGGGGAGCATGTGCAGCTGTTATTGTCAGTGTCTAGATGTTGAGGCCGAGACTTGAGGTCAGGTAACTTGTACAAGGTCACACAAATAGAAATGCCTGAGTCTGAGTTTGGAACAAACTCTGTCTTCTGGGCCCATTTTCTTAGCCACTATGTATATTTGTGGGATTCCAGCCTTACCTTTGTGCTGGGTGATCTTAGGTTGATTATTGAGCCTCTAGCATCTTAGGAGCTTCTCTCTGCTATCAGGAGGCTAATACTTCTGATCAATGTTGCCTGAAACATGTCTCCCATGAAAACCTGAAAACCTCCATATATTTTGTAATCGGAGCAAGGTGGTCCACTGCTGGCATTTTATGTCTTTATTTTCTATTAGTTGTAGCTAAATGACATATGCAATTACATATGTGTAGTTACCTGATTCCCAGGATTTCTGCTAAAATGTCACCTTTTCAACGAGTCTTTTTGATGGTCTTTTTTTTTTTTTGAGACGGAGTCTCGCTCTGTCGCCCAGGCTGGAGTGCACTGGCCAGATCTCAGCTCACTGCAAGCTTCGCCTCCCGGGTTCACACCATTCTCCTGCCTCAGCCTCCCGAGTAGCTGGGACTACAGGCGCCCGCCACCTCGCCCGGCTAGTTTTGTATTTTTTTTTTTAGTAGAGACAGGGTTTCACCGTGTTAGCCAGGATGGTCTCGATCTCCTGACCTCGTGATCCGCCCGTCTCGGCCTCCCAAAGTGCTGGGATTACAGGCTTTGATGGTCTTAATATCCTTATCCTTACTTTGATACTTCTAATTCCTCATACACTGCAGCATTTGTTTTTACACAGCACTTATTAACTTCTATCATGTTAGAAGAATATATTTCTTCTTTTTTGGACATATATATGCCAGGCTCCACTAGAATAAGCATGAAGGCAGGAACCTTTGTTTTGTTCCAAGTAACTAGAAAAGGGCCTGCTACACAGTAGGTTCTCAGTAGATTCTTATTAAATAAATAGATGAATATAGCCTCTTTTTTCCTTTGGCCAGGATGATTTACATGAACTCCTCTTGAGAACATGGTGAATCATTATTCTGGGAGAAGATCAGGATAAGATTTGGCCTTAAGTATAGAAAAACAACCTAAATATTTACCCTATGAAGAACTCAGTGGGGGAAAAGACTCCCACCAGATGCTGAACATTACTCAAAAATTAGATCAGCTTTTGCCAAACATTGATCAAGGTTTTACTTTATTATTTATCTAAAGTCCTATGAGATCTTTTCCAAATTCAGTTGTTTCAAAGATGGAAAGAGGACAAGAAGAATCACCTATGAAGTCCACATTCACTATGTTCATTACTCTAAATTATCAGTGTTCAAAAGCACAGAGAATATTTTCCCAATACCTGGCAAGAACCCCATCTGTATTAGAATTCAAAACTCAGTGTGCTGGCTTTGTCTCTTAATGAGTTTTGCAGGCTAATTCTGGAATAGCCTGATTCATGTATCTCACTGATTGATAATGACGTGGTATTAAAAAAGCTAGGACAGTTCCTTTGGAATAAGAGGAGAACTTGGAAACCAGGCCATGCTGCTTGGCAGGAACAGAGAGGAAGAGGCGACTTGGCAGGCAATGGGCTATAGAGGTCCTGACAGTGCTTGTTCTTTATGACTCACTGTCTAGCATACAAATCCGTTGTGCATATATGCACATCAGAAACAGCCCTAAAGAAAGGTGGAGTTGATGCTGGAACTCCAGGTGGCTGTGGACTTATGATTCTAGAATGTATATGAACCTAGGAGCATGTCACTCATATTATCTCAGAATTTAGAAAAAATAATTCTAAGTGTGTGTCAGACCATGTGCAACATACTATGTAAATTATGTCCTTCACAATAATGTTATAACTTGGGCATTGTAATCCTCATGTAACAAAGAAGGAGGCTGAAGTTCAGAAAGGTTACTTAACTTGCTGAAGGTCTGAAGGTATTCAAACCTACACCTTATTTCAAAGCCCGTGTCTTTTATACTACACCACTAGGGTTTCTTCAACAAAGTGCTTTCTTCCTCCACACGAGGCTGATTAAGGTTTCCAATTTGGTACCTGTCAGAAGTTTTGGAAGTGCCTCAGGAATTGAGGTCTAACCTAGGCTTTGCCTATTTACCAATTGTGAAATCTGGGTCACTTCACTTCTTTGACCCTCATATTCTTCTGTCAAAAATGGGATTAACAATATGTGTTTCACGCAGGAACAGAAAACCAAACACTCCATGTTCTTACTTATAAGTGGGAGCTGAACAAGGAGAACACATGGACACAGGGAGGGGAGCAACACATACTGGGGCCTGTTAGGGGAGGGCGAGAGGTGAGGAGGACATTAGGAAAAAACGCTACTGTATGCTGGGCTTAATACCTAGGTGATGGATTGACAGGTGCAGCAAGCCACCATGACACACATTTACCTATGTAACAAGCTGGCACATCCTGCACATGTAGCCCGGAACTTAACAAATAAAATAAAATAAAAATAGAAACAATATGTGCTTCGAAGGATTTCTGAAGGATCAAGTAAAACAAAGTTTGTGAAAATGTAAAGTGCTTTACAAATCTAAAAGATTATTATAATTACTGAGCAATGATCAAGTCAAGCCACTACTGCCTTAATTTATCTTCGATGAGACGTTATTATTATTATTTTTTAATTTCAGTGGATAACGTTGGCTTCATGGCAGAAAATGGCACCATGGTGACAGAATTTGTTCTGATGGGGTTCCAGTTGCAGGCAGACCTGCAGATAGGTCTTTTCTTTGTGTTTCTGGTCGTTTTTCTCATCACCATGGTGGGCAACCTGGGCATGATTGTGCTAATTCAGACTGACCCTCGGCTCCAGACTCCCATGTACTACTTCCTCAGTCATCTTTCCTTGCTGGACATTTGCTACTCTTCTGTTATTGTTCCTCAGTTTCTTGAGACTTTGGGAACTGATAAGATGGTTATCACCTATGAGTGCTGTGCAAGCCAATTCTTCTTTTTCACACTCTGTGCTAGCACTGAGTGTTTCCTTTTGGCTGTGATGGCTTATGACTGCTACGTGGCTGTGTGTAACCCTCTCCTCTATGCCATAGCCATGACACCACAGACCCGCCTGGGGCTGGTGGCTGGGGCATATGCTGGTGCCATAGTCAATTCTGTGATCCACACTGGCTGCACCTTCTCTATCTCCTTCTGTAAGTCCAACCATGTAGACTTCTTTTTCTGTGACCTCCCACCCCTGCTGAAGCTTGCCTGTAGTGAAACCAGGCCAAGGGAATGGGTAATCTACCTCTTAGCTTTTCTGGTCATCACAACCAGCATTTCAGTGATTCTTACGTCATACTTGTTCATCATTCAGGCTATTCTGAAGATTTGTACAGCAGGTGGCAAAGCCAAGACCTTCTCCACCTGTGCTTCTCACATGACTGCAGTGACTCTTTTCTTTGGAACACTCATATTCATATACCTGAAAGGCAACATGGGCAAATCACTTGAGGAAGACAAGATTGTGTCAATATTTTACGCTGTGGTCATCCCCATGCTAAATCCAATGATCTACAGCCTGAGAAACAAAGATGTGAAGGAGGCTCTGAAGAAAGTTTTCAATAGGATGAGGGTTTCCCAAACAGAGTAACTCTTGAGCTCCATCAATCCAGAAGTTTCTGCAAATCCTACTCTGGGCTTTTGTCTCGTCCTCTTAACACATGAACCAGATCTCATAATTACAAAGACATATTGAGGCAGAAAAAGTGAGATTTGGGTTCCAGTACTTTCTTTATTGGCTCTATGACCTAGAGCCAGAAATGATCCACTTCAGTTTTCTCATCAGTAGAATTTCTGCCTTGCTATGGGGAAAGGTCAAGAGATCTTCAGCCAGGATCAAGAGAGAGGGAATGCCAAAAGGCTTTGTAAAAAGTAACATGCTATAAAATATAGATCTTTTTCTTATCATCCTGCATATTGTGGAGCATTTTCTCAGCTATTTGGATTTTTTTCTATTAAGATCATTTTTGTGCCTAACATGATTACAAAACAGTAACTCATTGTTTACCTAGTAAGGGGTAGTCACGTTTTTGATTGTGGATTGTAGTGTGGATATCGGCCTTGATGAAAGAAAACTTTTCTTAACATTCAGTCATACCCAATTTAGGATTTGCCATGGAAAAAAGGAGGTGTGTTAGCCTGCTTCCCAAGATGGCATAGAGGACTCAGACACTGTGGAAAAAAGAAGGATGTAAAGATTTGCATTAATTATTGGAAACAATTTGATCTTGATGTAGGGCTGAAGTGAGTCCCATATATAACTTTGTAATATTTCTTGATCACCAAAGGTCAGAAGCTCTATTTTATTTCTGAAGCATTGTTCATGGACCATCTGCCTCAATTAACTCAAGTTATTTCCTATTCTCCAGTAATGAAAACCATTATCTACTTTCATCTCCTCTAGGACATTTACTCTATTGTCAGAAGACAGATAACAATGAATCTGACTGCCACTTTTTAATGACTTCCTCATCTGCTAGAAATATTACCTGGGAAATATCTCCATAGAGACTTCACAATTTTATTCATCAATTCAGCAAATATATACTATCTACTATGTATCAAATATTAAGTTTAGAGTAATAAATAAGATAGATATGGTTCCTTCAGCATGGAGATTAGAACTTGGGACATAGACAGATATTCAACCATTGCACAGTTAATTAATTAATTATTTTTTACAATTTTGGAAAGTGAAACAAAGGAAGCAGCACAGGGTGTTATTAGGCTGTATAATTGGGCGCCAACCAAGTTTGGTGTGATCAGAAAAGGCTTCTGAGAGAAATTAACATTTAAGCAGAGGCTTTGAGAATAAGTATGCCATAGTCATGGGTTGTGGAGACTCTTCTAGACAGAAAGAGTTGCAAATTCAAAGTCCTGTGAAATGGGATGCCTTGAGGAACTGGGATTGGCTGCAGCATGAGGGAGTGGGTCTTAGGGTGAGATGCAACTGGTGAATTCCAGAGAAACTGTGTCACAGAGCCTTGTGGATTTGCTTAGGGACTTGTGAACTTTATTTCCAAAGTAGAGTGTGAAATGGTCAGATAGGAATTTTTAAAAGATTCCTTTGGCTGCAGTGTGATGAGTGGAAAGGAGGCTGGTGGTGGTGGAGTTGGAGGGAAATAGAACCACTTTGTCTATGAAACAACAGCTGGTACATCCCAGTGCATGGCATTTGATTTCCATGCAATACTGTATGCTTCATTCTAGGACACATGTTACATTAGAGAAAGCTGGCGGGTGCATGACTTTGATGGTGGCTTAGGACTGATTCTTGGCAAAGTGGCAAAATTAGGGAAATGTGTTTTTGGTGATGCCCACCTTTTCATTGGTGCACTTTTCCTTCCATAAAGTGTGACCTTTCTCAGGTAGACACAGGTATATGCTATTTGTCCCTTCATCAAAATGATCATCAACTACTCTTTCTTAAGGGGTCAGCATGTTTCCATTAACCTCCTACCATATGCCAGACTGTGTTAATGAGCTTAAGAAACCACCCTTTAATGGGCTTCTTCTGTGCTTAAAGGCGAGGAAAGTCTTCAAATGTAAAAACAAAGAAATGAGCAAAATGCTAGACAGTGGGGGTTTGCTATTTTGATAGTGGCAGGAAAAACCTCATACCTCTCCCAATTTCTACTTTGTGAGTGGCAACCAATTTTGCCTATAAATGAGTGATCTTTGATACATCTGCATTGTTTTATGTTTATACATTTGCCTCGTCTATGCACCAAGTGGATGAAAATAAAATGAAGTTTTAGTGTGTTTTAGGCAATTATCTTCTGATTAATGTAAAAAGCACTGAGGAACAGCATATATTGTATTGCTATTATACATATTAATAAATGAATAAAAACATTCATAAATTATCTAATTTGTTTCACATTCTGTACTGAGTTTCCACTTATTTATAGTTTTCTTTTTTTTATTATTATTATACTTTAAGTTCTAGGGTACATGTGCACAACGTGCAGGTTTGTTACATATGTATACTTGTGCCATGTTGGTGTGCTGCACCCATCAACTCGTCAGCACCCATTAATTCGTCATTTATATCAGGTATAACTCCCAATGCAATCCCTCCCCTCTCCCCCCTCCCCATGATAGGCCCCGATGTGTGATGTTCCCCTTCCCGAGTCCAAGTGATGTCATTGTTCAGTTCCCACCTATGAGTGAGAACATG
>NW_016814544.1:1520017-1553539 GCF_001698545.2 Rhinopithecus bieti
CTTTTTAGCTGTGCCCTGTCCCCAGAGGTGGAGTCTACAGAGACAGGCAGGTTTCCTTGAGCTGCTGTGAGCTCCACCCAGTTCGAGCTTCCCAGCGGCTTTGTTTACCTACTTAAGCCTCAGCAATGGCGGGCGCCCCTCCCCCAGCCTCGCTGCTGCCTTGCGGTTAGATCACAGACTGCTGTGCTAGCAATGAGGGAGACTCCGTGGCCGTGGGACCCTCCCGGCCAGGTGTGGCTATAATCTCCTGGTGTGCCCGTTTGCTTAAAGCGTAGTATTGGGGTGGGAGTTACCCGATTTTCAAGGTGTTGTGTGTCTCAGTTCCCCTGGCTAGGAAAAGGGATTCCCTTCCCCTTTGCCCTACCCAGGTGAGGCCATGCCTTGCCCTGCTTCAGCTCTGGCTGGTCGGGCTGCAGCAGCTGACCAGCACCAATTGTCCGGCAGTCCCCAGTGAGATGACCCCAGTACCTCGGTTGAAAATGCAGAAATCACCGGTCTTCTGTGTCACTCACGCTGGGAGTTGGAGACTGGAGCTGTTCCTATTCGGCCATCTTGCTCCGCCCCCCCACTTATCTTATTTAAAGATTTCATTCTTAAAATAAAAAGTCTCATTCTTAAAATAGACTCTGCACATACTCTTTTAGAAATAGAATTCAGTCAGGAATTCTGGCATTGTTTTCTTTTTTTCCCCTCTCACTTCTGAGTGTATTTCTTTTAGGAACTAGACTTTGGAATTATACATTTTTAGCTATAATACTTTGGCCTCAATTTGCCAACAATGACATTGGAAAGATGAAGAAAGCAGATCCTCAAACTCTGAACTGACCCATTAAATTCAATTCACCAAGAGGCCAAAGTACTATGTTCTTGATCACTTAGAGTGACATCAAAACTTTAATTATGGATTTGTATTTTTCACATATATTAAGCTAAATAAAGTAGATTATCAGCTAAATAAATAAAGCTAAATAAATTAGATTATCAGCATGAGGGCATGGGTCTAGCGTAGAAGGATGGAGTATAAACCATACAACACATATTCTAGGGTCTTTGGCAGAAGTGTGTGTGTGTATATATATAAATATATATATATATGTTTGTGTATGGGAATGCATTTTGTCTGAGGGAGCCACAATGCTTCAAATAAGATCAAAAACAACCACACACCATTTTTCTTTTGTCATGAAGATCAGTACAAGACGGATAGAAATATTTACCAGATTTCTTTTTTACCTCCTTGCTCCAATTCTATTTGTCTAAGCTACAGGGAAGGGAAAATGCCATCAAAGCCATGTGCAAATGACTACAAGAACAGAGCTGCCCAGGCCCCAATGCCACCATCCCCGTGGATCTCCCGTACCTTTTTGGTGGCTATGGGGCTAAAGGGCAAAAGAGAAATGAAGCATTTTGGTTTGAAGGTTTTACTGGTGATGGAGTTCAAGGAAGGTAAGACAGCTCTAGTTTTTGAATCTCATTTTGCCTGATTCTGAATTCAAACCTCAAACTACATTTTCTCCTGAATCTTTCAGATAGAGGATAAATCACCAGAGAAACTGGGGAGAGCCGACAGAAGTTGAAAAGAAAGTAGGCTGTCGGCTTCCCTGTAGTGGATCCGCGAAGTTGCTTGTGGAGATCAAGATGCTTCATGGACATTATACAATTCATCCTTTTGGTCCTGTTAGAAAAGACACTCTCAGCTATTTCCACTCATCTCTTCTTCAAAAATCATGAGGTTTTTCTGAAAGTAGTTGAAAAGAACATTGTGTCTTTTTCTCCACATCTTTGTCCTTATTTAAAACATAATAGTGAAACACAAAAATAAAAAATGACAGCAAAAGCAGCAAAAAAGTGCTTTTGATCTTGTAATGGAATGAATATCTAAACTCTTTCTAATTCTACCCTTACTAAATTTGCTTCTTTGGGTATTAAAACCCCTGAAAAAAGCATTGTAAAAATAGCCTGTTGACATCTGTTGTTTTATATATAGACAGAGCCTAAAATATTTCATTCATTAATTCAATAAATTATCTCTGTATTGAGGAGCTGGGCACTCTGCTCCTCGCTGTATTCCTGGTGTGTTGCTTAGGACTTCGCACATAGTTGGCACTTAACTAACTTAAAACATTTCCTCTTGATTGTTTAAAAGCTTCTTTGGCAATGAAATACACGTAATATTGAAACTTACATGGTTAAAAAAATTTACCATTTTAACCATGTAAGTACACAATTTGGTGGCATTAAGTACATTCATATTGTCTTGCAACCATCACCACTATCCCTCTCCAGAACTTTTTCATCATCCCAAACTGAAACTCTGTACCCATTAACTCCCCATTTCCCTCTGCCCCCTGCAATCACCATTCTAGTTCTGTTTCTACGGATTTGCTTCTTCTAAGTACTTCATAAAGGTGGAATCATATAATATTTGTGTTTCTGTGTCTGGCTTCTTTCATTTAGCATAATGTTCTCAAGGTTCATGCAGTTTGTAGCAAATATCAGAACTCCATTGCTTTTTATAAATCAATAATAGTCTGTTGCGTGGATAGATCATATTTTGTTTATTCGTTAATCTGTTGGTGGACACTTGGGTAGTTTCTATATTTTGGCTATTGTGGATAATGTTGCTATAAACGTGGGTGAACAAAGATTTGTTCAAGTTCCTGTTTCTTATTATTTTGTATAGTATATACTACTTAAAAGTGGAATTGTTGGATCATACGGTAAATCTATGCTTAACTTTTTGAGGAACCACCTACTGTTTTTCACAGCAGCTGCACCGTTTTGCATTCCCACTGGCAATATATAAGGGTTCTAAGTTTTTCACATGCTCAACACTTATTTTCCATTTTTTTGGTAATAGCTATTCTAACGGGCATGAAGTAGTATTTCATTGTGGTTTTGAATCGCATTACCTAATGACTAGTGATGCTGAACATCTTTTCATGTTCTTATTAGCCATTTGTGTATCTTCTTGGATAAATGCCTATTCACGTTCTTTACTCATATTTAAGTTGGGTTGTTTGGGCCTGGTGTGGTAGCTCACTCCTATAATTCTAGTGTTTGGGGAGAACCCCTGGTCTCAAGCGATCCTCCTACCTTGGCCTCCCCAACCACTGGGCAACATGATAAGACCCTGCCTCTGCAAAAAATAAAAATAAATTGGATTGTTTGTTTTTTATTGTTGAGTTGCGTGAGCTCTTTATATGTAGTCATGTACCATATAAGGATATTTCAATCAATGATGGATCACATATCAATGGTGGTTCCAGGAGGTTATAATGGAGCTGAAAATTTCCATCTCCTATGGACATTGTAAACATCCTAACATCATAGGACAACACATGACTCACATGTTCATGGTAATGGTGGTGTAAACAAACCTACTGCACTGTCAGCCATATAAAAGTGTAGCACATACAATTATGCACAGTACATATATACTTGATAATAAAAGAAGATGTTACTAGTTTATGTAGTTAATATACTAATGTGTTGTTATTTTAGAGTGTATTGCTTCTACTCACAGAAAGCAAGTTAACTCTAAAACAGCCCCAGGCAGGTCCTTCAGGAGGTATTCTAGAAGAAGGCATCATCATCATAGGAGATGACAGCTCCATGCATGTTATTGCCCTGAAGACCTTCTAGTAAGACAAGATGTGCTTTTGGTACGATACCTAAAAAATCTTTGCCACATCCAATGTCATGAAGCTTTTCCTCTATGTTTTGTTCTAAGAGTTTTGTCATTTTAGCCTTTATGTTTAGGTATTTTATCCCTTTTTAGTTCATTTTTGTATGGGTATGCCACATGCAAGTTAAGGACCCAACTTTATTCTTTTGCATGGGATATCCAGTTTTCCTAGCATCGTTTGTTGAAAAGAGGCACTCAACTAACTTTTACTGAGATCCTTAATACAATGAGAGGAGATGTGGTACAAAAAGTCTCAGGATTAACAGAAAAGAGCTCTCATGCTCATTTTCAGGCCCACCCTTCTTCTTTCTCATCTATTGTTGGCTCCTTTTTACCTGTGGGGCAAATGAAGCCTGGGATGGTTAAATAATCCCAGGTACCCTGCCCCAGGTACCACAGCTAAGTAGCAACTGTGTCTTAATGTTGCTTTTGAGAAGGTGGTGTTGCATCATTTGCTTTCATAGTTTACTTGGGGAAGGGGATGTTCCTCAGGGAAGGCAAATCCAGATCTGCAGAAGAGTGAATGACAGTTTGAAAAACTGTCTTTGGTATGACTCTTGTTTCATAATACAAATAACATAAAGTAAAACTCTTCTGTTGAAAGCTTGTGGGACTGCACAGATGTTAGAGTGCAAGCGCTGGATGAATGTGAACTAAAATGCTGGGGAACATAGGTCTAGTGGGTATTAGCTCATTAAAACTATGTATACACAACCAGTCCTTATTGAGAAAAGACATTTCTAGATGATATAGCCAGTGAATTTATGAATTTATGTCTTAGTTTTCAGTCCCCCAACCTTTTTCTTTTTTTTAACCTTGCACACAGAATTACCCCAGGCATAATGATAACTGCCTTAGTTCTAAAGTTACTCAGTCTCTCCAGTTGCTCTCGGTACTTAAATTTCTTTTCAAGTTCCAATAATCTACTGTAGGTAAGAGAATTGGGGTAGAAAGACACTCCAAGACAGTTCAGATTGCATCTTTATCAGGAACCTTGACACAGAGACTGCTGAGTTAACCAGACCATTGTTGCATTTCCCAGGAGCTCTGACAGGCTATGGGGAAATCCTCTCAGGCCAGGAGAATAGCGGTAATGAGTTCCAGAAATTACAGATCGAGTAGAGAAATACAGATCGAGTATTACAAGAAGATTGGTATGAGGACCTGGGGAGGTACAGGTGGCAGCTAGTTCTGGAAGCCATGATGTGACTCAGGGATAGGTGGGAGGAGAAGATAAAGAATAGAAACTAATGAAATGGCAGAATCAGAACGTTTATTTTATTTTAAAGCTTTATTTATAATTCACAGATAATATTTGTACATATTTATGAAATTCAGGACATTTAAAATAAGCTAATCACGGAATTCTCTCCAGAAGGGCTGTTTCAATTTGCATTGAATGAAAATGCTGGATCTCCTGTGATCTGACAGCACTCGGGAGCATTCATTTTAAAATATCATGGCCTACACTTACTTGGAAAGTATCTCATTATTTTAATTTGTATTTGTTTGATTATTAATGAGCTTCAGAATCATCTCATTTGTTTGCATCATTTATATTTCTTTTGTAAATTTTTTATGTGCTTTGTTGATTGATTCATAAGAGTAATTTTACCTTAGAAAATCAGTCCTTTGTCTGTCATTTGTATTGCAAATATTTTCACAAATTTGCCTTTTGAGTTCACTCATGATGCTTTTAACTTCCAAAAATGTTAAAATTTGATGTAGTTAGATTTATTCATTTTTTCTTTTATAGCTTCTAGGTTTTCTATTGATTTTAGAAAGGCCTTCTCTCCAAGATAATCAAATTATTTACTTTTTTAAATATTTGCTACAATTTCATTTTTTATGTCTCACATCTTGGATTCATCTTGAATTAATTTGCACACATGACAGTGCAAGTTTCCATTTCTCTGGGAGATTGCTGGGCGACATGTCTCCCTCTGGAATGCAAGCTCCAGGAGGGCAGGCACTTAGCTTGCGCTGCTTGCCAAAGTGATGCTGGCGCCTGGCACAGAGCCTGCCACCTGGTAGGCACTTAGTAAGCTCTTCTTTAATTAGTACATGATAAAATTCTAGAAGATAGAGGGATGAGCTGAATCTAGCAGGAAGAAATCTTTATTTCTGGATTTTATCCTCTAAAAGAAATAGAAATAGAATAAAGCATGCCAGGAAAATGAAAACCAAGGTGGTAAAGGAACCAGAAACCAAATTAGAGGAGGCACTGGGGATGCTTACTTTGGAAAAAATTCAGTGAGGAAATCTCTTCCTTTGTTTAGTATTAAGGAGATGGATGCCTTGGCTTTTAGAGTTTAAGAAAGGGCTCTGGAAGGAACTGTTCCAAGAGAGGATGGGTTGTCTTTGGAGATGGTGAGTTCCCTTTCCCTGGGAGTGCTCAAGTGTAGATGTATGTTTTCTTGGGGACTGTTGTGGAAGATTCAAACATCAGGAGCCAAGCAAATGAGTGATATGGACTCAGGATAATTCAATAGGAAAGGGTGGGTCATGCTCCATAGGAGCAATGACCTCTCAGCTCTAACCAAGAGATGCCATGTGTTGCAAGAAATCTGCATTTTGTTTTCAAGAGAAATTTGAAAACGAATTTAAAAAAATGGAAAGTTTATTGATTTTTTAAAACTTGGGTTGGTTTTAAAATCCCGATTTGATGTCTGGATTTCTCTTTTGGCCCGGCAGTTTGCAATCTCCATCACAGATAAAAGTGGAATTGTATATAGAAAGTGGCACAGTTTCTGGACTATATGAGCTTTCAAACTTCTCTAACCTTGGCTCTCTGATTTCCTGAGCTATATAAATGTAAGAGAATATTAATAGTGTCGCTATATCACTAGACTATGACTCAGCATATGAGAAGAGCAGATTGGATGGAGGAAAATTAGGATTTGAGGGAAGGAAGGTTGTCTCTGGAATTACTCTGCTCTGTACAACCTATCATCATTTTATGCCAATAAATATTAATTGTTGGTAATAATAGATGATGAGCATCACACAAGCAAGTCTTAAGAGGAGAGAAAAGGCTAGGAAGTAGTGTTTAAAGAAGTAACAATGGAGAGAGAGAGAGAGAGAGACAGAGAAGGAGAGAGCGAGAGAGAAGGAGGAGGAGGAGGAGGAAGAGGAGGGGAAGGAGGAGGAGGAGGAGAAGGAGGAGGAGAAAGAGGAGGAGAAGGAGGAAGGAAAGCAACTTTAAACTGAAATTCCCTTGTGCATAAAAGGAAATTAAGAGTTTGAGAACTCTACTCTTAGCCCAGTGGCCTGGAGACACAAGGTCTTCTGCAGGCTCCCTTATCCACTAATAAGATTAAGTGTTTTGGCTTAGCATTAAAATAGTGCCATGGATTTTTTTTGTTCTGTGATGAAGCTGAGAGAGTTGAAAAGGAATGGGAATTGTTACTGTTTCCCAATCCAACATTATTTTGTTGCATCTTTATAACTATTATTGGAGAGGGTTGAATGTACAGCCTAAGAGAGATGGCTTTCCTTCGTTTAGTGCAGTAGTGTGACTATAGTTAACAAAATTAACCATACATTTCAAAATAGCTAGAAGAGAAGATCTGAAACATTCCCAACACAAAGAAATGACAAATATTTGAGGTGATGAATATTATAATTACACTGATTTGATCATTACACATGTGCATATACCAAAATAACACATGTACCCCATTAATGTGTACAATTATTATGTATCAATAAAATTTAAAAGAAAGTTTCCCNAAAATTCTAGAAGATAGAGGGATGAGCTGAATCTAGCAGGAAGAAATCTTTATTTCTGGATTTTATCCTCTAAAAGAAATAGAAATAGAATAAAGCATGCCAGGAAAATGAAAACCAAGGTGGTAAAGGAACCAGAAACCAAATTAGAGGAGGCACTGGGGATGCTTACTTTGGAAAAAATTCAGTGAGGAAATCTCTTCCTTTGTTTAGTATTAAGGAGATGGATGCCTTGGCTTTTAGAGTTTAAGAAAGGGCTCTGGAAGGAACTGTTCCAAGAGAGGATGGGTTGTCTTTGGAGATGGTGAGTTCCCTTTCCCTGGGAGTGCTCAAGTGTAGATGTATGTTTTCTTGGGGACTGTTGTGGAAGATTCAAACATCAGGAGCCAAGCAAATGAGTGATATGGACTCAGGATAATTCAATAGGAAAGGGTGGGTCATGCTCCATAGGAGCAATGACCTCTCAGCTCTAACCAAGAGATGCCATGTGTTGCAAGAAATCTGCATTTTGTTTTTCAAGAGAAATTTGAAAACGAATTTAAAAAAATGGAAAGTTTATTGATTTTTTAAAACTTGGGTTGGTTTTAAAATCCCGATTTGATGTCTGGATTTCTCTTTTGGCCCGGCAGTTTGCAATCTCCATCACAGATAAAAGTGGAATTGTATATAGAAAGTGGCACAGTTTCTGGACTATATGAGCTTTCAAACTTCTCTAACCTTGGCTCTCTGATTTCCTGAGCTATATAAATGTAAGAGAATATTAATAGTGTCGCTATATCACTAGACTATGACTCAGCATATGAGAAGAGCAGATTGGATGGAGGAAAAATTAGGATTTGAGGGAAGGAAGGTTGTCTCTGGAATTACTCTGCTCTGTACAACCTATCATCATTTTATGCCAATAAATATTAATTGTTGGTAATAATAGATGATGAGCATCACACAAGCAAGTCTTAAGAGGAGAGAAAAGGCTAGGAAGTAGTGTTTAAAGAAGTAACAATGGAGAGAGAGAGAGAGAGAGAGACAGAGAAGGAGAGAGCGAGAGAGAAGGAGGAGGAGGAGGAGGAAGAGGAGGGGAAGGAGGAGGAGGAGGAGAAGGAGGAGGAGAAAGAGGAGGAGAAGGAGGAAGGAAAGCAACTTTAAACTGAAATTCCCTTGTGCATAAAAGGAAATTAAGAGTTTGAGAACTCTACTCTTAGCCCAGTGGCCTGGAGACACAAGGTCTTCTGCAGGCTCCCTTATCCACTAATAAGATTAAGTGTTTTGGCTTAGCATTAAAAATAGTGCCATGGATTTTTTTTGTTCTGTGATGAAGCTGAGAGAGTTGAAAAGGAATGGGAATTGTTACTGTTTCCCAATCCAACATTATTTTGTTGCATCTTTATAACTATTATTGGAGAGGGTTGAATGTACAGCCTAAGAGAGATGGCTTTCCTTCGTTTAGTGCAGTAGTGTGACTATAGTTAACAAAAATTAACCATACATTTCAAAATAGCTAGAAGAGAAGATCTGAAACATTCCCAACACAAAGAAATGACAAATATTTGAGGTGATGAATATTATAATTACACTGATTTGATCATTACACATGTGCATATACCAAAATAACACATGTACCCCATTAATGTGTACAATTATTATGTATCAATAAAAATTTAAAAAGAAAGTTTCCCAAGGTCACATAACATAGCCAGCAGCTGAGCTAGGATTGAATGTTGGCAGTTTGTCTTTAGAGCAGCATTCAGCCATTGTGAATTTTACCCACGGGGCTCTTCTATCAGGGTGAGCTGTTAGGTGCTTGCTTTTCATTGCTTAGATGATAGTGATTTTAAGGTACTTTATCAGCCAGGTTCTCTAAAGAAACAAAAGAAAATATATTTTTATCTATATACAGCATTTATATTTCTACCTACCTTCCTGCCTACCTACCTACCTGTCTACCTATCTATCTAGAATTATTTTGGAGAATTTGGCTCATATGATAGTAGGGGCTGGCAAGTCTGAAATTTGCAGAGCAGGTGGCAGGCTGAAGACTCAGGGAAGAGATGATGTTGTAGTTCTCAGTCTTAAGTTATGTGGAGGAAGAATTCATTATTTTTTGTGTCTTTTCCCTTAAGTTCTTCAACTTACAGGATGAGGCAGACCCACATTACAAAGAGTAACCCGCTTTACTCAAAGTCAACTGATTAAATGTTAATCATAGCAGAAAAAAATACCTTGATGGCAATGCTTAGGCTGGTGTTTGGTTCAATAACTGGGCACTGTAGCTCAGCCACGTTGATACAGAAAATGAACCACACAGGTTCCTTGAAGATTGTGTGGTTTAGTACTTACTTTTAAGGAAGTGCTCACTCTCAGAGTCGTGCAAGTGCAGGGTCAGTACCTGAAAGTGAGAATCTCCTTAAATTTTGTACTTCCCTTGTCTTACCCTGGTCCTGGCCCTGCTTTCCACAAAAGATCCAAGATAGTGTCTTTAACGTGGGTCTTCTTCCAGCGGTACGAACTGGGAGTCAGACAGACCCAGATTTGATGCTGCCCCCATTATTCCTGTGAGATATTGAACAAGTGGCACAATCATTCTGAGCCTCAGTTTGCTTAACAGTGGAATAGGTATAATAACATCACCTGCTTTCCAAGGATGTTGGGAAGTGACAGAATATCAACTCAGAAACAAGTGTGAAGAGTATGATTTGTTACGGCAAATTCTTTTTTTAATTATAGCAGGATAATTTGTTTTAGCATTTTTTTACAATTTTGGCATATGAAATGGCCAAGTCTTGCCTTTTCCTTTTCTTCTCTTTCTTTTCTTTTCTTTTCTTTTTTTTTTAAGACACAGTCTTGCTCTTTTGCCCAGACTGGAGTGCAGTGGCGCAATCTCAGCTCACTGCAACCTCCGTCTCCCTGGTTAAACGATTCTCCTGCCTCAGCCTCCCGAGTAGCTGGGATTACAGGCACCCACGACCGCGCCCTGTTACTTTTTGTATGTTTAGTAGATGTGGGCTTTCGCCATGTTGGCCAGACTGGTTTTGAACTCCTGACTTCAGGTGATCCTCCTGCCTCGGCCTCCCAAAGTGCTGGGATTACAGGCGTGAGCCACCGCGCCCGGCCAGTCTTGCCTTTCTTTTGTGCATTCCTTGATGCTTCATCTTGATGTACAAAGCCTAGAAATTCAACAAAATAAAAAGTACAAGCCTATCACCAACCCCTGTATAGAGAGAAGAAGAATGCCGCACACAACCAGGAGACAGTGCGATCTGCTGCTACCTTGTGTGGGACAATCCTTGTGTCCACCCATTAAAACAGGGTAGAAGGTAGTTTCGAAAGTACTGTTAGTAGTTCAAATGAAAAGCTGATGTGTAGGTAACAAAATAGGAGTTCTGTAATTGTATCTTTTCCCTAATTCAAAATGGTTTTCTTGGTTAGTGAGGTCTTAAAATACTTAGAAAAAATTACATCTTGTATGACTGTAATTGTATAGGTATTTTACATATGACCATATGGATTAAAGATCTATTTTCCTTATGATAATAAACACATTATTTAACCAACAGAACAACATTGTAATATTTCACGGATATATTGGAGACAAAATTTCCGGAGACTTCTTCTGTGTATTGATCTCTACTCTCTCTTTCTGCTCTCTCTCTTTCTCTGTCACTTTGTGTATCTATCCATACCTTTGATAATTTTTGGCTCTTTTCCTGGATAGCAGAGCCCTTGGCTGGACTTAGACTTTACATTTTGCAGTTTCAGTTGCAGAATAGTTTAATAAACAATTAGCACATGAGAACTAGGGAAAGGGTGTGGATGATGGAGAGCAGGAAAGTTTGAACTTTTAAATAAGATCATAAGGCATTTTTCTTAATAACCTCTGAGTCAACCTGATGCCTTGTAGCATATGGTTTCAGTTGGTCTTAGATTGAAGACCAAAATCCTGAACCTGACCTGTAAGGTTCTAAGTAATCCAGCCCCAACCAACTACTAGGCTTGCCTGGTACCATACTCTCCTTAGCCCTGCCTTGGCTTAAAGGTTCCTTCCAGTCACTCAAATACATGAGTATGGCTAATTCCATACTGTCCAGAGTCTGCTCAGGCCACTCCACAGCCTCTACTCACTTTCCTACCAGGGTCGTTCCTACTGACATTCAGATCTCAGCTTACTTGCTCAGTGATCTTCCCAGGCCTTCCCTGATAGGGTCTATGAACCTCTTATTATTTCTCGTAGCTTTATGTTTCTCTCCTCTGTAGCACTTAACACAAATGTAATTTTACATTTTTCAGTGATTAATATTCAATAACAGTCTATTTCCCCAATTGGATTGTAAACATCATGAAGGCAAGGGCTGTGCCTCTTTGCTCATCATTAAATCCTTATACTCTAGTAGTAAAAATAACACCTGAGAAAAAGGAAAGAAGGAAGAAAAAAAGGAAGGAAGGAAAAGACAGAAAGAAAGAGGAAGGAAGGAAGGAAGGAAGGATTATGGAGTGGTTGAGGTAGCCTCTGCTTAATGCTACACATCCAGCTTATAAGTTCTGTTTGATGACCTGTAAGCCAAGTGAGGATAGCCCATCCTGTTCAGAAAGAATTGTATATTGCTGTTTCAATGACTAGCAGCCTCTACCAGCAGGTCTTTTCCTAATGAGGCTTGAAATACAGATGGAATGTTTTTAAAGAACTCTGAGAACTTCATTTTCTGAAAACTGGAGAAGCAGACGTGAACAGGGAGGTGCATTAGCTGATGCTTTTCTGAGCACTTCAGCTAAATGGCAGATGAGACTTTCTCCCACTCCTCAGGCTTCACTCCTTATTTGACACCTTCTCAGGCTCTCTTAGTCAGGGATTGTTGGCTATGGCAAATAGAAATCTATTCAAGCTAGCTCAGTAGAGTGAGAGGTTTTTTTTTTCTGTAAAGCTAAAGTAGGCAATTTCAAGGATAAGGAAGCTGAACTGCTGTGAGGCCTCATGGGAACTAGACTCCAGGAGCTACTGGGAACCAAAGCTTCATTCTCATGTCTCTGGGGTGTCATGGTCCAACTCAGCTCTGCTTCACTCTGATTATTTCTGTCCTTCTTTAAATCAACTTTCTCTGTTTCTATGGGGCCTCAACCTGGCCACTAGCCCACAAACATACATGACTAGTCAGTTCAAGTTCTCACCACCAAACTGATCATGGTACTTGTGATTTTTGGTTAAAATTCTCCAGAGAATGAACTTGGGTGAACAGGTCAGCCACACTATTGGGCAGATTGTCTGCTGTACATTCAAATAAGGTCTGGGTCATGTTATATAAACATAGCTGCCTAGGTCTGCTGGTTTTTTTTTTTTTTTCATATTTTTCATAGGAAGAGTTTTAAAAGACGTGGGCTATTAGTCCTAATCATGTCCATTATACAGCAAGTGCCCATGTCCTTGCTATATCACGTATCTTTGAAGAGACTATCAATCCTTACCATAGTCTCTTGAATGCCTCTACTTTCAGCAGTGGATACATCATAGCCAAAGGAAAGAAATGGGAACCAAGGTGGTTCCATCTTCCAGGCTATAGTTCCCTGAAACAGGGGAGGCCACCTGACCCAAGGTGGGCTAGTTTGAGGCCCTTCCGCAGGAATTTGGAATTGGAACTGTGAAAGAGTGGTCTTTCTAAGGGGCTGGACTTGTACTATATACAATTGGGAACTGTGGTTAGCCACATTCTGTCATGTGGACTGGGTTGCAAAGGAATCAATTCTTCAGGCATAGAGAAATGTGAGGCTAATGTGCAGAGAGAAGCAGAAATGAGAGACAAGGAAGGAACACTCCCTAGGTTCCTGATAGCTCTTCAAGAACAAGTAGAGCTTTCTTAACTTGGCTGCTTTTTTGCCGGTGGGTTATGTGAGATTCTTTCCAGTCCTTACAATAAGTCCCTTTTAAACATCTTACAGTCACTTGGGTTGGTTTCTGACACTTGCATCCAAATATCTTGACTAATATAAAAATCAGATGTATCAGGAGTAATGTGTAAAATCAGGCCTTCAGAGAAAAAAAAATGTGTTGTCATCTGAGACAATGATGGGAACAGTGGGGACTTCCCCATCCTGAAACTGTCTCTTGGTATGTCCTGGCAAAGAAATTGGTGAACTACCATCACCTGTTATTATCTGAGACTCAGATCACATACCTCCAGAAATGGAGAGGTTAGGGATCTTGGCTAAATATCAGGGTATTGAGAGTATTGTTGCTTCTTGCAGGCTTTTGTAGAGAGCAACTAAATAGAAACAAATTCTTGTCTAGGACTTCCTCATATGGGAAGATACAGAAACCACCCAGCATCAGCTTACAGAATTATAGAAGTTAAAAAAAAATTAGTCATTAGATTGATGGTAGCTTGGAGGGATTGAGAAAGCTTTAATAGATCTCACTCTTCTTGCAGGCAGCCAACCATGAGTCAATTCATGAAGTCCAGTTCAGGGACTTTGAATTTTATTCAAAAGATAAGGACATTGGCAGCATAGGGAAAGAATATTTTGGCTTTGTGTGAAGAATTGACAGAAGAGAATTTAAAAGTAAAACAGACAGACAAGTTTGAAGATAATTGCCACAGTCTAAAACAATTTGATAGTCACCTGGTCTAGAATGGTAGCAGTGAAGATAGAGGTCGGGTTCAAAATATTTTTCTGGAGGTCGATTTGAAAGGGTTTACAGATGGATAGTGTAGCTGACCTAATTTTTAAAAGATACTCCTACCAAATAACATCCAATCCAATGTTCTCTTCTTGCAATAAGATGTTGATACACACCTCCATCAAGAGGCGGGGTTTATGATCTATTTCTCTTGAAACTGAGCAGATCTTAATAACTAGTTCAAGCAGTAAAATGTTGCAGAAGTGATGCTCTGTGACTGCTGAGACTGGGCCATGAAAGGCAATATGGCTTCTGCCTGGCTCTCACTTTCACTTGGAATGTTTGCTTGTAGAACTCAGTCACCATTTTATGAGGAAGCCTAGACTGCATGAAGAGGCCATGTGTAGAGTGTTATGGTCAACAGCTCTGCTAGCCCCTCAGCTGTAGCCAGCACCAACGCTTAGACATGTGATTAAATGAGGCTTCAGTTAATTCAACTTTGAGTCCTTGGGCATTTCAGTTGAGGCCTTGACATGTCCTAAGTGAAATCCTGAATCAGAGAACCCATGAGTGATAATAAATGATTGTTGCAGTTGTAAGCCACTAAGATTTGAGATAATTTATTGTGAAGTGATAGATAACTAAAGATTGAATGTGGGCTATAGGAGGAAAAAGGTAAGTTTGAGATGATTCCAAGAATTTTGATCTGAATGAGTAGAATATTTGTTGTTGTTATTGTTTTTAGAGGTAGAGTCTTGCTCTGTCACCCAGGCTGGAGTACAGTGGCATGATCATAGCTCACTGTAACCTCAAACTCCTGGGCTCAAGCCATTCTCTTGTCTCACCCTCCCAAATTGCTAGGACCATAGGCATGTGCCACCATGCCTGGCTAATTTTAAATATATATATATTTTTTGGTAGAGATGGGGTCTTGCTATGTTGTCCAGCCTAGTATTCTTTTTTTTAAGTGAAAACACGAGTCCTTCTTTGAATATGTCAAGTTTGAGATAGCTTCCCCTAGCACTCTCTGCTTTATCCACACTGGCCTTCTTAGTATCTCTGAAATGTAGCAAGTTCATGCCCACCATAGTCTACAATAATCCTCAACAACCATTTTGTAATATATGACAGTGACTTCATAGTCACAAGTGGACTGAACAAGAGATTTCACTTAACTTAATCAAGCCAACTAGAGTAATCTCCTAGGAATTTGGAAATGAATGGAGACAGTTAAGAGTTCTAACTGAATACCATTTATTTCTTTCTCTTGCCTGATTGCCCTGGCCAGAACTTCCAATACTATGTTGAATAGGGGACAGGGAATGGGGAACATCACACACTGGGGCCTGTTTGGGGTGGGGGGCAGGGGGAGGGATAGCATTCAGAGAAATACCTACTGTAAATGACGAGTTGATGGTGCAGCAAATCAACATGGCACATGTACACCTGTGTAACAAACCTGCACATTGTGCACATGTACCCTAGAACTTAAAGTATTTTTTTAAAAAAAGAGTTCTACATGTGACTGAACTAAAAACATTTAAACTTGGGAGTTGCGGGCTTAAATGTTCTGCAAGGCAGAGTAGGTAGAAGTCTCTGATCTTGAGTGACAGAAGGAGAGAGAGAGAGAAAGAATGAGGCAATGGCATAACAGATGGACAGAAAATACTGCCTGAATTCTCAAGGGATTTCCAGTGGGAACTCTTCAGCCCAGTTGTAATCGTGGCTTGGCTTCTGAATACACATATCCTTATAATAAATTTCCTTTTGTTTTTGTTTTGCTCAGGCTTGTTCTTTTCTTTTTTTAGGCTGGAGTGCAAAGGTGCTATCTAGGCTCACTGCAACCTCCGCCTTCTGGGCTGAAGTGATTCTCCTGCATCAGCCTCCCAAGTAGCTGGGATTACAGGTGCCGGGCTACTTTTTGTATTTTTGGTAGAAATGGGGTTTCGCTATGTTGGCCAGGCTGGTCTTGAACTCCTGGCCTCAGGTGATCCTCCCACCTTGGTCTCCCAAAGTGCTGGGATTACAGGCATGAGCCACGGCGCCCAGTCCTCTGGTTGGTTTTTGTTACTTGAAACTAGAGAGTCCAAACTGATATGTACAGTTAATTAGAACCTCGTTTCTCTGGAAAGCAACACCAAGCTCAAGGTTCCTTACAATAGCATTGCCCAGAGGTCTTTCTAAACACCCGGAGCTTTCCCTGCCTCCTTGAAGCATGTATAGAGCTCCACGGAGGTGCTCACTGGCAACTGGATACTGATCACACTGACTTGGTTAAGGTGGTTAAATAGTTGACTCATGCCGTTCCTATGTGGAAGCTTTTGACTTACATTTTAGAGAAACAAGAAAATAAAGGAGTTCTTGAAGAAGGTTCCTAATAGTTACGCTAACCTTCTTTGTAACTGTGTAACATGCTAACATACCATTATTGTCCTTCCTTACGAGTAATAGGAAGTCATAATAAATAAAAATGTCCTAACCTCTCTGAGAAAATCACCTTTCATCTTTTGGAAATGTTATGTTTTGTTTGAATGTGTTATATGTAATGATACACGGAAGGGGACTTGCTCTAATAATGGTTTTCAGGGTGTTAAAACTCAGGCTCTCTAACTTGCAACAGTAGCAAGGTTGTGGTTAATGAATACATGCTGCTAAAATGGTTTCAGAGCGAGGAATAGGAGGGAGCCTTGTATTAGTGAAGCTGTCTACGCCACACTATGATAGTTGGAAGAAAACCTTTCTGGGTCTTTGGAAAAGGTAGGGCACTAAGGGAAGGGTGATTTTATTTTCTGACTCTGTAAGGAGCAGGAAAGGCAAAGGAGTGAGAACAAGGTTCACTACAGTGCCAGCTGGTGATACTAAGAAGGTAATTTAATACCTTCTTTCTGAAAAAAATGGGACATAAGAAAAGTGAAATAATAATTTATATATTTTGAGTGCTTCCTATATGCCAGGTGAGAGACTAATGACATCTCTGTAAAGTTGGTAGGTGTCAGGCGAGTGACCTTGGGTAACTTTCATCCATCCTACCCTATGTCTTCGTTACTACTTCAGCAGAATGGGGAGAATCACATATTCTCTGCTCTTTGCAGAGCTCTTCTGAGGACAAAATGGAAGGGACATTGTTCTGAAAGGTCAAAGGTATCCTGTCAATAGAAAAGCTTGGCAAATTTTCTTTCTTTGCCTTTTTCTCTAGTAAGGAAGATGGGGTGGAAAGAAAGTGAGGGAGAACCTTTGGCTGGAATTTACAGAGGGGTGAAGCAGATAGGCAATAAATACAATAAGTACATTATATGTTATGTTAGAAGGTGACAATTCCTATGGCAAAAATTAAGGCGGGATCAGGAGAATGGGGAATGTGCAATTTTAAGTGTCTTGCTCGAATTTTAATTTTAAGGTTCAGCTCAAATGCCACTTCCTTGGAAATCATCTCCCCTGAATTTTATCCTGGTGTGGGAATGATTGATTACATACATGACTTACTTCTTAACAGTAGAGTATAAAATGTGTGGAGGCAGGAAATATGTGTATGTATCTGTGTATGTGTGTGTTGTGTGTGTATAAATTTCAGCCCTGGTCTCTAGACCATCTTTCTCAATCAAAAATGAGAAATGACTGAATGTGCGGATAGCTCCCACCTGTCCCCTTCCTGGCCCACCTTTGTCAAAGGAGTTTCCTCCTGACCTTGCTCCCTTCCTTTTTCTTGTCTGGACATTTTGAGACTCATAAAAAATGCATATGCATCTGATGCTAAGAATAATTGCCACAATTTCTCAGCTGCAGAGAGCTGGTAAAGGTCATGCCAACTTGCTGTCTGTGCCAGTTGCTTCTCTGGGCAGTGGACTTGTCCTATTTATTTTCCCCTAAGGTTTCTCTTGTGTTAAAGATTAAAGGAGAAACCTGATGAAGTGCCTGACTCCAGAGAGGGCACACTAGAGGCTACAATGGGCCTTGCCTTTTCCTAGGTGGATCAGTTTCCATTCTACCAATTCTAGGTGAATAGCCGGGGTGGGGATGGGGGGTTGGAGTGGGGAGGGCTGTTCCCCAGGCCACAGCTGGCAAGGGTGAGGGTGGCAGAGTCTGTGATTCATGACATTGTGTTGACTGAGGAAACTGGACGTTGGAAGATAGATGATTCCTCATGGGACAAGTCAGAATTAGAATTCAGGCTCCCTCAACCATTCTTAGTGATGGCCCAACTGGGTGCATGGCTTTTAGAAATGGAGATTGAAGAGAAACCTTTTCTATTCCTACACAAAAGGTGCTATTTGCATGTAAATAACCCCAATATCAGCAATAATCTCTCCTCGGAGACCCACACTGGCCACGGATTGGCTCTGACAGTGTTGGGACAGAACAAACTAGTAGAGTCTTATGCTGGAACTGGAGCCTGCAGACAGAGGATATTCCCCCACCTTGCCTCTGCTTGCGGGGGTTGTGGGGATGCACATGGAGGGATTTATGGGAAGCGAAAGAGGAGGAGAAGAGAATGATAAAATTAAATCTTTCTGGCTTCCTGTCTTTTGGTGGCTAAATTATGATTAGTTCATATTGCTTTGAGGAGCTAATAAGAAAAACAGATGAGGATATGGAAGCCCAGAGTGATACGAGACTTACCTGGGACCACACAGCTAGTCCAGGATGGTGGTGGGGATGGGGTAGGAGGTGGGAATAAAGAACCACATGTCTGGTTGCCCATGCAGTGCTCTTTTTCTATGTCCTCACCTTGAGATTACAATCAGTGAAAGCGCAGAGGTCATGAGCAGAGAGAGAACAATGAACAAGGAGGGAAAGCGATTCTTCAGGGAAAGGTGAGATGGGTTTCAGGTGAGGAAACTGATCAGGTTCACCTGGTCCACACCCATCCTAATGCTGCCAAAGCAAACCTTTTTTACTTGTCACGTGCACAGTGACTCTTTCACATTGACCTTGCTGCCCAGGTGCTTTCAGCAATATTAAACATTCTCTCGATAGCCCAACACTAGAATTTTGCCATGGCTGCTCTTAATTAGCCAAAAATTCCTGCATCATCACTTGTCAAGTTGAATTATAAAATAGTTCCTTGGTCGCATGCTTGCTTTTTCTGCTAGACTCTGAACTCCTTGCTGTCCTTCAAACACTCCAGGCATGGTCTTGCCTCAGGGCCCTTGCATTTGCTGTTCCCTCTGCTAGAATGCTGTTCCTCCAGATGTCTGTATAACTTACTCTCTTGATTCCTTAGAATCTTTGCTTGCTTATTAATGAGGCTTTCTCTGATAACCCTATTGAAAATAGAAAACAACCTCCATAACTTCCTTTTCGGCTGTATTTTTCTGCATAGCACATCACTATCTGTTATAATATATGTTTTCCTTTTATGTTATTTTCTGTCACTCCATAAGAATGCAAGTTCATAACAGCGGGGTTCTCTGCTGTGCCCTCAGTGCCTAAGCAGTCCCTGGAAGATAATAAGTGCCCAGTAAATATTTGTGGACTAAATGACAAGTGAGTGAATGTAGTCCTGCAGGTTAGACACATACATCATGGTTCCTGGCATCTAACACATGCTTAATGCCTATGGAGTGAAAGACAAATTGTGTTTCTTTCTGGAGCTGTATTTAAAACTGTTCCTGATCATTTAATATTACCTTCTGTGGCTTCGTGACTCTTTGATCCCTTTTGTGAAGGGACTGTTTAGGAAACAGTCTCTCCCACATTCAGAGCCATCTAATAAATTGTGTAGACATTATTGAGCTGTTCTCTGATTCCCCAAATAGACTAAGTTGGCTAATTGTTTGCTCCTGCAGTACCCTCTCTGCTGTTTTTTTGAAACACACAAACCACTTATTGTTACTTGTTTGATGTCTGTTTTCCCCAACGGGCCTTAAAGGTTTCAACAGGGCAGGATCCATGTGAAACTTGCTCCCTGCTGTTTCCCGCACTTCCAGTCCACTACCTGACACTCAGCGGACAGTAAATGAGTATTTGTTGACTGAAGGGGCCAGGTATCATTAGTAGTGCCAAGGAGGGATTAAAATGTGTTCTTTGACCCCAGGCACTGGATTGAGTAATGCTTTAAAGACATTCCCCGCTCCCAAGCACCTCAGTGAGCACATCTTTTGGGAAATTCCTTCATCTGAGGATTTGACATTTATAAAATTACGTACCTTCAAAAGTTATCAGATTAAACAAAGGAATTCTGCTGTTTATTCAGCACAGGAAAATGACGAACTGCTACCCAGGTTTCTCTATATTTACAAATTGCTTCTCTGATGTCTTTCAGCTTGCAGGGAAGAGGCAGAGACGGTGGGTCACCAAAAAGTGTCCTTGGACTAACCATATAATGATGATAATGACGATTGCTACTAACTTTATTTATTGCAATAGATGAGATCTGGTTAAATACATTGAGTGCACAGCCTAGGATTCTCAAATATTTTTGTTAGCATTGTATCAATTCCCACGATTTATATTTTTAGGTAGTCTCTTTCTTTTAAAGGCTTAATTGGAGTTATTACGAAAATAACACATTTTATTATAATAAAATGAAAGGATAAATACAAAGTAAAAAAGGGAGAGTTGGCTCCTTTCTTTTACCTCTGTTTCCCAATCTTCTCACCCAGAAGTAACTCCTATTAGTTTTGTATGGATCTTTTTATACTCATCAAGCATTTATTTACTTTTTGTATTTCAACAAAATTGTGTCATTTTTATATCATCTTCTGCAACTTGCCATTTTACTTTACAATTATGGATGTCATTGTAACTTGTTAATTGCAAGTGTATCTTCTAGTTAAAGGCTGCAGAGTATTCACTTATTTCCCGATTTTTTTCCAATAACAAACAATGTTGCAATAGACATCTTTGAATGTGACTGGTTATGTACTCAAGCTCAGCCTCCTGATGATAAATGGTTAGAGGTAGAATTGCTCATTTATTTGGGTTAATTTATTCACGGTGGAGCCCCATTTCCCACAATTTTATTTTTTGCATAGTTTGGTTCACTGTGGGCTGCGGGAGACATTTTGCATGAGATTCAAAAGGAGGAAAGAAATGAAGTCAGAACCATATTCTTTTCATGCTCTGAAGATTGGTGCAGGGGGCCAGGAGTTGGGGGTGGGGAGGACAGGGAGCCTGCTGCAGCTCACATACTGCCACATGTTGTCACTTATCTGCTGGTTCACCTGTTTGCTATGGGAGTATCATTCCTGGACTGTTGCCATTTCACTTGCCGGGTCTTTCCTAAAGCTTCGTCAACACCTGGGCCAGGTTCATCTTTAGTTCTGTGATGAAAAACACCAGCTTTCCTGTCACCCTTCTCTACCTTTTATAGGTTTATAAAACATTCTCTTTCATTTTTGTAAATAAAAAAAGTAATTGATTTCACACCTTATTTATTTGTATACATATATGGGTTACAAGTACAATTTTGTTACATGAATAGATTGTACAGTGGTGAAGTCAGGGCTTTTAGGGTATCCATCACCCGAACAACATACATTGTGCCATTAATATTCTCATCGTCTACCCCATTTCCCACTCCCTCACCCTTCCAAGTCTCCATTGTCAGTCATTCTGCATTCTGTGTCCATGTGTACATGTTGGCTTCCTTATTACCTTCCACTTGTAAGTGAGAATATGCAGTATTTGCAGCAACATGGATGACACTGGAGGCCATTATCTCAAGTGAAATTAATCAGACACACAATTTATTTCTTGATATGCCAACTGTTAAAATACTATTTATTAGTTTCTTTACCCCTGAATTTGACACTTCATTTTCATATATTTCTATATTTACTTGAGTTTGTTTTTAGTACTTTTCTGTTCCACAGATATATTTTAACTCTAAAGTATTATTTAACTCAATTTCTTTAATTGCTGAAACTTTGGGGTGTATTTTGGTATCTGACAGGGCAAAATATCTCATTATTCTTTTTCAAAAATTTATTTGCTTTTCTTATGTATCTTGGGTTCTAGATAAACTTTTAGATCAGCTTGTCATATTTTATCAATATATCAGTCATCTATTGCCATAATAACTTATTGGCTTAAAACAATAAGCATTTATTATTGCTTAATTTTTCAGTTGCGTCTATGGGTCAACTGACTCTAAAGTGACTAGTGCTTCTGGTGTTAGCTGGGTAGGCTCGTGCATCTACGATCAATTGTGGATCAGGTTGGAGCTTGGTTAGGTTTTTCTCACATATTTGGAGGTTGGCTGGCTGTAGGTAGTCCTTGGCTGAAACAACTGTGCTTTCCTCCATGTGGTGTCTCATCCTCCAACGGGCTAGCCCAAGCTGTTCCCATGGCAATGGCAAAGGTCCGAGAGTCAAAATAGAAGTGTGTGAGGTCTCTTGAAGCCTAGTTTCAGAAACGGCACACCGTCTCTTCAGCTGCATTTTATTGGATGAAACCATAAAACCAGCAAATATTTAAGGGCGGGGAAATAGAGTCTATCTCTTGAAGGCTGGAGCTGCCATCACATTGCAAAAGGCATTTAAAAGGGAGGCTGTTGATTGAAGTCATCAATACAATCAACATGACAACCAAATAACATTGGCAAAAATCGTCTTGGGAGTTTATTGGACTTGAATTAAAATAATAGATTTCTTTTCATGAAAACTGACATATGATAAACACTCATGTATGCACCATCCAGATTTGTCAAATCTTAATATTTTGCTTTATGTATGATTTCAAAAATAACTCAGTAAAGATATTCTTGAAATCCTTTGTGTTCCAGTCTCTGATCCTAGTCCTTTTTCCTCCTGCAGAGCTAACCACTACCCTGAATTTGCTGTTAACATTCCTATACATGCTTTTATGTTTTCACTCCATATTTGCATCTCCAGAATAACCAACAGTTTATTTGTATTTAATTTAAAACTTGACATCTGTGGTGCCATACTGTTCTGATGTTCAAATTGCCAGCAATTTGTTCAATGTGATGGCTTTGAGATTTACCCATATTGACATATGTAGCTTCAGGTCATATTTAATTTTTTTGTTGATCTGGTATGGGTGAAGTGTTCCTTCTCATAATTTAAAATCACCTCTACAAATTGTGTTTTTCTCATTAACCAGTTCTAGTGGCATTTATTTCTGCTTTTTTTCAATGCCTCTTTTTTTCCTTTGGACTGGCAATAAGTTTGTCTATGGTACTACAAGAATCCAGCTCCTGGTTTATCAAATCCATTAAAATATTTGTCTTATATATTATTACTTTCTACTAAAATATTTTTAAATTTATCTTTAGTTCCTTGTGGTTGTGTGTATATTTTATTTTTTTTGTTCTCCATATTGTCTAATAAATGCATTTCCAGGTCTAGTTGTCCCCCTTAAGTGTTGTTGCTACAATTCATAGGTTTTAATATGTACATATCAATGTCAATTATTTTTAAATAGTTTGCAATTTCAGGATGAGCCTCACATTATCTCAAGTGTAACTGAGCAGGCCATTTTAATATGTCAAAATGATTGATACTCTTTTTAGCCTTTATTAATTTCTGTGTACCTTATATTGTGGTCAGACAATGTGTCTTGTATGATTAACACATACTTGACTGAGAGTTGATTGGATGTTAAATTCTAAATTCAAAATAATTTTCTCTGATTTTAAAGCATTTTCTTTCCTCTGGCTTCCAATATTCACTAGAGTGGATGACAATTTGATGGCAGTCTTGCCCTCATATAGGTCACTTGTTTTGTTGTTTTTTTCCCCCTCTCCAGAAACATGTAATGGATTCTTTTAATCTTTGAGTCCAGAAGTATGTTTTGTTCAGTACTAGTATTAGAATCTTGGTGAGCTCTTTGGATCTGAAGGCTTAAGATTTGTTTTTAAGCTCAAAGAAATTTCCTCCTTTTAAAACTATTGTCATCCTCTTTTATATTCTCTTAGAACTTTTATTGAGCAGATATCTATCTTTTGTGCCTCTTAACTTTTCATGGTTCTCTTTCCCCCTGGTGGCATTTTTTTGCTTTAAACTCTGGGAAGTGTAGCAGGTTTATAATTTACAGTCTCAATACAGGTGTGCAACAAAAATAACTTCTTAAAATTTCATTTTAACTGAATTCAATCTTTTCCACTGAAGGTAAAATGAATCTTTTCCAAACCAAGGCAACTCAGTCACTTTCAGTTTTAAACATAACCTATTCAGGATTTAAACCGTCAATTCAAAATTTTTTTCTCATTTCTCCTCTTCTTCTTCTCCTTTTTGTTCCCTTCTTTTTCCAGGATGTGATCTAAATTCTCAGGGGCTTTACGTATCACACTGGCATCAGGAGTGGGACATTTAGTATAGTATAACTATATCCCTGTTTCTCACTGTTCCTTGTAGAAAGAAAGCTGTTTTGGCTTTTTCTTCTGGTTTTTTTTTTTTTTTTTTTTTTTTTGGAGACTGAGTTCGTCTTCTGTCGCCCAGGCTGGAGGTGCAGCTGGCCGGATCTCAGCTCACTGCAAGCGCCGCCTCACCGGGTTATCCATTCTCCTGCCTCAGCCTCCCAGTAACTGTGGACGTACAGGCGCCGCACACCTCGCCCGCTAATTTTGTATATTTTTAGTAGAGACGGGGTTTCACCGGGTTAGCCAGGATGGTCCTCAATTCTCCTGACCCTCGGATCCGCCCTCTCCGCCTCCCAAGTTGGCTGGGATTACAGGCTGAGCCACCGCGCCGGGCTTCTTCTGGTTTCTTCTATTGCCATTGTTCCCATCTGGCTGTTGCCATCCAGTGATCAAGCCATGGAATCTCTTTTAAGAAACATATATGCTGCATTCTCTTTTTATGGCCCTCAGGTTCCTTTGGCTTTTGAACCCTCTCAGTTTTTAATATGGAGGTGCCAGGATTCTGTGAAATTATGTTTGTCCCTCTGCTTAGAAACCTCCATCAACCACGTTGGTATGTTGCTTTCCTGCCATGGTGGATGCAGAGAATCTCTAGATGGCTTGCCATAAATTATCCTAGGAAGTGAGGCATAAGTATCCCTTTTTTCAGATGCTTCTAAAAATGAGATGAGGACTTGTATCATTTACAGACTCCCTCACTCAGGTTTGGGGAGTACTGGGACAATTGACTCCTTCTTAAGGATCCAGGCAACATCTATAATCTAACTGTGATATCCTCTGAACTTCTCCTCTCCAGCCTACACATAACATTTTTTCTTCAAGTAAGAAAACAACTCTTTATCATAGTGCGAATTTTATGCCCAATGGTATAAACTCTCTGCTTCCTGTCTTTCACGATTGCTGTTAAATTAAGATTCATTTTTGGGAATTCCAAAGAAAGCCTTGTATCCTTCTACATTGTGTCTCTTGCAATTAAAACCTTTGCTGTCAAAATGATTATTTCTTTAATGCATTATGATGTGGTTTGGCTGTGTCATCTTGAACTGTAGCTTCCGTAATTCCGTAATGTGTTATGGGAGGGACCCAGTGGAGATAATGAGTCATGGGGGTGGTCTCCCCCATACTGTTCTCTTGGTAGTGAATAAGTCTCATGAGATCTGATGGTTTCATAAGCGGAAACTCCTTTCACTTGTTTCTCATTCTTTCTCTTGCCTGTCACCATGTAAGATGTGCCTTTCACCTTCTGCCGTAATTGTGAGGCCTCCCTAGCCACGTGGAACTGTGGGTCCATTAAACCTTTTTTTCATTGTAAATTTCCCAGTCTTGGGTATGTCTTTATCAGCAGCATAAAAACGGACATATTAATACACATTAAAAATCTATTTAGAAGTTCAATTAGTTCCTTTATTCCATGATGTATCAAGCCCACTCCTTAAGAAAAGCATATGACAAGTAATCACTGCTTTCTGAATCATGGAGGTCAAACAATGGCTATAAGGAGCATGGGATATTGAGGGGTGGTGGTTTTGGGACTCGTTGGTGGGAAACTAGCACTTACAATCTCAGAATATTATTTGACTGAAATTGACAATCTTTGGAAATAGTAGATAGTAATAGATTTTCAGATATGTCTATGATTATTTTATGGTACTGTCAACCCCTACTTTATGACACCATCACAACTCCCAAGATGTGTCTGGCAGAAGCTGGTGACTGCATATTGTAGAGGGTTTGACAAATGTAATCCAGTGTATACACTTCACCTGCTCACTCTCCTTTCATGCCCTCACCTATGTGTTTCACTTTCTGTGACCTCCATTGCTGCTGACTCTGAACTGGGTGATAGCTTCCTCCAGCAGCTGCTGATTTTCCACTTTGCTCTGTATGTGATTCTGTCCAGACTAGTTTTGATCCTGTTCTCTGACCTGTTCATCACAAAGCCCATTTAACACCTGCAAATCAGGTCTCTAGGCAAAGATTCCTCAACATTTCTCTGCCTTTTCCTCATGCAGAAGTGCAGTTTGGTTGATTGTTGAGACTCCAGCTTTGGTCTATGTGTGCAGCAGTAGGCAATCCCTTATAGGGGAGAGGGCCGTGACCATGTTTTAGACAGTAGTGAACCCCAGGCTGACCATTCCAATTTTATAGCCTGAGGACAAAAAGGCAAAGGAGGCCCTGAGGAAAGCTCTTAATAAAGCCAAGTTGTTCTAATTACCTTCATAGCTCTGCAAAACACTCAACAACCTCCTCTGTTGTACTAACCATCTGGGCTCTCAGTATCATTTGCAGGTGTTCATGCATTCTAGGCATGGAACCAGGCCCCTAGAGGTAGAGAATTTTCCAGGCAGAAGTTTTCCATAAAGTCTGGCTCTAGGGGAAGCAATGAAAGACAGAGGCTGAATATCAACAAAAGAATTCCATATTGTAATGGGGGAAAATATTGATAAATATTTGAAATTCCCTTATGTAATGACGACAACAGGGGAGGCTAACATCCATAGAACATTAACATTGAGCAAAACGGGATGAAAAGATGATGAGGAGATAATTGCATAATAGATTTAAGAGTACTGCCATCCAGAGAAAGAACGCTTCATTATCTCTGATGATATTTCCTGTATTTCCTTATAGGAATAAAAATGTTATATTTTGTTTGAATGATTTGTAATTTTGTCCTTAAGTGAGAAATTATATGTGGAATGTGTGGCATATTCCTTGGCACTCGGTGGGCACAGGGATGTTGACTATTCCCGTGGTCATCACAATTATTATTAGTGTGTTCTACATTCATTAAAATGTAGACAGAAAGTTTTATAGCTATCTTAAAGTAACGGTTGTTATAAGCTCTACGATGTCATTGAATGTGTGTAGATTCAGACCAGGAAGCAGAAGAACGATTAAATTTGGGAACTGTATGGGAAACACCATCCTGATTACTAACTATCAGGGTACATTAGCGAAGAGTGTTTTTATTTTCTCTCTTTATTTACTTTTCTGCATGCCTTTTTGAGGTTGGTGTTATTTTTGCCAATTTATAGATGGGGAAGTTGAAATACCAAGAGATTTTACATATTTACCAAGAACCCTGGCTCCAGAAAATGGTGGAGCCAGTACTCAAACCCAAGCAATCCGACCCAGAACTCGTATTTGTAAGACTTTAAAAAATTTTTTTGTGGATACATAGTAGGTGCATAAATGTATGGGGTACATAAGATATTTTGATACAGCCATGCAATGCATCATAATCACATCAGGGTAAATGGGATATCCATCATCTTAATTCTTTGTGTTACAAACAATCCAAGTATACTGTTTTAATTATTTTAAAATGTACAATTAAATTATTATTGACTGTAGTCACCCTGTTGTGCTATCACATACTAGGTCTTATTCATTCTATTATTTTGTACCCATTAACTATCCCTACTTTCCCCACATGCCCCAATACTTTTATCCAAAATTCATAATGCCTTCTGTCTAGTAAACTGTAAGTGGTAAAAAAAAATTACTGGTTAAAAGGGACAAGTTAAAAAATAAAAGCTGTTTACATTTAAGATTAAAGTATTTGGGTATGAAAAAATCATCATGGTCATGGTATTTTTAAGAGCCACAAGGAATACTAAGCTGAGAGCTTCTTCCTGATCCCCTGAACCCCACTCCCTCAGCCAAGGGAGCAGATTCAGGGCCTAACAAGACATATTTTCTATCCCAGGGTGGGAGGGCATAGCAACATTTTACCAGTAGCATTTCAGAATTACTGTGGACTCACCGTTGTCATGTGCCTGCCATTCTTCCTCTTTTCTAATGGGAGTGTTTATTGTGGTTATTCTGCCTATTCAACAATACATTTTGGGTATTTGTGGGCAGATGTATGACTTGTTTTTGTAGTTCATAATTCTCTAAACCAAGGGGAGCTGCACCTGGACCTGATGGAGATCATAAGATCCTAGACTTTGATCTTGATGTAATTTGTTGAAGTTTATAGGCCGGGGTAGGGGGAGCTTAGGGTGATGATAAGTATATTTTGTATGTGATTTGAAAGGGTAGAATAAGAGTATTTATGGACAATAGGAATATTGGATCATTGTTCATAAAATAAACTTTACTCCTCTCCTACTGTGAGTAGGATAAACTTCCTTGCTCAGGGATGTTGAGCTTGACTATGTGGCTTGCTTTGACTGGTGGGACGTGAGTAGACCTGATGCAAGCAAAGACTTAAAATGTTCTTGTGTAATGGGGCTTTGTCTGCTTGTGATTCTGCCATTTTTAGAGGAACATGCCCTGCATAGCTTGCTGACCCAAAGATAAGGAGAGACACTTAAAACAGATTGTGAATCAAGCTGCAGCTTGGCCAAGTAAGCCGAGCCTAAGCCCAGCCTAAATAAACTAAATCCTGGCTGACCACAGACCTATGAGTGTGAGAATAAATGCTTATTGTCGTGTGCTGCTGAATTTGTGGGGCGCTCATCACAACACAGGAGCTAACTAAGCACCCCATGGTCAAATACTTTTGAGAACTGCTCCATAATATACAGTTCATTTTGGAGATTTATGAAGGAAATTATCATACTAAAATCTTTGAAAAATTTTCTAGTAAAGATAGTTGTTTCACTTCATTTAACCCAACTTCTCAGACTTCTTTTAGTATTGAATCCTTATCTGGTATGTTAGAACTTGAAAAAAAAAGAAGTGTACTGTTGTTTGACTTAATTTTTCTCTATTAGAGAAAAGTTTCTCCTTTGTTGAGGAAAGTATCTTAAAGGATATCTTCATAATGAAATGTAAGGACTTCCAATGCAAGGTCTAAACTGAAACTATTTAGAGCTTAAAGATTTAAGGCCGGGCACAGTGGCTCATGCTTATATTCTTAGAAATTTGGGAGGCTGAGGCAGGCAGATCACTTGAGCCCAGGAGTTCAAGACCAGCCTGACCAACACAGTGAAACCCCGACTCTACTAAAAAGACAAAACATTAGCTGGGCATGGTGGTGCACCCTGTAATCCCAGCTACTAGGGTGGCTGAGGCATGAGCATTGCTTGAACCTGGGAGGCGGAGGTTGCAGTGACCCAAAATCACGCCACTGCACTCCAGCCTGGGTGACAGAGTAAGACTCTGTCTCAAAAAAAAAAGAGATTTAAGTTATTATGCACAATAATATATAAAACATTTTTAGCATCTCAGTGGATTGGGTAGGATAGGGATTTGGAAGATTTTGGAACTGGGAAAAGAGAAATACAAAAAAAAAGATTTTCTCAGCAGAGAAATCAATGGAGTCAGATGGTAGTGGACAGGCTCAAGGTCAGGAGCAGTGTCACTCAGTGTCCCTGGAGTAGCCCTTGGGCTCTCCTGCCCATATGCATTTGGTCATGCTGACCCTCCCTTTCCTGAAGAGTTTTGCCCATCGTTCTCCCACTCTCTCTTCTGTCCAAACTGACAAAGTCCACCTCCTCTGGGAAGCCCTCCCCAGTTTACCCTACCTGTAAGTAGTCTTGCCCTAGTACCTTACCTACTCGTTGCTTGTTTACTACTATCCCCATAGCAGAGGGAATAGTATTCCCTCATTTAGAACTCTTAGCACAGTGATGAGTCAGTCAACCACATGGTTCCATTTTCTCTTGGTTATCAATTGCCAAAGAGGGCAATTATTCTGTTTTTCGTATCTTCTTTTTTTTTTTTTTTTGAATTGAGACATGTCGAAATTCAATGACTTAACAAAATGCCTATGAATTTGTGGCTAAAACAATACTGTTGTGTCAAAGATGTAGAGAGCTGGCAAAAGCTAGGCCAATAAGACGAACTTGCCAATTTCTCCTCTGGGCAACATCTCAGGCTTTTGTTTTCACTATGTTTTCATTTGCATTTAAAGAAAGAAAAGGGAGAGATTTTAATGAGGCACTTGACTCCCAGAGAGGGCAAACAGAAGACATGATGTGTCTTGCTGAGGTTTCTGTGTAGGGTACCCAGTTGGCCTTCCTGGATAATGTGGAGTAAAGTCCTGTGTTTCCAAAGCACCTTCTTCCAGGATATGGCCACAGTGATGAAAGTGGCAATGGGCATAATTTCTAACATTGTTCTGATGGAAGAAATTAAGGTTAGATACATGTAACTCCTCAAGGAACCATGCAGAACTTTTAAACCCCACTCAATGGGTGTATGGCAGGGCTTTGAGAACTGTGACCAGGAAGAAAGTCTTTTCTCCTCCTGTGAGAGGGACTAGGTGCCTAGTGAGAAACCCACATTTGCAATAATTGCCTTTCCTTAGAGACCACTTTAGCCATTGATTGGAGACCTCAGAGCTTTTGTAGCAATTATTAGTGTCTTCTCCAAAGAGATTTCTGTTGGAGCTGGGAGCCCACAGGAAGAGGCTATTCCACAATCTTTGCTGTCCCTGCCTGGAATTGAACAAAAACCAGAGTGAAGAATACATCCTAATCAGATTTTGCAGATCTGGAAACAGAAAGAATAAAATGGCATCTTTGGCAGAAAAGAACTGGCTAGAAGGATCTTGAGGATGGTAGGGTCCAGGGACTGACTTTCAGGCAGTGAAGTTATTATTGTCCCCATATTGATTCACACATTGTGTGTGCATGTGTGTGAAGAATGCAAGAGGGAAGAGGACACTGTGGCTCCAGGAGATTTGCTTAGCATTATAACTGAGCAGGTCTGGGAGGGCAATAAGAACCATCCAGACCTCCTGATGCTCAGCACAATACTTTTGCCCCTACACCCCTAGGATTTCTCCAAGCAGTGGGCAAGAAATGACCTTTTAGACATTAAGGAAAAATAGTGGACAAAGAGAGAAGAGGATGTGCCAGGTAAAGGTGTGGAATTTAGGTGAAGAAACTGACTGGTTTTCTTGGTTCCCACCCCATTCAGATCACCGGATCCAATTTCCTTTAATTATCATTTTTTTTTCCCAATAGGTCAGTCTGATACAAGCATAGCTGCCAAAGTCTTATGTTTTAAAGATGGTCCAATGTCTTTTCTATCCTGTTGCACGACAACTCTGCCAAAGAACTTACTGTTAGTTCTAAAGCCTCTATCAGTCTTCAGATGTTAACAGACTGCAGAGCTGGTATTTATGTTTGTTTAATTAATGGTGGACACCTTCTGAGTAGGGGCTGTTGGAATGATCAGGCAATGCAGTGAAATCTTGTTATAAGCTAAACAGAGCTTCCGTGTACAGGTTTGTTCCTAATGACAGTTCCACCACGTATGAGCTGTGCAACCTTGGGAATGATACTTAAGCCCTTTCTTTCTCAGTTTCTTTATCTGTAAAATGAGGATAAGAAAAGTTCCTACCTCATGCAGTGGTTGTGGGGATTAAATGAGTTAATATTTAAAGTCTTTACCATGAGCTGAGCTCCAGGAGCACATACTCTGACCCGGGAAGGCAGACAGGAGAGAGCTTTCCTGTAGAAAGTGCGATCTGGGTTGAGGTTTGAAGGTAGGGTAAGAGCTGGCAAGGACTTGTTGGATGCAAAAGAGAAAGTGTTCTAGGCAGAAGGGGTTTGTCCTGCTGAAAGTGCAGAGATGTAGAAGAACCTGGGGGAGATTAGAGAAGCCTCGAATAATTCGGTATGTCTGGAGAGAAGCATAAGAGGGTGAAGTGTGGCTGTGGTTATCAGGATTTAGAAGCAAGAAAGGAGCATGAAGAAATAAGCAGAGGAGATCTCACAGAGGGCATTTCCAACATGTGGAGGAGTCTCAAAAATATCCCATCCTAGATTACAGTAATCTATTGCATATTTCAAAATAGCTAGAGGCAAATAATTTGAATATTTCAAGCATTAAAAAGACAAATATTTAAGGTGGTGGACACCTAATTACTCTGATTTGATCTTTACAAATTGTGTGGATGCATTAAATTATCACAAGGACCCTCCAAAATTATCCTGTCCATGATGGGCACTGTGGCAGGATTTTTAACAGGGGAATCAGATGTGATCAAATTAAAATCTTAGAATTATCACTCTGACCACAGTGAGGAGGAATAATTTGCAAGAAGCAAATATATAGACAGGGAGAATAATTGGTTCCATGGCTGTTGTTCTAACCTAGGTGAGAGTTGAAGAGGACTTGATATCAGGGAGGAGTTGTGGTCATGGAGAAAAAGGGACAGTCCTGACATGGATATCCCCCTGGTAGGCAAGAGCCCATGTGTCAACGTTTAGTGGAGCAATAAGGAAGTTTTGGCTCAGAATGGCTATCTGGCTTGCAGAGTTCACACAGTTACTTAGCAACAGAGGTGGGAGAATGTGCACTCCTGTTCTGAGAATGTTTACCTGTATCTGTTTTTTCAACATGCTAAGATGACTCTATGCCACAGGATTCCCTTGATGGGTCCTGAGTCTCTCTCTCTCTCTCTCTCCTGTCTGCCTTCCCTGGTCAGAGCATATGCTCCTGGAGCTCGGCACATGGTAAAGGCTTAATATTTTCTCATTTTCTCATTCTCATTCTCTCTCTCTCTCTCTCTCTCTCTCTCTCTCTCTCTCTCTCTCTCAGCTCTCTCTCTCTCTCTCTCTCAGCTCTCACTCCGTCGCCCAGGCTGGAGTGCAGTGGTGCCATCTCGGCTCACTGCAGCTTTGACCTCCCAGGCTCAAATGATTCTTGTGCCTCATTCTCCTGAGTAGCTGGGATTACAGGTGCTTATCACCATGCATGGCTAAATTTTTTTTGTATTTTAGTAGAGATGGGGTTTCACCATGTTGGCCAGGCTGGTCTTGAACTCCTGGGCTCAAGTGATCTGACTGCCTCACCTCCCAAAGTGATGATATTACAGGTGTGAGCCACTGCGCCTGGCACACCTGGCATATTTTGTCCAGAGTACATGTTCAATAAGTGTAAACAAGAAATACAGGTAAATCCTATTTGCAGTTTCCTAACTTGCTTCCCATTCTTCATGTCTCAGGAACCACTGGCATCATGGCAGAGATGAACCTCACCTTGGTGACCAACTTCCTCCTTATTGCATTCACTGAGAATCCTGAATGGGCACTCCCTCTCTTCCTCTTGTTTTATTTATGTATCTCATCACCTTATTGGGGAACTTAGGGATGATTATTCTGATCCGCATGGATCGCCGGCTCCACACCCCGATGTATTTCCTTCTGAGTCATCTCGCTTTCATGGACATCTGCTACTCATCTGTCACTGTCCCCAGACACTGGCAGTGCTGCT
>NW_016814544.1:1554249-1588642 GCF_001698545.2 Rhinopithecus bieti
TCTCTCTCTCTCTCTCTCTCTCTCTCTCTCTCTCTCTCTCTCTCTCAGCTCTCTCTCTCTCTCTCTCTCAGCTCTCACTCCGTCGCCCAGGCTGGAGTGCAGTGGTGCCATCTCGGCTCACTGCAGCTTTGACCTCCCAGGCTCAAATGATTCTTGTGCCTCATTCTCCTGAGTAGCTGGGATTACAGGTGCTTATCACCATGCATGGCTAAATTTTTTTTGTATTTTTAGTAGAGATGGGGTTTCACCATGTTGGCCAGGCTGGTCTTGAACTCCTGGGCTCAAGTGATCTGACTGCCTCACCTCCCAAAGTGATGATATTACAGGTGTGAGCCACTGCGCCTGGCACACCTGGCATATTTTGTCCAGAGTACATGTTCAATAAGTGTAAACAAGAAATACAGGTAAATCCTATTTGCAGTTTCCTAACTTGCTTCCCATTCTTCATGTCTCAGGAACCACTGGCATCATGGCAGAGATGAACCTCACCTTGGTGACCGACTTCCTCCTTATTGCATTCACTGAGAATCCTGAATGGGCACTCCCTCTCTTCCTCTTGTTTTTATTTATGTATCTCATCACCTTATTGGGGAACTTAGGGATGATTATTCTGATCCGCATGGATCGCCGGCTCCACACCCCGATGTATTTCCTTCTGAGTCATCTCGCTTTCATGGACATCTGCTACTCATCTGTCACTGTCCCCCAGACACTGGCAGTGCTGCTGGAGCATGGGGCAGCTTTATCCTACACACGCTGTGCTGCCCAGTTCTTCCTGTTCACCTTCTTTGGTTCCATTGACTGCTACCTCTTGGCCCTCATGGCCTATGACCGCTACTTAGCTGTGTGCCAGCCCCTGCTTTATGTCACCATCATGACACAGCAGACCTGCTTGAGTCTTGTGGCTGGAGCTTATGTCGCTGGTCTCTTCAGTGCCTTGGTGCGGACAGTCTCAGCCTTCACTCTCTCCTTCTGTGGAACCAATGAGATTGACTTTATTTTCTGTGACCTCCCTCCTCTGTTAAAGCTGACCTGTGGGGAGAGCTACACTCAGGAAGTGGTGATTATTGTGTTCGCCATTTTTGTCATCCCTGCCTCCATGGTGGTGATCTTGGTGTCCTACCTGTTTATCATTGTGTCCATCATGAGGATTCCCTCTGCTGGAAGCTGGGCCAAGACCTTCTCCACCTGCACCTCCCACCTCACTGCTGTGTCACTCTTCTTTGGTACCCTCATCTTCATGTACCTGAGAGGTAACTCGGGCCAGTCTTTGGAGGAGAATCAGGTAGTGTCTGTGCTTTACACAGCAGTCATCCCCATGTTGAATCCTCTCATCTACAGCCTGAGGAACAAGGAAGTGAAGGAGTCCCTGAGAAAAATTCTCAATAGAGCCAAGTTGTCCTAACCATCTCCAAACTTGGAAAATCCCAAGAACCACCTACTCTGTAGTGTCAACATTCTGGACGCTCACTATTTATAGCACGCTCAATGTTTAAATGAATATATTATGGTACTAGGTATAAAAAAGAACCAGAACTTTTAGCTCCAGGGAGAGGAAGGAAGACAAGGAAAAGTCAACCTGAAAAGAGATTGGAGTGGGAGTTTTGATTCCCAGGACAAGTGACAAAAGGATTTGAAATTAAATCCTGTGCAGTCCAAATATGACACACCTCACCTGTCTGTGATTATAAGAGTAGTTTTTTTTTTGCAAAATTTTTAATGAAAGATTTTCATCATATAGAAATGTGAAAAATAATGTGTAGTAAATTTCCTATACTCAGTACTGAGATTGTGTAATTGCTAATATTTGCTATTTTTACTTGGTTACATAGATGTAATCTATCCGGGAGTTTATTCATCAATCAATTCACTCATCAAACCACCTTTTTTTGATAATTTCAAGGTGAGTTACCGACATCAGCATTAGTACCCTTTACTTCTATGCACTTCAGAATTATATCATCACTTAGGATTCAATATTTAGATTACATTTATTTTTAATGATCAAACTATGGTCGTTTGATGATCCAGTTAGTAAAACTGACCCTGCTAAGGTATTCCTTCACATTCTGTTAGTAGGTCTCAAGAAGGCCTCATACAAACTTCTAAACAATGCCTACAATAACGTGTCAGTCAATTGCTATCACTTGTGGATATATGCCCTGTTCTTTTTCTTCCCTACCTATTACAGCTGTCTCTCATCATATGGCATGACTAAAAATCCACTTAGCAAAGTTATACCATTCCCACTGCCCATAATGGTGTGTTCAGTGTCTGTATCATAGACATTGACTCTCTGTGTTCTCAAAGCTTTTTCCCTCAGGGAGGCAGAACATTGCTGCATTCCACATGGGGATAGGCAGGAGGGTTATCCTTGCCTATCCTGGGTCCGTACGCTCTCCAGCAGCTCAGCCCGCATCCAAAGCCTCACAAAATCTGTCTGTCCTTGATCTTTACTTCTCTAATCACAGGGGACTTGTCTCAATCAAACCCAAGGCACTGGAAGAGAATGGGCCCCATCTATTAATCTTTTCTTCATTTAAACAAATTTTTATACCTGGAACTCAAACTTCTTTTCCGTCTCCTAGATTACAAAATAAATAAATAAATAAATAAATAAATAAATAAATAAATAAATAAATAAAACCCCAAAACCAAAACAACAACAAACCCAGGATCCCCTGTATGTGAATGATATAAACAATTGTGGAAGGGGAAAGGTGGGGAGAGGGTGACAGTATCTTACAAACCTAGGATGATTTTAAACTCAGCCAGACAAAAATGCTGTGTCAAACATGGGATTCCAGTTACAAGACTTTAAATGGGAAGAAGATATGTGAAAGGTGGGAGACTCAGCATGCAGGTAGCCAAAGGATATTCAGTGGAAGGTTACTTATAGTAAAATAAAACACATCTGAATCTTTAAAGACATTACGTTTATTCTAGAAGACAGGATATATTAAAGTACATATTGTAATTTTCACAAGAAATATTTTATCCCTTTAATAGTTTTTTGTCTGGTTGGGGAAACCCAGGCTTAAAATTTATAACTTCACTAAGGGGGATGGTTGATAAATAGTATATGTGTCAATTGTGTTACAGGTGGTGTAAAAAATGTTAAAGAAATGTTAGAAAGCTTGAATCAGTGATATGAAATTCCCCCCTGGTTGTAAAAGACAATATTGCATCTGTGTGAATAAAAGCACTATACTAAAGAGTTATTTGCTCTCTTAGAATCTACCAGAAGTCGGGAAGTACACAATGAATGGAAAGGGGCTACTAAGAGAATAAGTTGCCTGGTAGAAGAAAAAAAAATTAATGCCTCCTTCTGATTAAATTCTAAACAAGTATTTGCAGATTTATATTCAAGAAGGCAGGGCTAAGTGAAAAGACTGTAGGAACTAGTGGTCATGAAACTTCATGTTGTATATGGAACATTATCTACCTTTTCGTCTATAAATAGAGCTCAGGAAAAGTTAAAAAATGCTTTCCATTTAGGTATGGAAGATGAGTCGGGGTTCAATTAGGACATTTTTAAGAAAAGTTGACAATAGGGAAGTTACCTGATTGTAAATGGGTGTCCATATTTCCTTACATTCTGCTATATCTTGTGTTGAACTCATTCAAATAAAAAACCTGTGATTCTTTTAGTTCAGTTATTTTAATTCTGGAATGGAAATCCTACCATTTTTGACAACATGGATTTACTGAGAGGACATTATACTAAGTTAAATAAGCAAGTCACAGAAGGACAAATATTGCATGATTTCACTTATATGAGGTATCTAAAATATTAGGTTGGTGCAAAACTAATTGCAGTTTTTGCCATTTTTCCCAATGGCAAAACCACAATACCTTTTGCACCAACCTAAGTCAAGCTCATTGAAGCAGAGAGCTGCATGGTGATTGTCTCCACTGGGGAGAGGAAGAAATAGGAGAATTGTTCAATCAGCAGAAAGTTTCAGTTATGCAAGATGAATAAGTTCTGGTCATCTGTTGTACAACATAATACCTATAGTTAACAATATATTGAATACTTTAAAATATGTTAAAAGAATAGATCTCATGCCAATCAAGCAACCAAAAGGCCAATCAAGCAATCAAACCCAAAATCACAAACCCAGAAAACAACGAAAAAGAAAACCCACAAAAGAACATTGGAAAATTTTTGTAGATGACAGATATATGATATGTGTATGTCCAAACTCACCAAAATGTATATATTAAATAACTGTAAGTTTTTTATATAGCAATTACGCCTCAAGCTTTAAAAAAATCTGCTTTTGGATATACATGCTTAAGGGAAATCCAGGTTACTGAAACCAGGAAACACCATCTACTGGGATGTTTTGAACGTAGCTATAGTACCTAAAAGGAGAATAACAAGGTCTTCTGAAGAGAAACCTTGGACATCCAGCTCACACGGGAACAGCAATGGTAGCACCCATCTGCATCCTGCCTGGTCTCATGGCCAGGCACTCAGCCCGGCTCCTCCCATTACCTTTCTCAAGTGTCTGCCAACACACGCTGCCCTTCAAGGAGAACTCCACTATCAGGATCCAGGTCCTCAGGAGCTGTCAAAGAAGGGACTTGTTGGTAGCATGACCTTTCTAGTGGGCCTCAGGAGGGCCTCCCAGCCTTTTCTGCCCCAAACACGAATGAGATATTCTGGGGACCACACTACTTGGTACAAGAGGGGGAGAAGAAAAGCCACAGTTCTTCCCTGGTAAGTGCGAGTTGGCAGATATTACCTTATTTTGGTTGCAGTGAATATGAGCAATACAGCATGATTTTTGAGTAGCCAAGAATGAGCCCGAGTCCATCTTAAATCCTTATTCTTTGTTTAAATTTTCTTTGCTTTAAATTAGTCTGCCTGACCTTTTCTTGGAGACTATAGGATATGATAGGAAATGTTGGGTGGTGATGGTCCCCGGTCAGCTGAGTGTCCTTCCATAAAACAGTTTCCTTGTTCTGTATCTCAATTTCTCCATCTGAAAAATGGGGGAGCAGGTTGATTAAGAGAATTATGAGTCCCTCTGTGGTCTCAGATTCTTTCTATCTAGGCTTCAGCCCTGTTAAATTTTAAATTATTTGAGAAGAGATTTCACATAAAGCATTGCCAGTCATCTCCTTCAGAAGGGAAATGTCTGAGACCTCTCTCAGAGCATGGGTTACAATGGAGAGAGAGCACTTGAGAACCTGGAAACAGAATTATGGGAATGGCTAAGGCCAAGGAAGGTGGAGTGGCCAGAGACACATTTTCTGCATCTTACATTGTCCCTAGACGTCAGGCTTAAGCTTAAAAAATGATCAAGCAGCCATTGTCTTCCCAATGCCTTGTTCATGGCAGATAGGATGTAAACAGAAACTGTTTAGACTCTAGTGGCCAACATGCTCTTCACTTTGCCACTTGTTGCCTCCTTCAGCCACTGCTCAGCCAACATCTCTGTGGGGTTCTCTGAAGCACAGGTGCAGTGGGAATTTCTCTGATTCTTCTTACCTTTGCGTGGTAAATATCTATTCTTTTGTGTTCCCAGAACAGCATTCTCTCTTATCTGGGAAATGCTCCATTCTTTACTCTAACCATATGAGTCATGCAAGTACTACATCTCCGTGTAGATCCCGTCTTCCTGGTCTTCACTGACTGGAAACTGATCAACATTGGGCCAATCCTGGTACCCCATTTTTTGGCCACATAACATCTGGGTTCTTCCTTGGGATTTCTTTTTTTAAGTTGGAACCTAAAAACCTGACTTTTCGTCTTCTTTGTGGCAAAAAAAGCTAGAACATGTGAAGAGTAGAAACAACTGGTGGGTATTTTTTTCTACTTTGTTGAAGAAAAGCACATTGAGTCAGAAACAGTTCTAGACAATAGAGAAATTCTTGGTGTCATGGGAGTTGTTGGTCACAGTTGTGCCTGAGACTTAGCTGCATTCCTTCCTCCCCTCCCCATGGTTTTGAGAATCATGTAGTGAATTCATCTATGGGTTTAAGTCATGTTACCTGCTGGGTTTCTGCCACTTGCAACTAAGAAATTCTCATTAAGAAACCCAGGGACTGTAAGTCATTCTTCCTTTGGGATTTCTTCTCCACATCTGTAAAATGAGAAGGTACACTGGATTCCAAAGTTCCTTCTGTCTTCATCACTCTGGAAAATTCAGACATAAAGGCTCTAAAAACACTTGGAGAAATCTTATAGGGGAAGCAATGGAGGACACTTATCTCAGGATTGCACACCTCTGAGAGGATTTGGAGGAAGCACAGATATGCATAGAACTGAATTAAGGTTAATGCACTTAATTATTTGGTCATCTTTATTTGAGGCCCCTTCTATATTTAAGAGCAATAAGGGATCACTGGGTAAAGTGCTGATTAACCGGTTTGGCATTAAAAAGTCACAGACTGGGAATCAAATTAACTACTGATGTAATCATTAAACATCTTCCTATTTGGAAGCCTCAGCCTGTTCATCTGTGAATTGAAAAGCCTGGGTTATTTGACCTCTAATTCCCCCTTCAGTTCCAGCATCTTATGAGAGCTTAAAAAAAATTCTGCAGTTCTACAATATGTAAAGTGAGGGCAGGGACACCAATGATGAATTGAGAGGGGAACGTTTGCAGTAGGATAAGTGCTTCCAAAGTCCTTCAAAAGTGAATTTATAGGCACTAGGTGTTCCTCAGCCTTGAATTGGCATGAGATCCACCTAAGTCTGGATGGAAGAAGATAGTGAAGATGAATTTCGGGGCAAGAGCTGAAGATACGTCCTCCTTACATACTTCCTAGTTCCTCCAGGCCACAAGTCATGACTTCTTGGCTATAAGGAACACTTAAAGTAGTTCAAGAAATTATCTTTTTGGAAGAAGAGAGGATTATCCCTTGAAACAAAGTCATCTTGGGTCTTTTTCTGATCCAATTGGCTATGGTTAGAAAGGTAAGGCCAGCCCTTCACCAGTGGCCATGGTGATACTTTGTAGAAGGAGCGAGGGCCTGGTCGAGTACCCCAAGAATTTCCTACCACAGTCTATTCACTTTGAGACTTAGGTCTCATCTGTTAGCTGAGTTCCATTCTTCCTAAAAAGCTACAAGGCAAATACAGACATAGAAGGAAGAACCCCTCAATTATTCCCAAACGTGGAGTTCAGAGACATCTTCATGAGAGTTAGCAATATACTAAAGGAATTAGGAGTGTGCCTTCCGGAGACAGACCACATGGGTTAAACTCTAGCTCTGCCACTTACTGTGGGATTATTGGTGGTCCATTTCAACAATCTGTGCCTAAATTTTCTCATCTCCTTAAAATGAAGATAATGATAGTACCTAGTTCATGAAATTGTTTTGTGGATTAAATGAATCTATCATCTATCTGTCTATTTATCTATCTATCTCTATCTATTTTCTATCAGTCATCTACCTATTTATTATCTATCATCCATTTATCATCTATCTACCTAATCATATATCTGTGAATCTATCTACTATCAATTGTATCTATCATCTGATTTATCATCATCTATCATCTCTTAGAAGAGTGAATTGGCATACCGTAAGCAGCTAAGTTGGTCTTTGCTGTTGGATTTTCCTGTTGGATTTTCCTTTCCAAATTCTGCTCAGATCTATAGCTCTTAGAAAAAAAAATCTAAACCTCTTTTACTTCAGTTTTATAGGCTCTAATACTCACAATATATGAAATTTCAATCTATACTCTGAGGTTCATTTTACTTCCCTTCTGGGACTGGCCAAACAGTGACTGAACTGTCTTAATAATCATTCTGATAGTGTTTTTTTAATTAAAAATTTTAATTGACAAATAATAATTGTGTTTACATATTTATAGGGTACAACGTAATGTTTTAGTCTATGTATGCATTATAGAATGATTCAGTGAAGCCACTTAAATAAGCCAGTTGTTTTAAGTTTGACTATGGCTTCCTGAAAGCAGGGCCTTGTTGGCCTCACAGTCTATTTCATATGGGGTAGCAATGAGGGGGTTGCTGTAATTAGATAGTAGAACTGCAGGGGCTCAGCCATTGGATCCGCTTCACAATCAAAGAGGGAGACATTCTTTAAAGGGCAAGGTGGTTTCTTCTTCCATAGTTCCTGAGGGATCCGCCTGGAATGATGTTGCTCCCCCAGACTCCCTTCTAATTCTTTTCCCAGTAGGAGTGATTGCTCCTGGGGGAGTCAGTCAGAGACTTTAAGGAGCCAGATCCTGAGATGAGTCATCAGGAGATGCTGTTTCTTGGAACAATTACTACTTTGCTGTTTGGCATTTGGACAGTTTCTGAGCCTCTTTAGAGCTGTACTGCCTAAGGAGCATCCTTCCCTTAGAACTCTAGTTCGTATGATGCTAATGAAAAAGAAGTTCTGTGCTCAAATTCTTTTGGGAAATGGTGGGTTAGGAAAAAGTTGACGAGGTTTCCTTTTTTATTTTATTTTATTTAACTTTTAAGTTCAGGGGTACATGTACAGGTTTGTTACAAAGATAAACTTATGTCATGGGGGTTCGTTGTACAGATTATTTCATCACCCAGGTATTAAGCCTAATGGGTAATAACCTGTTAGTTGTTTTTCCTGATCCTCTCCCTCCTCCCACCTTCCACCCTCCAATAGGCCCCGGTGTATGTTGTTCCCCTCTATGTGTTCATGTATTCTCATTATTTAGCTCCCACTTATAAGTGAGAATATGTGGTATTTGTTTTTCTGTTCCTGTGTTAGTTTGCCAAGGTTTCTTAATTATAGGATTTTATAGATCCTTTATTATGCTAATATGTAATGTGATTTTCCATGTGGAGAATATAGTATTCAGTAGTCTCCAGATTCATGAGAACAGTGAACATATTTTCCTGGAACGTCTACCTGTGACACTTGGGGAAAGGTAAGGCCTTCAAAGTAGAAGCCTTCTGGTATGATTCTCAAATCTGCTACATGTTATAATCACCAGGGAATTTAGGAAAATTACTGTGTTTGGCTCCTACACTCAGGCATTCTGATTCAATTGTTAAGGGGCATAATCTGGGCCTCAGAAATTGCTTCCCAGGTAGTACTAATGTTCAGTGAAGCTTGAGAACCACTGCCCTGGGGTCCTTTTGCCTAGCACCATATTCCAGATCAACTGAGCACTGACCTGGTCCAAGTCATTGTTTTGCTGCCAAGAAGCTCCAGAGTCCTTTCTGTATCTAGGTTTTTAAAATTTGTAAGACAGGGAACCATCACATTCACCCTATCTCGGGTCTCCTGTGAGGAAGAAAGGCACTGAGAGGACTTGGGAGAAATCATACTTTGCAAGAACATGTCTTTATTATTTTACTTTAGTTTATGGCAGGACATACAGAGGGGCAGGCAGGCCTAGAGGTCCCAATCCCAAGACATTGTTGCCACAATTTTTGGAGATTAACTCTATGGAAATCCACTGGTATGCCTGTTCATAATGTAGATACTGCTCCCGTGGCAGAGGTACTGCATCTGCATCGATCTATGGAGGTGGGGCACTGCTATTCACATTTTAAACAAATTCTTTGGATACGTTCTTATGCACACTGAAGTTTGAGAACTAGCGCTATGGTGGAGGGGTTGGTTACCATCAAGAATTTGCTCAGCTTGCCTGGTGGAAGTCTGTTCACAGCCCGCCCACTCGGGCCTCTCCAACATTTTATCTTATGACTCCCCACCTGCACCCTTCTCTGCTTCTGCCAAATGGTGAACTTTCGAAGTCATCAATTACAGCATGTTTTGGCAATGGGGAGCAAAAGCGTATGCTTATTAAAGCTTCCTTTGGGGATCAGTTCATAGCTGGCTGGGGTGGCATTGTGTAAAACCCCTGAAAAAACTCCCAACTGAGATATAGGAAACCTTCAAAGAAGTACATTTCTTTTGGTACAAGGCAGGAAGAAGACAAGACTAGGAAATTGCTGAGGGATGGGGCTTTGGAAGTTTGAAAGTAAAGAGAAACTTTCAAAGATATTAATTAGACACCTTGTTAGGAAGTCATATGAAGATAAATCACCTTCCTCTGGAGAATCACCTCAGGAACTAATTAGGGTGTGATGCTGGGACAGTAAATATTAAGAAGCACATCAGCAAGGTTTCATGCTAGATTGGAAGCTCAGGGAGAAAGTCTGGTCCCCTAGCCTTGTTATCTCAAAGTAAGTCTAAAAAACATCTAAGGAAACACTAGTGTCAGGGATATATTGCTTTGTCAAGGGGTAGAGGAAAGAGAGAGACTCCTAGAAGTGAGAATAAAACACAGAAGTATTGGAAGTGACCCCATCTCATCAGGTTGCTATGATTATGGGGATATCTGCAATTTTGTTTATGGGAAGGGAACAAAGACAAGGTAACTGAAGCCCAGAGAGGAAATGTGACTTGCCCAGGGTCTTACATGCAGTATGGGTAAACTAGAAGCCAGGTGTCCTTTGGATTGGCAGGTGATGGGCAGACGACACACTAAACAGAAGAGGAGTGCATTAGCAAAGTAGAATTCAGGTGAGGACAGTTTGTGTCCAGCTCATGACTTTCAGATCTAATTTGTTTTCTTTGTTATTCTCCTTAATGGATCAGCTCAGTATTGGTCTGGCTGCCGGTACATCAGGTATTCAAACACTATTGAAGCCCTCCTTTACAGCCCTGTTCTAGAATTCCACTAAGGACCCCCAAATTTATTAACCCAAATTCCTCCAACAGCACTCAGACAACACCAGACTACAAAAATATTTCTGCTTTCAAATTTGGATGCTGTTTATTTTCAAGCTACTGTTTTTATTAGAGGCTTTGAGAATGACCAAACAAGGTTTATGGAGTTTTGTTAGGTGCCTAAAAAAACTTAGGTTTGCTCTTTTGATTTCAAGGTTAACGCTTGAGTATGTGTTTATGTGTGTTTATGTACACCCTTAATAAGCCAGTCAACTCTAATTAGGGTAACAGCTGTTAAACTTTCATGTTGTTAGACTGAGAATAGTAATATTCCTACAAGCAGAGCCCATTGCTGATTGCTAATAGATATTTTTGTTTATATGTTTTTGTTAAGAGAATATAAATATTCCTTCCTTAAAACGTTCATTTAAAATTTTAAATAGATGCCTTATATATGTGGAGTGCTTTTAGCTTTCCAATGTGCAATGTGCATTTGCCTCTGTTTTAACCTATGCATTAACCTTATCTCATAAGCAGGGCGAGTATTATGATCTCCTTTTGGCAGAGGAGGAAATTGACGTTCAGAGAGGTTAAGTGCCTTGTGTAAGATCAAACAGCTAATTGGGGACAGTTGCAAATACAAGTGCTGACTTGTAAGTTAGGGAATCACTTGCTCTCTGTTCTTTCTATAATAGAAGCATTCATCACTTTTTATCTTATGTTACAGTGAGTGAGCTCTATATCTGTCTATATCTATCTTCGACTGAAAAGTGTGTTGAAGTTGAGTGCCCACATGTAAGACATTCAATTTAAAGCTTTGTTACTTGAAACCATTTGAACTCCTCTTGAGGTGTCCCCTCCTCTGGCTCTTGTCTTAGCCGTTGCCGGTGAACCACTGGATGGATGGCTGAAAGGAATTACACCGTAGTGAGGGAGTTCTTCCTTACTGCATTTACTGAGCCTCTCCAGTGGAGGGTTCCTCTCTTCCTCGTATTTTTGAGTTTCTATCTTGCCACTATGTTAGGGAACACAGGCATGATCCTTCTGATCCGCGGAGATCGTCGGCTCCACACCCCAATGTACTTCTTCCTCAGCCACCTTTCCTCGGTGGACGTCTGCTACGCGTCCACCATCATCCCTCAGATGCTGGCTGTGCTGTGGGAGAACGGCACAACCATCTCCCAGGCTCGCTGTGCAGCTCAGTTCTTCCTCTTCACCTTCTTTGCCTCCATCGACTGCTACCTCCTGGCCATCATGGCCTATGACCGCTACGCGGCTGTGTGCCAGCCCCTGCTTTATGTCACCATCATGACCGAGAAGGCCTGCTGGGGTTTAGTCACTGGGGCTTACGTTGCTGGTTTTTTCAGTGCCTTTGTTCGAACGGTCACAGCCTTCACTCTCTCCTTTTGTGGAAACAATGAGATCCACTTCATTTTCTGTGACCTCCCTCCTCTATTAAAACTCTCCTGTGGGGACAGCTACACTCAGGAAGTGGTGATTATTGTGTTTGCTGCTTTCGTCATGCCTGTCTGTATCTTGGTGATCTTGCTGTCCTACCTGTTTATCATCGTGGCCATCCTGCAGATCCGCTCTGCTGGAGGCCGGGCCAAGACCTTCTCCACCTGCGCCTCCCACCTCACTGCCGTGGCTCTTTTCTTTGGCACCCTCATCTTCATGTACCTGCGAGCCAACACAGGCCAGTCCTCCGAGGGAGACCGAGTGGTGTCTGTGCTCTACACGGTGGTGACCCCAATGCTGAATCCCCTTATCTATAGCCTGAGAAACAAGGAGGTAAAAGAGGCTGTTAGGAAAGCCCTGAGCAAATCAAAGGCTGCTAGAAGACCCTAAATGGACCCTTGTGAAATATATCATTCCTTAGTTTCCCCATCTTTTCTCAATAGCACCTTCTGGAGAGGCTTTCCAGGTAACCCTATGCAAAATCGCACCTGAACTCCCCACCTCCACTTTCTGATTTATTATACTGTGTATTCACCATCTGACATATTAGATGTTTTATGTGTTTGGCATTTTCTAATGCTCACAACTAGAAAGTAAGCAACATGAGAGCAATTTTTTTTTTTAATCTGAGCTTCATTTCTGTATGTCCAGTTCCTAGTATAGCACCTAGCACGTGAAAGGCACTCAATAAATATTTGAACCTCAGGTTCCAGTGTCTGCTTTTAAGTTGTAACTTCTTCAGTCATCAGTTTTCTCATCTGTCAAGTAGATTTATCTACCTTATAGGACTATGGTTTTGAGGATCTAATGCATAAATGGACAAGGATTGCCTCTGTCTTATTCACTAGTATCTGCAGAATGCAGTGCATTGCCTGACACAATAAATACTTGATGAGTGAAGCAAGAATATTTGGAAAATTATAAAGCAGTCTACAAATACAACTACTGTTTTGATCCAAAGGGATTTTCCAAATTTTGTCATTTATCCATTTATTCTTTCTTTTTTGTTGTTGTCTTCTTGTTTCTGTGATTTTAGAATAACAATAAGGAAAACTGTAATAATAATAATAATAATAACAAGTTACACTTATTAGGCATTATTATCTTCCAGGACTTACAATAAGCTTGCTATAGGAATTATTTGATTTAATTTATGGGACATCCCTATGAGGTAGGTTCTATTATTATCTCTGCTTTTTAGGTAAGTGAGGCACTTGAGGCTTGGAGATATTGTGTAATAGTCTCAAGGTTGGCAAGCAAGTAGTTGGGTGAGGCTTCCACCCAGCTAGGCCTGAGCTCCTATCTGACATGCACACTGTTGCTAGCTGTAATCTATTACCTACTCTATATAATCCCTCAACCAGAATTTATTGTTATTGCAGTTTTCTTTTTCCTTTCATCTGGTGAAGGAAAGGTAAAAGTCCAATCTGTTGGTGTAGATGGCAGTCAACAACATTCATTTTATAGCCCCTATGTGCTAGTATTGTATAATGTGACTTTGTGTATATGTGTGTGTATGCATAGTTGTGCATGATAAAGTGAAGTGTGTAGATTAAACAACTTCTGAATTTAAGGAATGTTCATTTTAAGGAGATATAATAAATATTTTATAAAGGAGTTGGCTGGGCATATTTAGGAAAAGGTATAGGAGAAAAATTAGCACCTATGGCCAAGAGGTTTGGGATCACATATCCGCTCTTGTAGAAATCATTTACAAACTGCAGATTGGGGTGAAGGAATACCACAGAATGCCTCTTGAGGATCATTTTCCAAATATTAACTGTCATGCAAATATTTTCGGAGCACATCAACATCTGTGGTGGGTGTTAGACATATCTGTGTTGTGGAAAGAACTCAGAACTTGGCACCAAAGTGTCCAGTCTGCTACTTCTTAGCAGTGTGGCTTCAGATTAATTAGTGCCTTTCAGCCTGCTTCTCCTCTGTGAAATAATACTTACTGAGCACTTACTCTGGAACATGATTTACATGTATCTCATTTATTCTCACAATAACTTGGGATATTTGGATAATTGGAGGGCATTTGATAATGTTATAAACATTATTTAGTGTTATTAATTACTGTTATTAATTCATGTTATTTTGGTGCTTGTCCAGGCTCCACTAGTGAGTAGTGATGGGCAGAGGGACCCGTAGCTGATCTCTGGGCCTCTTTATTGCAGAACTGTCTGCAACAGTCCCTCCTGGGCCCAGATTAGCTTTAAACTTGGACATTTCCAGGGGTTGAGTTCTCAAATAATTTTTTAACTGAATTCTTAAGCTAGTGCACACTTACCATATCCTAGGTACAATGCTAAAAGCTTTACATGAATCCTTTATTTTAGCTCTCCTAACAATGTTAATGAAAAGTAATTTTTATTGACCACATTTAGCAAAAGAAAAAGGAAAATCTAAGACTCAGAGACATTATGTGACTTGACCAGGTTATGTAGCAAGAAAGTGGCAGATGAGGGAGGTTCTATTTTCAGGTCTCTGATTCCAAAGTACATACTCTTATCTGATAACCACCCTTCTGCACTCTTTCTTCTCTTTCTCCCAGGCCCTAGTTCCTGGTTATAGTTTGCTTCAGAGGTTTTCTGGGTTTCAGTTGCATTCTTGATCTCCGTGTTTGGTAGTTGTGGGCTGAGATGGGTGAGTTTGATGGACTCACATTATTATGAAGTTCATGGAACTCATTTCAGTTCTCTTGTAGGCCAATGAGGAGAGCCTGGGGGAATCCATAACTCCCTCAGAAAGAGCAGGTGGGCTCAGGTAAAGTATTGCCTTCAAAGCCCTTCCAGAATATCTCTTGGCTCAGAGTGCTTCAATAAATAGCTAATCGGCTTAGTGCCTCCAAGCAGGCACTAACCTTCCCTTCAGGTCTCCTTTTTCAGTCTTAAGTGATTACCTAAGGAATTCAATATTCCTTTCCAAACATGGATTATTGTTATTTATTAGCATTTAAAAATATGGAATTGTATATATAGACATGTGTATATTTACTTTGTTATTTTTGTTATAGCTATCATTATTATCAAAATACATCATTCAAAAGATGTATCTGAAATCCCTTCTAATTTACTAAAACTTTAAAATATAGTTTTATTGAGATTTGACATGCAATAAACCATACATATTTAAAGTGTGCAATTTGATAAGTTTTGACATGTATACATTCATGAAACCATCACCACATTCATGATAATAAACATGTACATCACTTCCCAAGTTTCCTTATACCTGCTACACTTCCTCCCATGTGCCCCTTCCCATCATTACCCATCTACACTCTCAGGCCACTACTGGTCTGCTTTTTGTCCTATACATTAGTTTGAATTTTGTATAAATTTTATGTCAATGGACTCATATCTGACTTCTTCTACTTAGCATAATTATTTTGAGAATCATCAACATTGTTGTGTATATCAATAATCCATTCCACATTATTGCTGAGTATTATTACATTGTATACCACGTTTGTTTATTCATTCATCTATTTATGGGGATTTTAATTGTTTCCACTTTTTGGCTATTATAAGCAAACCTGCTGTGAATATTCATGAACAACCTTTATATGGATATATGCTTTCAGTTTTTTTAGGTAAATACCTAAGGGTGAAGTGGTTGGATTACATAGTAGGTATATGTTTAATTTCTTAGGAAACAGCCAAACTATTCTCAAAGTGGTTGTATCACTAAACATTCCCACCAACAGTGCTAACAGTGCATGAGAGTTCCAATTCTTCCAAATCCTCACCAAAACTTAGCATGGTCAGTCTTTTTAATTTTTGTAACTTGTGGTGAGAACAGATAACATGAAATTTACCCTCTTAACAAATTTTGAGTTTAGTATGGTATTGTTAACCATAAGTATGATGTTCTACAGCAAATCTCCAGAATTTATTCATCTTGCATAACTGGAACTTCATACCTACTGAACTACAATTCCTTATTCTTCCTGTCCCCAAGCACCTGGCAACCACCATTCTATTTTTGCTTTTATGAGTTTGACTATTTTAGATACCTTAAAATGAAATCATGTAGTATTTGTCTTTCTGTGACTGGCTTATTTCACTTAGCATAATGTTTTCAAGGTTCATCTACATAGTTGCATATGGTAAGATTTCTTTCTTTTTAAAAGATAAGTAATATTCTAATATATATAGTCATCCCTTGGTGTCCATGGGGGATTGTTTCCAGGACCTTCCACAAATACCCAAATCTGCAGATGCTCAAGTCCCTGATATAAAATGATGTAATATTTGCATATAAACCTATGCACATCTTCTTGTATACTTTAAATGATCTCTAGATTACTTATAATCCCTAATACAACATAAATGCTATTCATAAGTGCTATCTACATAGTTGTTACACTGTATTGTTTAAAAAATAATGACAAGAAAAAAGTCTATACACATTCAGTATAGACACAATTGTTTTTCAACCATTTTGATCCAAGGTTGGTTGAATCCATGACTGTGGAACCCACAGAGACAGAGGGCGACTGTACCACATTTTCTTTATCTCTTCATATGTCAGTGGACATTTAGGTTATTTCCGCATCTCAGCTACTATGAATAATGCTTCAATGATCATGGGAGTACACACACACACACACACCACACACACACATACATACATACATACATATATATATATATATATATGTATATATTGATATCTTGGTTTCAATTCTTTTGGATAAATACTCAGAAGTATTGGATATTTATTGCTGGGTCATATGATAATTCTATCTTCAGTTTTTTGAGAAAACTTCATACTGTTTCCCATAGAAGCTGCATCATCTTACATTTCCCTCAACAGTGTGCAAGGGTTCCAATTACTCCATGTCCTCACAAACATTTCTTTTCTTTAAAAAAAAAAAAATCACCCTAACAGGTATGAGTTGGACTTTTTTAGATTCCACACATAATTGATATCATACAGTATTTGCCTTTCTGGGTCTGGATTATTTCACTTAGCATAATATCCTCCAGGTTCATCCGTGTTGTCACAGATGCTGGTATCTTCTGTTCTTTTTTATAGCTATTAATAAATAATACTCCATTGTATATATATACCACATTTCCTTTATCCATTCATCCATCTATAGACACAAGATTTTACTCTATCTTAGCCACCGTGACTAATGCTGCAATTAACATGAGAGTGTAGATAGATCTTTGAGATACTGATTTCATTTTCTTTGGATAGAAACCCAGAAATGGAGTTGCTGGATTGTATACCAATTTACATTCCCACTAACAATGAACAAATGTCTTTTTTTACACACCCTCTCCAACACTTATCTTTTGACTTTTTGAGAATAGCCATCCTAACATATGTGAAGTGATATTTCATTGTGGTTTTGATTTGCATTTTCTGATAAATAGTGATATTGAACATCTTTTCATATACCTGTTGGCCATTTTTACATCTTTGGACACATGTCTATTTAGATCTTTTGCCCATCTTCTAATTCAATTACTTTTTTTTCCTTTTGAGCTGTACAAGTTAGTTGTATATTTTAGATATTAATCCCTTATCAGATATATGATTTGCAAATATCTTCTCCTATTTCATAGGTTGTCATTTTACTCTATTGACTGTTTCCTTTGAAGAGAAGCAGCTTTTAAATATTTGATATAGTCCAACTTGTTTAGTTTTGCTTTTGTTGCCTGTGCGTTTGGTGTCATAGCTAAGAAAGTGTTGCCAAGACCAAAATCATGAACATTTTTCTCTGCATTTTCTCCTAAGAGTTTGATAGTTTCAGGATTTACATTTATGTAAGTTTTTAATTCATGTTGGATTAATTTTTGTGTATGCTGTGTGATTAGCATCCAACTTCATTCTTTTGCATGTGGAAATCTGGTTTTCCCAATATCATTTGTTGAAGGGACTATAATTTCTCCACGGTGTATTCTTGGTGCCCTTGTCAAATATTGGTTGATCATATTTGGGTTCATTTCTGGTTTCTCTATCCAGTCCCATTTGTTTATATGTCTGTCTTTATGCTAGTATATTTGTATCTTGCAACCTCGCTAAACTCACTTATTAGTTTTAGTAGCTTCTTTTGTTTATTTCTTTTGATTTTCTACATACACCATTGTGTTGTCTATGAATAAAAGCAGTTTTATCTCTTTCTTTCTAATTTGAGTAGTTTATTTCTTTTTCTTGCCTTATTGCACTGGCTAGAACTTCCAATACAATGTTAAATGGAAATGAGGAGAATTTAAATTTCTGTCCCATTGTTTATATTAGGGAATAATCTCATTTTCCCACTATTCCTTATGTAGATTTTTCACAGATGATCTTTATCACATAAGGGAGTTCCCTTTGATTCCTGTTTTTTCTTTTCATAGCATTTTCTTTTAAACTCAGGAATGGACTTAGGATTTTCTGCATCTACTGAGCTGATAATGTAGTTTTGTTTTGTTTATTAATGTGATGGATAGCATTTTTTGATTTTTGAATCTTAAACCATTCTTGTAATTTGGGGATAAACTACACTTGGTTACAGTATGTTATTCTTTTTATTATCACAGTAAGTAGAAGATGTTCCTGATCATTCTAGGGTGGTTAAAAGTGTCACAGATGGTATTACCTAAAACTGTATGCCAATTTTAAAAGAGGTTTATAGTTCTGAGTCATTTACAATCCTCTGTTAAAAGGAGAATATATATAGAGGGACATATGCAAGTGAAAGGAAGACAGAGGCAAAGAAGAAATTTGAAATTTTTTTATTTTCTGAAAAATCTGTTCTGAGGGAGGTAGTTTCATTTTGATTTCAATGCTGAGGATTCAGGACTGCTTGAGAGATAGCTAGGGATGATAGCTGCCTGAGTTGAAGAGAGCAGATTAGAAAGTATGATTTCAGGAGTCATGGTTTGGGTCCTGTGGTATTTGAAACAGTTGCTCCTTTTTTCCTGGACAAATTTTCACATTCTTCCTTTGTCTTCCTGACTACTAGTTTATTCTGTTTCTTAAATATTAGAGTCTACCAGGGCTTTGTCATTGACCTTGTTCTCTCTCTCTTAGTTACTCCTTAGGTAATTTCACCAAGCCCTATGACCTTAAATATTTATTTTATTTAAATAAAATAAAATTCTTTACCATGGCCTATAAGACTCAGCCTGGATGGATTTCTAATTTCCTCCATGACTCTATGTGCTTCCACCCTCCCGACTCACTCTGCCCTAGCCATGGAGAATGCTGTCCATGGAGAATGCCAAACCTGTTCCCTCATAAGGATTTTAAACCTGCTCTTCCCTTGTATTGGAATGTGTCCCCAGATCTCATGGTACACTCTCTTATTCTATTCAGTTCTTTGCTCAAATATCTAAGAAAGTCCTTCCCCAAGGCCTAAACTTCCTTTGCTATCATAAGCCACTCTCTGTTCCATACCTGCTTTACCTCTCATTGAATTCTTCTTACCACCTCATATTATATCAATGATGTCTTTATTTATATGTTCATTATCTGTCTTATGCACTATGAAGTAAGAGCCAAGGAAGCAACAGCATTGCTTCATTTCATTTTGACTCTCAATAGGTACTAAAAAAACTCTAGTGATCAGTAAGTACATATTTGCTGATCCTTTATAGATGAGGTTTTGTAAGTTATTACTAGCCAACGTGTAGATTTTTTTGTGTGTGTTTCTAGGCTGTCCTCTTGCATTTGTGTTAGCTACAGTGAGATGACATGGGTTTCTGTTGATTTATTCACAAAATCACAAATTGGCTTTTCTCAGGTACAGTTAACACAAAAGAACAAGAATAGTGTAAAATTCAGTTGGCTGTACTTTGCACAAAATATTTATGTTTTCTTAATCTGATGACATTAATTATTGACCAAACATTGTCTTCACTTATCAAGTCTTAAAATCATGTAAAATCATTTTAAGTTAATTTTCTTTTAGGTCAAGAGTACACTGAGGTCATACACTGTGAATTATTCATTCTTTTAGTCCCAGATTCAGAGCCTGAGAAATAGAAAGTTCTCAATAAATGTTTCTTGAAAATGGCAAATTGGAGAATGATTCAGGGAAATAAAAGTATCTAGGTATAGACTTACGCATTTCCTCTGCAAAGACTTGTCCGGATTTTTATAAAAGTTTGTGACTTTCTATTTTCCTACTCAATTCTGTTCTGTGTCCCAAATCTAATCCTAATTCATTTTCTCGGGTGGACTCTCAATGTACATGCAAGTCTAAATCTGGCCAAATTAACGTTTCTGTTACTCACTGCAGATGAAGTTCTACTTTCCAGCCTCCTGTGGGACCTACACATCAGAGATAAGAGGTTCAGCACAGGCCAACAGGGATGGGACCAGTTTAGACCAAATCACCTGCGTTTAACCCTAGTGGTCCTTATTCTATCAAATATGGACTAGATCTAACCAGAATAAAGGTTGGGGGGTGGGGAATCCCAAGTTCACCCAACTAATATTTATATAACTCAGAAAATTCTGGTACCATGTTAAGCAGGGTGGTTGAATAGGAAAGACAGTTCATATTCATTAAAATTTAAAAAAGCTTTTCCCTCTTCCTATAATGGCAGTCATTGTAAAATGTTAAAGCAATACAGAAGGTAATATGAATCATTTTATCCCATGACCCAAGCAAAACCGCTGTTATGGTTATATATTACTATGTACAAACCACTCCAAATGGTCGAAACTTAAAACAATAACAATCATTTTATGGTTGTGTTTTGGGTTCTAGGGGTTGACTGGGCTTGGTTAGGTAGTTTTCACTTGGGCTCTCATGTGCCTTGTGGTTGGGGCTGAGGCTGGAATCACCTGAAAACTCACTCACTCACATGTTGGTGACTAGGTGGGGAGACTCAAATGCTGTTGGACCAGTGCAGCTGGGACTCCTTGGACAACTGTCTTGAATTCTGTATAGTCTTTCTATATGGTCTCTCCAGCATGGTGGCTTCAGGGTAGTGGGACTTCTTCCAGAGCAACTCAGAGCCCCAGAGGTCCATGTCCCAAGACAGTGAGCCAGGTGGAAGTGTGTCTTAGTCTGTCTGGGATGCTATAACAAATTACCATGAACTTGGTGGCTTAAAAAACATTTCTTTTTCATAGTTCTGGAGGCTGAAAGTCTGAGATGAGTGTGCTAGCCGAGATGGTCAAGTTCTGATGAGGCCTCTCTTTTGGTTTCAGACTGCTGATTTCTTGTTGTATTCTCCATGTGGCAGAAATAGAGTTCTCTGGGATCCCTTGTATAAAGGCACTAATAATGTATGAGGACTTCATCCTCATGACCTACTCAGCTTTCAAAGGCCTCACCTCCTACTACTATCACTTTGGGGGTTAAGATTTTAACATATGAATTTTGGGGGGGCACAAACATTTAGTCCATAACAAAGCTGCATTGGCTCTTCTAAGACAGCCTCAGAAATCATGAAACAGTACTAATGGGGTGCTCTATTGGTCAGAAAAGTACTCAAAGCCAAGCTCAACGGTGAGGGTCATGGGCTCCACTTCTTGATGGAGAAGTGGTACAGTACTTCAAGAGCACATGGGATGAAAATATTGTGGCCATTTTTGGGAAATGGAATCTGCCACGACCACTTATATTTTGTTGGCTCTCCTCTGAGGCATCTCTTTATGCAAATTCTGTTTTATAAAAAATGGATTTTTATGATACATGCTGTTACAAAACTTTCTTTGTTCATATTAGACCAATTGCAAGATCACAGACAAAAGAAACTGAGATTAGCAACATGCAGTGAATTAACTGCAGAGTTGGTCCAGATTCCATGTCTCTTGATTACAAATCTAGTACCTTTCTACTGCTCCATATGGAATAATGAAGGCAGAGTTCTGTGATGTTCCATGTTGGAGCTATGGATGAAACAGGATGGATACTGAGGTACTTGAGGAAGGCTAGAACTGTTGAGAGGCTTATTTGGTAGCCCATACAAAAGCAGGTGGGTTTTACATTTATAATGAAAACTAAAAGGAAGCATCAAGCATGTAGATAGCATGGAGAAAGGCAGGTGGCTGATTATACGTTTCCTCTTAAATAGGTTGGATGATTCCAAGTTTAGAGAAGAATGGAAGTCAGCTTAGGCTGGGAAAAAATAAACTTAATTTGGCAGGGCAGGTAGGTTGGAGTTGGAAGCCAGGAGGGTGGGCAGTTAAAAAAAAGTATCACATTATTTTTAGTGTCTACTATATACTACACAGCTGTTGGGGACAGAGTCAGAACTATAACTGATACCTTTATACATAAACTCGGTGGTTTTCCATTGAAATAATTGAAGTCATCTGGAGTCATGTTTCCTAAAACATATTTGTACAATGCTAGTTCCATGAACAACTCTGTGATGAATCAGGTTCTGTATGATGGAAAAAATTGAATTTCAATTATCTCAAGTTTAGTCTTGAGAAATGCTGTGTACCATCTTACCCTCTTGGAGATTTACATGGCACTGAAGGTTCTGGGAAGTTGTCCAGTTAATACATTTTGCTTCATATAACTCAGAGTTGCCAAAAATTATTTGACCATGGGAATCTTTGTTGTTGCAGCCATTAAACATCTCACTGAATTTTACCTTAACAAAACAAACTTTGAGAAAAGCTGACCTAAAGAAATGTAGATTAAAGAAAGAAGTAGTAATTGTCTTCAAAGCTAAAAAAGCTAGACTGTAGGCACTATATGCACCTGTGATACAGTATAGGTTGTAAATAATTTGTACCAAAGTTTATAATAATATAGATTGTAATTAAGATGTGTGTTTTAAAATTAATCTCTATTTTATATGTAAATTTTTTATTTATTCATACATGTATTTTATTGCTAAATTGTCCCCATATTTTGGGGAACGTCTGATATTTTGATATATTCATATAATGTGTAATAATCAAATTAGGGGATTAGGATATCCATCACCTGAAACATTTATCTTTTCTTTACTCTGGGAACATTGGAATTATTCTCTTTTAGCTATTTTGAAATATATAACAAATTATTGTTTACCATAGTCTCCCATAATGATTTATCAAACATTAGGTCTTATTTATTCCAGCTGTAATATATAACAAATTATTTTTACCACAGTCCCCCATAATGATTTATCAAACATTAGGTCTTATTTATTCTATCTAACTGTATTGCTGTACCCATTAATCAACCTCTATTCAGCTCCACTCCACTTCTCTTCTCCTGGGCCCTGGTTACCACCAATCTACTCCCTAAGGATGCATGTTGTTCTTGTGACTTACCATGGTGGTTACCAGTTTTATTTACAAGACAAGAGCTAAGTGGAAAAGCTCCAACTCCCTCAGCAGTTGGAATAGGAGACAGATATCTGCAAGTTCATCAAAAGTTGAACCATCATAACTGCGCCATACACTCTGGGTTGAATCATTTATCTGATTGTGTGGACTAAAAGAATGTAGATGTCCAGGGCATCAAAGGGAAGAAAGTTTTCTATTGATGAGCTTTCTCAGGGCACCTTTCATATCCTTATTCCTCAAGCTGTAGATAAAGGGGTTCATCATGGGTGTGACCACAGTGAATAGGACAGCACCAATCTTATCAGTGTCCTCAGGGTGAACGGAGGAGGGGAAAAAGTACACACCTGCAATGGTTCCGTAGAACAGTAATACAACCGTTAGGTGAGAGCCACAAGTGGAGAAGGCTTTCCACTTTCCCTGTGTGGATGATATTCTCAGGACAGCTCTGATGATGCAGACATAGGAGAAGAAGATGAGTGCAAAGGGGAAGGTGATAACTGATAAACCCACAATAAACAACACAAGCTCATTGATCATTGTGTCTGAACAGGACAGTTTGAGCAGAGAGGCCAAGTCACAGAAGAAGTGTGGGAGGGTGTTGTGGTCACAGAAGAGCAATTGAATGAGCAGAAGGGTGTGTGTCAGAGCTATAATATTACTGAGGAGCCACGAGATGACAGTGAGCAAAATGCAGAACCTGGGCCGCATGAGAGTTATATAATTCAGAGGGTGGCAGATCGCCACAAAGCGGTCGTAGGCCATGGTCCCCAAGAGCAAATTGTCAGTGACGACAAACACAATAGAAAAGTACATCTGTGTGATGCAGCTCTCATAAGAGATGGATTGGCTGTTGGTGTGAATACTCACCAGCATTTTGGGGACTGAGTTGGAAATGGAGGAAATACCAGCAAAGGATAGATTGGCAAGGAAGAGATACATGGGGGTGTGAAGGTATGTATCCAAGCTGATGGCCAGAATGATGAGCCCATTCCCAACCACAGTGACCAGGTACATACCCAGGAAAAGCACAAAGAGGAGGTTTTGATGTTCAGCCTGGTTGGAGAGTCCTAGGAGAATGAATTCAGTGATGGTGGTTTGGTTTCCTTGATGCATGTTTCTGCTGATCTGAAGAAAGGAACACAAAGTCTTCATACTCCTACAAGAAAACTTAGCAAGGTGTCATTTGACTGCAGTCATTGCAGTGAGGCACTTCCTTTTGGCTGATGGGCAATAAAGTTTCTTCTGCTTATTAAGTGGAAGTGCTACTTAATAAGGAAGTATTTCAGCAGTGTAGAAATTTGGAAAGTGTCATGGAAAAAGACAGGACATGGCAGATACTTCTCAATGAACATGTTTTAAACTCTAACAGGATTCTGAATGTGACTTTTCCAGTTGGTTTTAAATGTAGTTTCAATCTCCCAAATGAGGATCGTAGGTGAGGCATACCCTATATTCTAAAGATGTTATATACATGTGCAGCAATTACTTAAAAGTGACCAAACTGGTCCCCTTGTTCAACTTTATCCTTTAAATCTAAAAGAAAAAAAATTTCAAGTCTCGTGGAAGTGAAGAGACTGGGGAAGTAAACACAACTGAGGGTTAGGAATGGCTATGGGAGTGTACACCATTGTGTGGGTGCTTCATCCCACTAATCCAGAACAAGTGCTTTTGAGGAATGAGTACAAGAAGGAGCAGCGACGGTTTTAGTTCATCTGTGGCTACATATTAGCGTCAAGAAAATTTAGGGGGCACACATACACTTAAAGATTTCTGTTTGCCTCTCACTTCTAAAGGTGAGGGGGTCACTGGATCAGGTCATGATGGCAGGGGTAGAGGGAAAAGATGGTGGTTAGTAGGGCAATACTGCATTTTCACCCATGGCATGGCATAAATATGTCAATTTCCCATAGGACATGTGATGCTATAGGAGGTCATTGCAGTCAAGTCACCTTGTTGAGATTCCAATCCAGAAACAGCCTATCAGGGCAGAGGAGGCTGTAGCAATAACGAGGTGGCTCTCTTAAGAAACAGAGATCTTAAAGAGATCAGGGACATAATTCATTGTCCTTGTCAGGGGACTGCATAATAGGGCAGTCTCCAAAAGGGAGCCTCTGACGAACCTCAAAATGATCTCAAGAAACACCAGGCCTGCCACATATAAGGCACCAGCTACTAGTATCTATGGCAACAGAGCAAGGAAAGAACATGTGCTCCCACCTTTCCGCTGTACAACCCAAGCTACACATCAGATCTGAGGTCAAAAGGGAAGACCCACGCTTTGAATTGTTTGAATTGAATCTGCAAGCTGCAAGTTTAAAATTGGGGTTGGACTTGGTTTTTAAATTACCTGGAAAATGGATCTTTAGTATCAAATTTAAACATTTTTTTTATTATTTATTATATTATTATTTATTATCTATTTATTTATTTTTTGAGATGGAGCGTCACTCTGGTCGCCCAGGCTGGAGTTGCGTGGCGCGATCTCCAACTCCACTGCAAGCTCCGTCCTCCCGGTTTACGCCATTCTTCCTGGCCTCAGTCCTCCCTGAGTAGCTGGGACTACAGGCGCCTCACCCACCTCGCCAGTAATTTTTTTATTTAAGTAAGACGGGGTTTTCGCACCGCTGTTTAGCCGCGATTGGTCTTCTCTCTTTTTTGATTTTTTCCTGATTTTTGTTTTCCGGGCCCACCTGTTGTTTGTCTTCTCTTTTTCTCTATTCTATTTGCTGTGGATGCCACTGCGCCCGGCCAAATTTAAACATTTTTAAAACCTTAAGTGGCGAGAAAGGTAAATGGATATCACAAGGTGTCATCTAGGAGTAGGGAAGGGAGATTGGAGCTAGTATGATTTTCGTTGTGACTTATTGAAAATAATATCAGCTTGGGAACAAAGAGACATTGGTCCCTCTTTCTACTCTTTTCACAATGTCTCCTTCTCATTTTATCCCTCTCTTCAACCTATCTTCAAAATCACTTGTCTTTCAAAGATTTTCTTTCCATTCAGAGGCCAGAAAAGAGGAAACCATCTCTGGAATTCTAGAAAACTGAAAGGCATTGGAGATTGAAGCAGAGATCTGAAGTCTCTTTCCTCCTGAAAAGCTTGGCTTGCAAATCAGAGAGAAGGGAAAACACATGCAGAAGGGAGAATCCACAATAAAACTGAAATGAGCTAAATAACTAGCAGGCATCTATATTGAAGATACAGACTGGACTGTGGTTAACAAGTCCTAGGCTGGTTTGGGCTTGACTAGAGAGGGGAATTGTATGTTTCTGAGTGACAATCTCTGATCTCTCCTTTCCGTTCTACTTTTCCCACCTACCAGTACTCCTGCACAAATTGTTCTGAGTTCTTAAGGTGGCTGCCTAGCTGGTAAAGACCAGTGCTGGATTCTGAAGAGACTCACCTCTGAATGATGGTAAAAATCTCAGGAAGTTACTGGTTTCTAGACCCAATGGCTTCCTTATCTTCAGCAGATTTGCAGGTGGAGACTCAGCAGCTCTTAGGTATTTTTCAGATTAAACTCTTCCTCCAAGCTTTGGAGTTAATAGAATCATTGTGTTGGGCTCACCTGGGACATTCAGGTCCTTCTCATCCCTTTGGGATAATATCCCTCAAGTGTTTTCCTCAAGACAAACAGTAACTTTTAGATCCCAGTTTTGATGAGGTAAATGGGGAATAGAGAGACAGCTCTGCTTTTTCCCCTTGTTTTGTCTTCACGTGCTCTTCCCACGTGTGATTTCCTATCTGTAACTTAGTTGATTATTGCTCTTCACAGGGAGGGAGTTGCTTGTGCTGTGTGTCATCCCCAGTGAAATGGTCAGCATTTTCAGAGTCCTTTTCTGTGTCTCCTCTAGTGCCTAATGGTGGGAAACAATTAGGAAATACCTAGATAATTGAGTTGAATTTTTTGACCAGAGATTATGAATCCAAAGCGATGTCATATCTAGTGGAAGGGAATAGGATATGATCTTGGCATAAGCTGAATAAATGTTAGCATTGGAAATTGGAGACCCAGTGACTCCACATTCAGGGCTCTTAATTGCAAACTAAAGACAAACGCTGGGTTTCTAATTTTGCAAATAAACGTATTGAAATGATAATTGAGTGGTTTACAATACAATGGGAATGATGGAAAATGACATCCTGAAATGGGCAGAAGCAATAGAGACTGCCCAGCCAGGGACTGGGCAAAATTAATATATCCCTTCTTCCAATGCTTAGAGGTGCCTCACAATATAGTACACTTATTTCTCACCCAAACTAAGAATGTTGATCGCCTCTTCAGTAGGAAAACCTCAACCTATGGATTAAGTGTATCAATGAATAATATTTAAAATAATGGGGTAATAGAGAAGGAAGAAGTCAAGTTATTCTATTTATTTATGCACTAACATACAAAAATCAGTAACACTTGTATATGCTAGCAGTGAATTATCTGTAAAAGATATAAGGCAAACAATTCCATTTACAATAGCTACAAATGAAAGATAACTAGGAATAAACTTAACCAAGGAGGTGAAAGATTTCTACCCTGAAAACTATATAACTTTGATGAAAGAAACTGAGGAAGACACAAATATATGGAACAATATCTTGTGTTCAAGGATTAGAAGAATTGATATTGTTAAAATAACCATACTACCCAAGGAGATCTACAGATTTATTACAATCCTTATAAAAATTCCAATGACATTCTTCACAGAAACAGAAAAAATTCTAAAATTCACATGGAACCGTAAAAGACCCCAAATTGACAAAGCAGTCCTGAAAAAAACGAATAAAGCTGAAGGCACCACATTACCTGACTTCAAAATATACTATAAAGCTATAGTAACCAAAACAGCATGGGGCTGGCATAAAAACAGACACATAGAGCAGTGAAACAAAATAGAAAGCATAGAAATAGATTTAAGCACCTAAAGCCAATGGATTTTCGATAAAGACGCCAAGCACAACACATTGGGTTGAAGACAATAACTGGTGTTGGTAAAACGGGATATTCACATGCAGAAGAGTGACACTAGACTGTCTCTCACCATATACAAACATAAATTTAAAATAGATGATAGACATACATGTAAAACCATAATCTATGAAACTAACAGAAGAAAACATAGGGAAACACTTCATTACATTGGGCTGGGCACAAATTTGTAAAATAAGATCTCAAAAGCTCAGGCATTAAAAGCAAAAATAGACAAATGAGGTTAAATCAAACTAAAAAGATTTTGCACAGCAAGGAAAACTATTAACAGATTGAAGAGATAATCTACAAAATTTCAAAAAGTATTTGCAAATTATGCATCTGACAATGGTTATAATATTAGGCTATATAAGGAACTTAACAGCAAAAAACCCACCTAATTGAAAATGGGTAGACTTTAATACACATTTCTCAAAAGATGACATGGCCAAATGGATGTATTAAAAATGTTTAATATCATTAATTATCAGAGAATTCCAAATCAAAATTATCTTGGGACATCTCCTTACTCTTATTAGGATGGCTATTTGTCAGAATACAAAAGAAAACAAGTATTAGTGAGGATGTGGAGGAATGGGAACATACACACTTACACATTGTTGGTGGAATTGTAAAGTAGTACAGCCGCTATGAAAAACAGAATGGGGTTTCCTCAAGAAATTAAAAATAGAACTACCATATGATCCAGCAATCCCACTACTAGGTATATATCCAAAGGAAATGAAATTTGTATGTTGAAGAAATTTCTGCATTTCCATGAGTGTATGGCACAGTTGTGATGGTTCAGCTTTGGTGAACTTGCAGGTATTTGTGTCCTATTCCAACCTCTGAGGGGGTTGGAGCTTTTCCACTTAGCTCTTGTCTTGGAAACAAAACCTGTAACCACCATGGTAAGTCACAAGAATAACATGCATCCTTAGAGTAGATTGGTGGTTACCAGGACCCAGGAGTGCGAAGACGGAGTGGAGTTGATGAGATGTTGATTAATGGGTACAATAATACAGTTAGATAGAAGAAATAAGATGTATTGTTTGATAAATCATTAGGGGGACTATTATCTATTATCTATTGTAAACCATTATCTACTGTATATTTCAAAATAGCTAAAAGAGAATAATTCTAATGTTCCCAGCATAAAGAAAAGATAAATGTTTCAGGTGATAGATATCCCAGTCTCCTAATTTGATGATTACACATTATATGAGTATATCAAAATATCACATGTTCCCCAAAATATGGGGACGATGTGTCAATAAAAATACATGAATCAATAAATAAAATATTTATGCATTAATACAAAATAAAAATTAATTAAGAAATCACACATCTCACATCTTAATTACAATCTATATTACTATAGACTTTGGTATGAATTATTTTTCAAGTTGTAATGTTTATAGTTGTAATGTCTCTTCATTTATTTGTTCAAGTCTTCTTACATGTTTTTAATGACATTTTATAGTTTTCTTTCTATTTTAAACATATAGATTAAGTTGTTCCTGAGTGTCTTATGATATTTTTTGCTAATGTAAATTTGTTTACAGATATGTAGGAAACAGTGTAGAATTTGTTTGTTATTATCACATTTCTCTACTAAACTTTTTTGTTGGTATAATAGTTCAAACTTGATTTTCTTTTGCCACGAGAAAATAGTAACATCAGCAAAATGATAATTTCAACCTTCATTTTTTAATATTTTGATTCCTTGTTTGTTTTTTTCCAGTTTTATTTCATTGACTAGTATCTCTAGCAAAACTGTGTTTTAATGACGGCTAATAAGCATATCGGTCAGACTTTAAGTTTTATTTTTTAAAACATATTTAGTGTTATTTAAAGTATATATTGAATTTCACCAAATGCCTTTATAATATCTATTGAAATTATTAGATTTTTTAAAAAGTGATTAATATGTAGTTACTTACATTAATTGACTTTCTAATATTACAGCAGCCTATGCTTTTAACATCTAATTTGGCTATAATGTATTATTCATTTGCTGCACTGTCAAATTTAGCTAAGTAATATTTATGTAATATTTTTACATCCATGGTGAGTCAGATTGGCTAATAGTTGTCCTTTTGGTGATAATATTCTTGCTAAGTTGTTACTGTGGATATGATACAATTAATCGTAATGAACTTATTGTTGGTTTCCTGAAACTTTTATAAAGGTGAAATAGTCTTTTTGATCCTATTTAATATTGCTACTATGAATTGCACTATGTCTGATATTAGTATTGTCAGATCTACTTTTTAAAAAAAGTACTTGTTTGGCTCTATCTCTGTTGATCCACTTACTTTAAGTATCTTAAGTGTGTCTCATGTTATGAACATGTATCTGCATTTTAACACAAAATCTGAGTATTTCAGTCTTTTAACAAGTAAATCTAAGCAATTCACATATATAGGGTCACTGATACATTGAGTTTATGTTTTCCATTTACTACATTTTATTTATTTATTATTTTTTTATTTTTTTATTTATCTTTTGAGACAAAGTCTTGCTCTGTGGCTCAGGCTGGAGCAGAGTGGTAAGATCTTGGCTCATTGCAACGTCTACCTCCCTGGTTCAAGCAATTCCCCTGCCTCAGCCTCCCGAGTAGCTGGAATTATAGGCGCATGCCACCATACCCTGATAATTTTTTGTGTGTTTTTAGTAGAGACGGGGTTTCACCATCTTGGCCAGACTGTTCTCGAACTCCTGACCTCAGCCAATCCACTCGCTTCAGCCTCCCAAAATGCTGGGATTACAGGCGTGAGCCACGGCACCCAGCCCATTTACTACATTTTAAAAACTATTTCATATTTCTTCTCTTAGCTATTGCCAGATTGATGGAGTTTAATTTTCTTTTACCCCTTCTATTGGCTTGAAATATATTGATGCAATAGATATTCTATTAGTGTTAAAGAAGCATACATATTTTAAAGAACCATACATAAACTAATAACAATTAAATTTATGAATTAATTAATATCTATAAATTTCATTTTTACCATCTTTCTTCTTTTATTCTCTCTCTTCTATTTATGATTCAAGTCATCTGGAATTTTAGTTCCAAATTATAATATTTTTGAATGTTGTGGTTTGCATTTTAGAAATATTATCTTATCAATTGTATTAAGCTACATAAACACATTGTAGTATTTATTTAGAAGAAATTCAAGGATTTTGTTGTTTACTATCCTTTCTTATGTTTTACATCTACCAGACAAAAGAGAAAGACTTTGAAAAATTTCCAGAGCCTCGGACTGCAGTTAATCTCTCCAGTGTTTGTTAATGGAACATTTCTTAGGATTCACTCTGTACCCTGTTCTGGCCTACATATTATGGGGAGTCATGTTGACTAATGTCCTGGTTCTATCCTTTAGAAGTTCACAGTTGATGTGCAGATATAATATGTGAACAGAAAGAAGGGGCTTATAGGTACGAATATCAGGTGGAGACCAGTAAAATGGGTATCATGAGATATCAAGCATGGTAGGAAAAGTGCTACAGAAATTCAGAGAAGAGAGATATCCGTGGACTTGAGTAATAGTAAATATTTCATTGAGAAAGTGAACTAGAGCCATGCATTTGAAATGGGCAGAATTTATACAGATGGGGAGACACAGAGAGGGATTTTGAAGTGGATAGATGTTACGGGTGGTGGGACCATGTATGATGCGTTTTGGGTTCCATTAAGAGTCGAATATTGCTGAGGTTGAAGTTTATATAAATGAATAAGAAACAAAGTTTTAAGGTAACTTGGGGCCTGATCTTGGCAAGTGTTTAATATCAGAATAAGGTGTTTGAATTTTCTCATGCCAATTCCTAACCAGATGATTTCTAGTCACCCACAAAGTATGCAATTTAGAGTGATTCCATGAACAGAGTCATAGAATCTAGAGCTGGAGGGGACCACAAAGTTCGCCTAGAGCACTACTTATTGTAAAAATGAGTACATTGATCCCCAGAGTGATGGGTGACTCGTTAACACCAGGTGGTGAGTTTTGGCAGAACCAAAATGAAAACTCACTGGAAGATTTCCTAGTGCAGTGTTCCCTGGAGGCAGGTAGATGTAGCAGAAAGAGCAGAGACTTTGAAGCGAGACAGACCTGGGTTTGAATTCCAGCTTTGCTATGTTCTGAGTGTGTGACCTTGGGCATGTGGCTTAACTTCTCAGAGCCCCCTTTACCATATCAGTAAACTGCAGATGATGTTTGCAAAACAGCTACCTTGGTCTCTGGTGAGGTAGGAGACCAGCAGGACTTCTTTTCTGGTCGCATCCCTGCTGACCAAAACAGGATCTGGTCCAGACAGGATAAAGTGAAGAAACTGGCTGAACCCAGCGAATGGTGGCTGTAGCAATCCCTGGCTGTCTTCATTACTCATTAGCATAAGACACTTTCACCAGTGCCATGGCTAGTTACAAATGCCATGGCAACAATCTTGGAAGTTACCACCCATTTCCATAGCAATGAGCCAGAAGTTACCATCTCTTTCCTAGAAAGTTCAAAATAACCTGCCTCTCAATTTATATTAACCAGCCCCTTAATTAGTGTTAGATTGGAAGTGTGTATATGTGACTATAAATACAGTTACCAACAACTCATACTTTGCTGACTCTGGGTGCGTTGCCTATGAGTTATCCCTGCTCTGCAAGGAGCAGTGCCATTCAACAAAGATTGCTGTCTAGCCCATCAGCTTGTCCTTGAATCCTTTCCTTGGCAAAGCCAAGGACCCTCCCGGGCTAGGCCTGTCCTGCATCACTGGCACATAGTCAGCAGCTCATTAAATATTAACTTTTCTTTACTTCAGAGAGGTCAGCATCCTAGGGAGGATAATTAAAGAGCTTAACAATCCCAGCCTCCTCTCTTAGCTGATTTGAGATAAACACTGACAACAAAATATCGTCAGAAAGGCCTGGTAAAGATAAAGGTTTGTTAGGCTCTGAGACAGTGAGGGATGGGGGTGGGGAGGAACAGAAATATGAGGGTCAGTCAGAAAATCATCTAATGATAAGTGCCCATTTTAGTTGTTAAGTACAAAATATTGAGAGAGAGAGAGAGAGAGAGAGAGAGAGATTAAAACCAAGCTCACAATAGATAAAGAAATTTAGTTAACAAATAGATATTGAAACCAAGCTCACAATGGATAAAGAAATTTGGTTAACAAATTTTGGTGTATTCATACAATGGACTACTACTTAGAGATACAAAAGAATGAACTGCAGCAATGCAGAGCAACCCGTATCCATCTCAGAAACGTTATGTTAAGTGAAAGAAGCCAAACTCAGAAGAATGCATACCGTATGAGTTCGTTTCTAGAAATTCTTAAATGGACAAATCTCATCTTTGTGATGGAAGTCAGAATAGTGGTTGATCAGCAGGAAGGAGAATTGATTGGAAAGGGAAATGGGAATTTTCCAGAATGATGAAAATATTTCATTATTGAATACATCAAACAGAACCAATCCGTGCATTTTAGTGTATGTTATTTACACTTCAATTAAAATACTAATAAGAACAAAGGATGCCTACCATTTTTTTCATTTTGCTTCAGGTAGAGTTTGACTCTACTATAACATCAGAGTCAGTGGAAAATCGTTTTCTGCCTTATATATTTTTTTCAGATAAGTGGGGGTTGGGATGTTGTCTTTCTTGGGATTCTGCAGGGAGAATCAGGGAGGCCGAGGGGAGCCAAGGATGCTCTTACTTATGATAATGTCCGCAGTGAAGCTGTCATCCCCTCAGACAGACAGTCTAACAGGAAGTGAACGCACAGGCATTGGACACGACAGGAACATCCAGACATGTGGCAGTTTCTCAGGCGTAAGAGGACCCAGGAAAGAACATGCCAGTTGGAGGCACTTATGTATTATAGCTACAAAGACTGTCTCCTGGAGGCGTGGGGCCTGGTACATGAGTGTGGAAGGTAGTTGGCAATTTAGATATTTTGGAGCCAAGATTACTAAGAGGACGTCATCAGTTGTAGAAAGAAATATAAAACTCTCTTGTAGAATGCACAGAAGGACTTCTTAGAACATATCTCAAGGCAGGCATCTGGCATTTCTTTTTTTTTTTTTTTTTTTT
>NW_016814544.1:1588835-1593990 GCF_001698545.2 Rhinopithecus bieti
GGGGAGGAACAGAAATATGAGGGTCAGTCAGAAAATCATCTAATGATAAGTGCCCATTTTAGTTGTTAAGTACAAAATATTGAGAGAGAGAGAGAGAGAGAGAGAGAGAGATTAAAACCAAGCTCACAATAGATAAAGAAATTTAGTTAACAAATAGATATTGAAACCAAGCTCACAATGGATAAAGAAATTTGGTTAACAAATTTTGGTGTATTCATACAATGGACTACTACTTAGAGATACAAAAGAATGAACTGCAGCAATGCAGAGCAACCCGTATCCATCTCAGAAACGTTATGTTAAGTGAAAGAAGCCAAACTCAGAAGAATGCATACCGTATGAGTTCGTTTCTAGAAATTCTTAAATGGACAAATCTCATCTTTGTGATGGAAGTCAGAATAGTGGTTGATCAGCAGGAAGGAGAATTGATTGGAAAGGGAAATGGGAATTTTCCAGAATGATGAAAATATTTCATTATTGAATACATCAAACAGAACCAATCCGTGCATTTTAGTGTATGTTATTTACACTTCAATTAAAATACTAATAAGAACAAAGGATGCCTACCATTTTTTTCATTTTGCTTCAGGTAGAGTTTGACTCTACTATAACATCAGAGTCAGTGGAAAATCGTTTTCTGCCTTATATATTTTTTTCAGATAAGTGGGGTTGGGATGTTGTCTTTCTTGGGATTCTGCAGGGAGAATCAGGGAGGCCGAGGGGAGCCAAGGATGCTCTTACTTATGATAATGTCCGCAGTGAAGCTGTCATCCCCTCAGACAGACAGTCTAACAGGAAGTGAACGCACAGGCATTGGACACGACAGGAACATCCAGACATGTGGCAGTTTCTCAGGCGTAAGAGGACCCAGGAAAGAACATGCCAGTTGGAGGCACTTATGTATTATAGCTACAAAGACTGTCTCCTGGAGGCGTGGGGCCTGGTACATGAGTGTGGAAGGTAGTTGGCAATTTAGATATTTTGGAGCCAAGATTACTAAGAGGACGTCATCAGTTGTAGAAAGAAATATAAAACTCTCTTGTAGAATGCACAGAAGGACTTCTTAGAACATATCTCAAGGCAGGCATCTGGCATTTCTTTTTTTTTTTTTTTTTTTTTGAGACAGAGTCTCGCTCTGTCGCCCAGGCTGGAGTGCAGTGGCCGGATCTCAGCTCACTGCAAGCTCCCGCTCCCGGGTTTACACCATTCTCCTGCCTCAGCCTCCCGAGTAGGTGGGACTACAGGCGCCCGCCACCTCGCCCAGCTAGTTTTTTGTATTTTTAGTAGAGACGGGGTTTCACCGTGTTAGCCAGGATGGTCTCGATCTCCTGACCTTGTGATCCACCCGCCTCAGCTCCCAAAGTGCTGGGATTACAGGCGTGAGCCACCGTGCCCGGCCTGGCATTTCTTACATCACTGTCTTCTTGCATATATTATTCTTCTTTAGAAAAAAGATTGACTTATAACTATGTCCATTTTCCCAATAGTGTGTAAATTTTTGAAAGCAGATATCTTATGCTTTTGTCAATGAACACCAAACATATAATCCAGTTTCTGCGATATGACATGGCCTCTTCTCCATTTCAATTTACTATCCCTCAACATTCTCTACCTTATCCTAAATACTTGCCTCCAATTTTCTGCTTGTTTGTATAGCCCTTGTGTGTTTATTTATTTATTCATTATCTTTTCTCCCCTCATGAATATTAGATCCATGGAATCAGGGACTTTAGCAAATAGTATATTCTGTTGAAATATTTGTTTAAAAATTAGTAAGTGAGGCCAGGCACGGTAGCTCACGCCTGTAATCCCAGCACTTTGGGAGGCTGAAGCGGGCGGATCACAAGGTCAGGAGAGCGAGACCATCCTGGTTAACACGGTGAAACCCTGTCTCTACTAAACATACAAAAAATTAGCTGGGTGTGGTGGCGGGTGCCTGTAGTCCCAGTTACTTGGGAGGGTAAGGCAGGAGAATGGTGTGAACCTGGGTGGCAGAGCTTGCAGTGAGCCGAGATCGCGCCACTGCACTCCAGTCTGGGTGACAGAGCAAGACTCCATCTCAAAAATAAACAAACAAAATTAGTAAGTGAATGTACAAAACAAGTATTTATTGAAAGAATTATTGTATTATGGCATAATTGGGTCTTCCCAACATAGTTTCTTAAAGATCATCAAATGTGTGTTCTGTGGTCTCTGGTGATGGTTATCCCCTGTCCCGCTTGTGCCCCATCTCATCTGAATAACTTCTTTTCCCCAATACTATGAGTGTCATACTTTCCCTTCTAATGAAAGCTAAATTGAAACCAAAAAGAGGCAATGAGGACAGTTCTCAAGTTGGAACTAGTGGGCAGAGATAGGCCCAAGCCAGAATCACCATCGCATTTCAAAGTTCTGGTGGTTTTCATCAGATCCTCTAATTTTACAATGTGGTTTTTCAAAGTCACCGCTGAATGAGAACGAGAAAGACAGAGAGAGAGAGACGGAGGGAGGGAGGGAGGGAGAGAGAGAGAGAGAGAGAGAAAAGAGGATGGAAGTTGGAGGACGTCATCATAAAATTAACTGTTGAGATTCTTTATGGTACGCATTATTTTCGACTCATCCGACAGTCGCAAATCAAACTGCCCAGAATGTGCTGTTGTATAATAACTTTTCTCCATCAACCGTTTCCTTATTTAGTCCCCTCTCCATTTACACTCATTAGATCTAATTAGACAACACAGATATGCAGAAACATACGTTCATGCTATGGTTTCCTAGGTCTTCAAGATGTGAGTATAAGAAATCAGAATTCCTGGGAAATTTCAAAATTGTAAATTATTCTTAAAATATTTTCAATATTATTTACACTCTTTACCCATTATTATAGATATCTAGAATTTATTTAATAAGTATAAATATCAGGGTTATATTATATACAGCATTTAGTAGATGACAGCAAATAACCAAGCACTGGGAAACTCACTGTGAACATTATTAGGTGGTATTTAAATAACATTCAGATCTCCCAGGCAAGTAAACTGCACTACACAGATTCGCACTTCCAGATGCAATTTAAATACTTATTAGCTTCTAAAATTAATTATTTCTTGCAATGTCACTCATATCTGCATAAAATATCCTAGGCGCAAAAGCTTAGTAATAGTATTCATTTTACTTGTAAGAATGACTCACTGTTAGCAGCAGACAGAGCCATGAACACACACATGAAAATAGCCACAAGCAAGACTGACTGATTAGGCAGTCACTGCTTCTCCCCTAATGCTTTTGTACTGATTTTGGAAATGAAGACTTAGCCTTTGGCTCTGCATGTCATCCGTTTCTGCTCTTGCTTTACCCTTGGCATGAGTGGATTCCGCCGAATCAGTAACGTCTCTATGTTGACTATTATGCTTTAATTCTTGCAGGAGAATTTTAATTTTTTTCTGATTCTTCTTGATTTCTCAACTACTTTTTCTCAGAGTTTGGATTTTAAAATATATATATTTTGAGAAATGCTGGGAAGGAATCTCACATCAGCACTTTACTTCTACCAATGTGTCTGACCCTTCATTCACCTGTTAATCAGAAGAGAGATGAAGAACCCTAGTGTCACAACATCTGTGATGCTTTTGTAGTGTATTCTGGCTTCAAGGTGCTTATTGTTTAGCAGTGGGGGACATATTTTCAAATAATTACACTGCCTGATAAAATTTATTTTAATAAAATTCCAATGAGAGAGACATAGAAAGAGAATATCAGTAGAGGGAGAGGTTACTTTCTTGGAAAATACTTCTCTGTAAGACAGTTAACACTAAGGACACATTCACACACCCAAAAGGCTGGATGAAGGGAATGAGCAGGGTTATGAAAGTAGCAGAATTTTTAAAGAAGTGGTGAACCTGCAGGGGAGGAAAGCTAAGCTACTCTTGCGGGTTCTGTCTTCTACTTATGCTACCTAGAGGTTTCCTTGATAGGAGGGGATCATCTCCTATCAGGATTAACATTTCTGTCCCATCATCTGACTCGTGGTGTACTGTGATTTCATTCAATATTCTCATTCCAGAATGTAACAAGTTCAATGAAAGACTCATATAAAGGAATAATTTTTCAGTAATTAAAAGGAGCTCTTCCATGTACACTGAAGCATTTCTTCACAGTAGCTATGACGAAAGATTAACCTAAGTGTTCACCAGTAGAAGAATAGATGAGGAAAATGAAATACTACTTAGCCTTAAAAAAGAAGGAAAAATCAGGCCGGGCACGGTGGCTCAAGCCTGTAATCCCAGCACTTTGGGAGGCCGAGATGGGCGGATCACGAGGTCAGGAGATCGAGACCATCCTGGCTAACACGGTGAAACCCCGTCTCTACTAAAAAAATACAAAAAACTAGCCGGGTGAGGTGGCGGGCGCCTGTAGTCCCAGCTACTCGGGAGGCTGAGTCAGGAGAATGGCGTAAACCCGGGAGGTGGAGCTTGCAGTGAGCTGAGATCCGGCCACTGCACTCCAGCCTGGGTGACAGAGCAAGACTCCGTCTCAAAAAAAAAAAAAAAAAAAAAAAAAAAAAAAAATCTTGTCATTTGTGACAACATGGATGAATCTGGAGAATATCACATTAACTGAAATAAGACAGTCACAGAAAGACAAATACTGCAGGATCTCACTTATATGTGGAATGTAAAAATGTTGAACTAACAGAAACAGAGTGAAAAGATGGTTACCAGAGGCTTGGGGTGACAGGATTGGGGAGATGTTGGTCAAATGACATAAAATATTAGTTAGACAGCAGAAACAAGTTCAAGAGATCTATTGTACATCATGGTGTCTACAGTTAATTATACCTTACTGTGTATTTGAAAATGGCTGAGAATAGATTTTAAGTATTCTTACCACAAAAATAATGTGTCTGGAATAATTCACATGTTAAATAGCTTTATTTAGCCATTTGACAATGCCTACATATATTAAAACATTTTGTTGTATGCCATAAATATATATGATTTTTACTTGTCAACTAAAAAATAAAACAAGAAAAAATAAGAAAGGGGAACTCATTCTATTCATCTAGAATATGTATAGGAAGGTAACTGGGAGAACCCAATAATTCAATTTGAAAGGTTTAACCAACTCTCTTTTCTTTTTTTTTTTTTTTTTTTTTTTTTTTAATTATACTTTAAGT
>NW_016814545.1:0-2136 GCF_001698545.2 Rhinopithecus bieti
TGCCAACATTTTTTCTTGGAATCTGCAATGGGATATTTCGTATCCATTGAAGTTTATGGTGATAAAGGCGATGTCGTCATATAAAAAATAGAAAGAAGCCTTCTGAGAAACAGTTTTGTGATGTGTTAATTCGTCTCACAGAGTTACATGATTCTTTCCTTGGATTGGTATGGTCGCACAAGTTTTGGGGAATCTGAGAAGGAATATTTGGGATCACATTGAACCCTAAGGTGACAAATGAAATATCCTCAGATAAGAAATAGAAAGAAGGTTTCTGAGAAATTTCTTGATGATGTGTGAATTCATCTCACAGAGTTACACCTTTCTTTTCATGGAGAAGTGTGTTAACAGTGTTTTCTTGGAATCTGCAAAGGGATTTTGGGAGCTCTTTGAGGCCTAAGGTGTAAAAGGTAATATCCTCAGATAAAAGCAGGAAGAAGCTTTCTGAAAACTGATTTGTGATTTGTGAATTCCCCTCACAGAGTTACACTGTTATTTTCCTTGAGCAGTTTGCTAACACTGCTTTTTGGAATCTGCAATGGTATATTTCAGAGCACATTGAAGCTTACGGTGAAAAAAGGAAATACCCTCATGTAAAAACAAGAAAGAAGCTTTCTGAGAAACGGCTTTGTGATGCTGTGTTTCATGTCACAGAGCTACATGATTGTTTTCATGGATCACTCTGTTAGCAATGTTTTTGGGAATCTGAGAAAGAATATTTTGATCGCTTTGAAGCCTATTGTGACACAGGAAATAAAATCATATAAAAACTGGAAAGATGATTTATTAGAAACTGCTTTGTGGTGTGTTAATTCATCTCCCTGAGTTACACCTGTCTTTTCATGTAGTAGATTGCTAACACGGTTTTTGTGGAATCTGCTCAGGATACTGGGGAGTGCATTGAGGCATGTAGTGAAAAAGGAAATATCCTGAGATAAAAACTAGAAAGAAGCATTCTGAGAAACTGTTTGTGATGTGTGATTTCATCTCACAGAGATACAACGTTCTTTTCGTTGAGCAGATTGATAATACTGTTTTCGTGGAATCTGCAGTAGGGCATTTGGGAGGACATTGAAGCCTACGGTGACAAAGGAAATATCCGCAGATAAAAACCATAAAGATGGTTTCTGAGAAATTTCATTATGATATGTGAATTCATTTCACATATATACACTGTTCTTTTCACGGAGCAGTTTGGTAATCCTGTTTTGGGGGAATCTTAGAAGGGATATTTAGGATCGCATTGAAGCCTATGGTGCCAAAGGAAATATACTGAGATTAAAACTAGAGAAAAACTTTCTGCGAAAGCCCTTTGTGATGTATGAACTTATTTCACAGTGTTACACCTTTCTTTTCATGGAGCAGTTTGCTAACACTGTTTTCCTCAGATCTGCAAAGGAATATTTGGGAGCGCACTGAGTTCTGTGGTGAAAATGGAAATATTCCCAGATATAAACAAGAAAGAAGCTTTCGGACAAAGTTCTTCATGATGTGGGAATTCGTCTCACAGGGTTACACCTTACTCTTCTCAGAAGAGTAAGTTACATCTTACTCTTCTCAGAAGCTTTCAGAGAGATCAGTTTGTGATATTTTAATTCATATCACAGATTTACAAGATTCTTTTCTTGGATCAGTTAGGTAGCAGTGTTTTTGGGGAATCTGAGAAGGAACACTTTGAATCGCTTTGAAGCGTATGTGACAAAGGAAATATTCTCATAAAAACTGGAAAGAATCTTTCTGAGAAATCACTTTGTGATGCGTTTATTCATTTCACAGAGTTACACCCTTCTTTTCATGGAGCAGTTTGCTAACACTGTTTTCCTGGAATCTGCACAGGGATATTTGGGAGCAAATTGAGACCTAGGGTGAAAAAGGATATATCATCAGATAAGAACTCTAAAGAAGGTTTCTGAGAAAGTTCTTTGTGATGTGTGAGTTCATCTCAGGGAGTTACACTTTTCTATTCTTGGAGCACTTTGCTAATTCTGTTTTCTTGGAATCTGCAAAGGGATATTAGGGAGCACTTTGAGGCCTATAGTGAGGAAACAAATATCCTCAGAGAAAAACTAGAAAGAAGCTTTCTGAGAAATTGCTTTGTGGTGTGTGAATTCAACTCACACATTACACTTTTCTTTT
>NW_016814546.1:0-594 GCF_001698545.2 Rhinopithecus bieti
CCTGAAATTTCTAAACAAGACAAAGGCCTTATTCTATTAATTACTTATAATATATTCAATAAGATACAAAGTCTTGAGATGCATAAAGTGTAAAATTTTATTTCAAAAATTAAGAAAACCAATATATTTTTCAGTGTGTATGTTTAGTGGTTTCTCTGGTCATAATTTGGTTCACCTAAGCTTGACATTTTCAGTAATATTAAGAGCTTATCAGAGGACAACCTGAATGAATGCTCATTTCTAACTATTAAATTCTGAGCTATACTCACTTTTACTTTCTCTTTTTCTCATAAATATACATTTAGATGTACATGTAATTACTAGTATAATATTGTATGATCATAATGATTAGGTTATTTTTGTTCACCAAATTAAATGTTCTTCAGTGTACTTCTCTTCTTGTTCTTGGACCCTTAGCATCTTTTTATCATTTTTCCCCAACTTATTCCTAAGGAGGACAGGCTGCAGAACACAAAAGACATGTAAAAAATATCACAAGTCTTTACAGGTTACTTTGTTAGCTTTGATCCCTAGAAGAGCAATTCTTCTTAATGTTTTGATATCTGCAGAGAGGGCAAGGTAATTGATGTCTGC
>NW_016814547.1:0-594 GCF_001698545.2 Rhinopithecus bieti
AAAAAAAAAAAAATGTAAAGAATGATACTCTACAGGCTATGAATTTCATGTTCCACTAAATACAAAGACATGCTTGAAGGGTAGAGAAGAAAAACTGACAGTTGACAGAAAACCTTCATATAGAACCAAAGTTTATGTTAGCATTAAAGTTAAATCCCCCAAATTTTATTTGAAAACAGGCTCATCATTGTTGAAATGGACAAAAGAACAAAAATTTTGATGAAATAAACGTTACATTTTGATAGACTAAAAACCCTTAACTGTTGTAAGCAGATGAATCTTTATATACAGAAAAGCAATTTAGCCATACATTGTATTGAATCTTTAAAAAATATGTATCGTAGGCCAGGCGCAGTGGCTCAAGCCTGTAATCCCAGCACTGTGGGAGTCTGAGGCGGGCAGATCACAAGGTCAGCAGATGGAGACCATCCTGGCTAACACGGTGAAACTCAGTCTCTACTAAAAATATAAACAAAATTAGCCGAGCGTGGTTGGGGGCGCCTGTCGTCCCAGCTACGCGGGAGGCTGAGGCAGGAGAATGGCGTGAACCCGGGAGGCGGAGCTTGCGGTGAGCCGAGATTGCGCCACCGCACT
>NW_016814548.1:0-594 GCF_001698545.2 Rhinopithecus bieti
TTTATTGAGGTATAATTGATATACAGAGAACTGCACATATTTAATGTGTATACTTTAATAGGTATGGATATATGAAAGTACCCCTCATACCACCACTATAATCAAGGTAATAGACATATTCAACACCTCTCAGTTTCCTTATGTCCCTTGTGTGTGTGTGTGCATGTGTGCATGTGTGTTAAGAACATTTAATAAGAAATCTACAATCAACACATTTTGAGGTGCACAATACCATCTTATTAACTACAGGCAATACGTAATACAGAAGAACTCTAGAACTTATTTATCTAGCATAAGTGTAACTTCATATCTAATGAACTCCTCATTTTCTCCACCTCCCAGCCCCTGCCAACCACTGTTGTATTCTCTGCTTCTATGAGTTTGACTGTTATAGATAACTCAGAAGTGGAATCATGCACTATTTGTCCTCCTGTGCCTGGCTTATTTCCCTTAAGATAATGGCCACCAGGTTTATCCATGTTGTTGTAAATGGCAAGATTTTTGTCTTTTTAAAGACTGAATAAGTTTCCATTGTATGTATGTGTGTGTGTGTGTGTGTGTGTGTGTGTATATATACATATATATATATATATA
>NW_016814549.1:0-213 GCF_001698545.2 Rhinopithecus bieti
GCCTCTGCTGATGTCGGTGGCCAGACGCGGCAGGGGGTCGGGGTCCCCTCCCTGCTACAGCAAGGGACCTGCAGCAAAGCACAGCCGCTGGCCGGGGTAGTCCTGTGCTGTGTACAGGGTGCGAGGGTGGAAGCACGTGTGGACATCTACAAGGTGCTAAAGGAGAGCAAAGCCAGCGATGGCCAGACCCTAACGGCATTCAATGAACAGGAG
>NW_016814550.1:0-723 GCF_001698545.2 Rhinopithecus bieti
TAGCAGACTTTGGAACTATTATATCCTGGAAAATATTTTCTAACTTCTGGATAAGAATCTTTTAAAATTTAAAAAATATATATTCTCACCTTAGAAATATGGCTATACATATAAAATTATATATAATAGTCAAATGGCTCCAAATATCTCTAAAGGCTATCTACAGATTTCTATGGACCTTTACTATAGGGAAGTATACATATTTGTTTGTGTGTATGTATATATGTAGTAAGTATACATAATATGCATGTATATATGTGAAATAATCCTTACCAGGAAGGTGTGTGAGAGATTATAAACTAGGAATAAACAGTACCTTTATAACAGAGGGACAAAAAGCCTTTAAGAACAAGGTGTTAAGTATAAATAGGAGCACTTATTATAGAAAATGTACATCCAAACTCACCTTTTACACTAAGATCAATAGCGGCTTCTAAAAGAACTTCTAATTCCCCTTTTGGCAAAACAGGAACCACCCATCGAGGCCTAAGAATTATTATAAAACAAAAAGAGACTTTACTGGTTTCATATTAATGAAACACTGTAAGTTACCTACCATAATTACTGTTACTATGAAAAAGTGAGAAATTCCGACTATATTATATTCACCATAAACACTTTTAAAAAGAAGTGGGCAAATTATCTACATTGCAAAATTAAAAGACATCTATTGTGTCTACATACAGAATTTTTTTAGGCACTGTCAAATGAGATACAGCAATG
>NW_016814551.1:0-429 GCF_001698545.2 Rhinopithecus bieti
ACTTCCTGGATGAAGGAAACTCGAGGGGTGAGGGGCAGGGGTTGGGGGTGATGGAGAAGAGAACCTAAAGGGGACTTAGGTAGGGGGTTCAGAGTGGCCAACTGGCGTGACACTCTGGCAGGATTCCTATTCCTATTCCTCCCACCTCAGGCCCGCTTCTAGTCCTCTCATCCAAAAGCCACTCGTTTCCAAGGGCCGAGACAGAGACAGAGACAGCGAGATACACAGAGACAGAGACTCCGTCTCAAAAAAAAAAGAAAATAAATACTAGCCTAATAAGTTGAACTGTCAGGAAAGTTTCATTAAACTCTCCATTTGTTACCATGGAGAACTGAAGCTCTTTGAGGACCTTAAGCATGTCTCCAAAAAATTGGACTTTTTTTTTTGCACTTAGTGATTTACTCCTTACCCCTTCCCTCCCAAGAGAAT
>NW_016814552.1:0-723 GCF_001698545.2 Rhinopithecus bieti
TGGTGATGATGGTGGTAGTGGTGGTGGTGATGGTGCTGGTGCTGGTGGTGGTGGTGATGGTGCTGGCGATGGTGGTGGTAGTGGTGATGGTGGTGGTGACAGTGATGATGATAGTGGTGATAATGGTAGTGGTGATGATGATGATGGTGGTGATGGTGGTGGTGGTGATGGTGGTGTGGTGATGGTAATGGTGGTGATGGTGATGATGGTGGTCATGGTGGTGATGGTGGTAGTGGTGGTGGTAGTGGTGGTGGTAGTGGTGATGGTGGTCGTGGTGGTGATGGTGGTGGTGGTGATAATGGTAGTGACAGTGATGATGAGAGTGGTGACAATGGTAGTGGTGATGGTGGTGGCGGTGATGGTGGTGATGGTGGTGGTGCTGGTGATGGTGGTGGTGGTGACAGTTATGATAGTGGTGATAATGGTGGTGGTGATGGTGGTGGTGGTGATAGTGGTGGTGGTGATGGTGGTGGCAGTAGTGATGGTGATGGCGGTGATGGGTGGTGGTGGTGGTGATGGTGTTGTTGGTGGTGATGGTGGTGATAGTGGTAGTAGTGATGTTGGTGGTGGTGTTGGTGATGGTGGTGATGGTGGTGGTGGTGGTGATGGTGGTGGTGATGGTGGTGGTGATGGTGATGGTGGTGGTGATGGTGGTGGTGGTGATGATAGTGATGGTGGTGGTGGTCATGGTGGTGGTGGTGGTGATGGTGGTGGTGATGGTGA
>NW_016814553.1:0-1999 GCF_001698545.2 Rhinopithecus bieti
CTCCTCCTCCTCTTCTTTCTTTTCTTTTCTTTCTGTCTTGCTTGCTTGCTTGCTTTTTCCTCTTTTTCTTTCTTTCTTTCGAGACAAAGTTTCACTCTTGTTGCCCAGGCTGGAGTGCAGTGTGGTACGATCTCAGCACACTACAACCTCCACCTTCTGGGTTCAAGTGATTCTCCTGCCTCAGTCTCCCAAGTAGCTGGGATTACAGGCATGTGCCCCCACACACGGCTAATTTTTTTGTATTTTTAGTAGGGATGGGGTTTCTCCATGTTGGTCAGGCAAGTCTCGAACTCCTGACCTCAGGTGATCTGTCCACTTCGGCCTCCCAAAGTGCTGGGATTACAGGCGTGAGCCACCATGCCCAGCCCAGATGCTTTTCAAAACAAGACTTACATGTGGCTAACAACCATAGTTTTAAAATGCTCCATACTAATCATTAGAGAAATGTTTTCAAAAATCACAAAGAGATACCATCTCACACCAGTCAGAAGGGGTATGTTTAAAAAGTCAGTAACAGATGCTGGCAAGGTTGCAGAGAAAAGAAAATGCTTATACCCTGCTGGTCAAAGTGTAAATTAATTCAACCATTGTGAAAAGCAGTGTGGTGATTCCTCACAGAACTAAAAACAGAATTTGCCATTTAGCAACCTCACAATTGGGTATATACCCAAAGAAATATAAGCTATTCTATCAAAAAACACATGATGCACATGCATGCTAATTGCAGCACTGTTCGCAATAGCAAAGACATGGAACCAACTTAAATGCCTATCAGTGGACAACTGGATAAAGAAAATATGGTATGGGCAGGAATGGTGGCTCATGCCTGTAATCCAACACTTTGGGAGACCAAAGCAGGTAGACTGCCAGAGCTCAGGAGTTCAAGACCAGCCTGGGCAAAATGGTAAAACTTCGTCTCTCCAAAAAATACAAAAAGAAAAATTAGCTGGGCATGGTGGTGCACACCTGTAGTCTCAGCTACTTGGGGGGCTGAGGTAGGACGATTGCTCAAGCCCAGGAGGTTGAGACTGCAGTGAGGAGACATAACACCACTGCACTCCAGTCTGAGTGACAGAATGAGACCTGTCACTGAAAAATAATTAAACAAAATAAAACATTTAATAAAAACAAAATATGGCACATATAAATCACAGGATACTATGTCGCCATAAAAAAAAGAACAGGATCATGCTCTGTGCAACAGCATGGAGGGAGCTGACAACTATTATCCTTAGAAAACTAATGCAGAAACAGAAAAACAATTGCATGTTCTCATTTATAAGTTAAATGTTAAGAACACATGGACACAAAGAAGGGAAAAGAAGCACTGAGGCCTAGTTGAGGGGGGAAGATGAAAAGACAAAAAGGAGCCGGAAGTGGTGGCTCATGCCTGTAATCCCACCACATTGGGAGGTAAAGGCGGGTGGATCACCTGAGGTCAGTAGTTCAAGACAAGCCTGGCCAACATGGCGAAACCTCGTCTCTACTAAAAATACAGAAATTAGCTGGGCATAATGGCCTATGCCAATAGTACCAGCTACATGGGAGGCTGAGGCACAAGAAGCGCTTGACCTCAGGAAGCAGAGGTTGCAGTGAGCTGAGAGTGTGCCAATGCACTTTAACCAGGGCAACACAGTGAGATACTGTCAAGAAAAAAAAAAAAAAGACAATCAGAAAAAATACCTGTCTGGTGCTATGCTTAGTACTTCAGTGAAATAATAATCTGCACACCAAACCCTCATGACACAATTTTACCTATGTAACAAACCTGCACATGTACTCCGAGACCAAAAATAGAAGTTAAAAGGGCCAGGCGCGGTGGCTCACGCCTGTAATCCCAGCACTTTGGGGGGGCCGAGGTGGGCAGATCACGAGGTCAGGAGTTCGAGACCAGCCTGACCAACATGGCGAAACACCGTCTCTATTAAAAATACAAAAATTAGCCGGGCGTGGTGGCGCACACCTGTAATCCCAGCTACTCAGGAGGCTGAGGCAGGAG
>NW_016814554.1:0-2738 GCF_001698545.2 Rhinopithecus bieti
AACTTTGGGAGGCTGAGGCCAGAGGATAACTTGAGCCCAGGAGTTTGAGATCAGCCTGGGCAGGATGGTGAGACCTCATCTCTTAAAAAAAAAAAAAAAAAAAAAAAAAAAATAGGGCGGGGCGGTGGCTCAAGCCTGTAATCCCAGCACTTTGGGAGGCCGAGATGGGCGGATCGAGATCATCAGGAGATCGAGACCATCCTGGCTAAAACGGTGAAACCCCGTCTCCACTAAAAACTACAAAAAACTAGCCGGGCGAGGTGGCGGCGCCTGTAGTCCCAGCTACTCGGGAGGCTGAGGCAGGAGAATGGCGTGAACCCGGGAGGCGGAGCTTGCAGTGAGCTGAGATCCAGCCACTGCACTCCAGCCTGGGTGGCAGAGCGAGACCCCGTCTCAAAAAAAAAAAAAAGCTGGGCTTGGTGGTGGTCTGTAGTCCCAGCTACTCTGGAGGCTGAGGTGGGAGGATCCCTTGAACTCAGGAGTTTGAGGCTGCAGTAAGCTGTGACCATACCACTGTACTCCAGCCTGAGTGACAGAGCCAGACCTCATCTTTAAAATAAATTAATAAATAAACAAGTTTTGTTTGATTTTATTTTGTATTTTAGCAGAAAATATCTTTTATTTTATCGTGCCGTTTGAGTTCTGTGGCAAAAAAAAAAAAAGATTGAAACATAATATTTGTGCTTGGTAAACGCACATAAAAACATGTAGACAGACTCAGCCACGTGAAAGGCTCTTCGATGAAAGTTAAGCCTCCCTTCCACTGTTATGTATATCCTTAGTGTATTTTTTTATCTTTCCAGAAATATTATCTGCATATACAAGCATGCTGCAAAAGGGTGCAGAGGAGGTGTGGTACAGGGTGGAGGTGAAGTACTTGGATTTCAGAGACACGCTGCTTGGGCTCGAATCCCAGCTTTGCAATTTGCTAGCTAGCTCTGTAAGTGTGGACAAGTGACTGAACCTTTCTGTACCCCAGTGTGGTGGGCAGCCCCTACATGGGCCCCCCAGCGTCCCCATTGTCTCATGTTCACACCCTTATCTAATCCTTCCCTTGAATGTGGGATGGAGTCTTGCTCTGTCACCCAGCCTGGAGTGCAGTGGCACGATCTTGGCTCACTGCAACCTCCGCCTCCTGGGTTCAAGCAATTCTCTGGCTCAGCCTCCCAAGTAGCTGGAATTACAGGTGCCTGCCACCATGCTCGGCTGATTTTTGTATTTTTAGTAGAGACAGGGTTTCACCATCTTTGCCAGGCTGGTCATGACTCCTGATGTCATGATCCACCTGCCTTGGCCTCCCGAAGTGCTGGGATTACAGGCGTGAGCCACCGCACCTGGCCTACTCACAGGCTTACTTCGCACAAGTAAGTCAGAAGTGATAGGATGTCACTCCTGATATTAGGCTATAAAAAGACTGTGGTTTCTGTCTTGAGTGCCTGGGGGAAGCCAACTGCCAGGTCCCAGCTGCCATGTCACAAGGACTCTCAAGCATATTCTTGAAAAGCCTACAAAGAGCACACACACACACGAGCAGATGCTGCTGGCCAGGTGTGGTGGCTCACACCTGTAATCCCAGCACTTTGGGAGGCCAAGGTGGGCGGATCACAAGGTCAGGAGATCGAGACCATCCTGGCTAACACAGTGAAACCCCATCTCTACTAAAAATATGAAAAAAAAATTAGCTGGGAGTGGTGGCAGGTGCCTGTAGTCCCAGCTACTTAGGTGGCTGAGGCAGGAGAATGGCGTGAACCTGGGAGGCGGAGCTTGCAGTGAGCCGAGACTCCGTCTCAGAAAAAAAAAAAAAAAGAAAAAAAGAAAGGCCTACATGGTAAGGAACTGAAATCTCTAGCCAATAGCTCTTGAGGCACTCAAGTCTGCAAGCAACCATGTGAGTGATCTTAGAAGTGAATCCTCTCCCATAGGGAGTTGCTGTTCGACAGGTATGAAGTTTCAGCTATATGAGAGGATTAAGTTCTAAGATATGTAGCACAATATTATGCCTAGAGTTAATGATACCGTGCTATGCACATCAAAATGTAAGAGGCTACATCTCATGTTAAGTGTTCCTACAAGAAAGAAAGAAAGAGAGAAAGAAAGAAGAAAAAGGGGGGAGAAAAAGAAGAAAGAAAGAAAAAGAAGAAAGAGAAAAAAAGAAGAAAGAAGAGAAAAAAAGAAGAAAGAAGAGAAAGAAAGAGAAAGAGAGAGAAATGGGGGGAGAGAGGGAGATGGGGACAGAGAGAGGGAAGGAAGGAAGAAAGAGTGAATAGGCCAGGTGTAGTGACTCATACTCATAATCCCAACATTTTCAAAGACTGAGATGGGAGGATTACTTGACCCCAGAAATTTGGGAGACCCTGTCTCTACAAAACATGAAAAAAAATTGCTGTGCATGGTGGCATGTCCTTGTGGTCCCAGCTACTCAGGAGGCTGAGGTGGGAAGATCACTTGAGCCTGGAAGGTTGAGGCTGCAGTGAACCACCACTGCACAGCAGCCTGGATGACAGCAAGACCCTGTCTCAAAAGAGAAAGAAGGGAAAAGAGAGGAGAGGAGAGGAGAGGAGAGGAGAGAAGGAAGGAAGGAAGGAAGGAAGGAAGGAAGGAAGGAAGGAAGGAAGGAAGGTAGGTGAGAGGGAGGGAATGATGAAGGGAGGGAAAGAAGGGAGGGAAGGAGGAAGGGAGGGAGGAAAGAAAGGGAAGAGAAGGGGAGGAAGGAAGGAAGGAAGGAAGGAAGGAAGGAA
>NW_016814555.1:0-1139 GCF_001698545.2 Rhinopithecus bieti
TCTCTTTTTAAAAATCACACCTCATTTGAGATCTTTTGTGGGACATTTTATTCAGAACACCTGTTATTCTCCTTTTATTAAAACTTACTTTTCCAACCTCAACATGTGGCAATAAAACTAAGAAATTAGCCTTAAGCAAATTCTTAAGCTTCACGGCAATGATTTTTCCAGTTACATCAACTATATTTTCAGTTTCACACTTTTGTATTGTTGCCAAAGCTGTGGGGATGACTTGAAAAACACACAGGAACAAAAGAATAATGTTAATTTAAAAGAAAAGGAGAAGAGAGGCCGGGCGCGGTGGCTCACGCTTGTAATCCCAGCACTTTGGGAGGCCAAGGCGGGCGGATCATGAGGTCAGGAGATAAGAGACCACAGTGAAACCCCGTCTCTACTAAAAATACAAAAAATTAGCCGAGCGTGGTGGCGGGCGCCTGTAGTCCCCAGCTACTCAGAGAGGCTGAGACAGGAGAATGGCGTGAGCCCGGGAGGCGGAGCTTGCAGTGAGCCGAGATGGCACCACTGCACTCCAACCTGGGCACAGAGCGAGACTCCGTCTGAAGAAAAAAAAAAAGAAAAGGAGAAGAGAAAACCTAACTGCAATCTGTTTACTAGCAATTTGGGGTTCTTACACATCCTTTCAGGCTCCTGTGTTCCACACAAAAAAAGACACTCCTGTATTACCCGCCTCTAAGAAATAGTATCATTTCTGAAAACTGCCTAAAGCTACTATTTTCTTTTTGGAAAGCAGACTTTCACAATATACTGAAAGAAATTTACAAACCTCTGAATGTTCATCTCTCTCATCTATAAGTCTTTTTAGATGTAATGCCATATTTTTCAAGAGTGGTTCTATGTCCTCCTGTGACATATCAGTCACTTCCATCCATTGCAGGTCAAACACATTTTCCTGATTATGAGTTACCTTTAGAAAAGTAACCGAAATAAACAACCAAAAAAGTGGTTAATACTTAAAAATCTATTCCACTATAGTACAATATTAGCTCAAGTATTATATAACCCATATAAAATATGAAAAGCCAGCATGATGTTAAAAGGAGAACATTTGAAATTAATGATGAAAACACTACAAATAAAAATTATTTTTAACTAAATATAATCCTTAAATGAATTAATAT
>NW_016814556.1:0-595 GCF_001698545.2 Rhinopithecus bieti
AAGACGAGCAAATGTTGAGAGATTTTGTCACCACCAGGCCTGCCTAACAAGAGTTCCTGAAGGAATAACTAAATATGGAAAGAAAAAACCAGTCCCAGCCACTGCATAAACATACCAAATTGTAAACACCATCAACACTATGAAGAAACTGCATCACTAACGGGCAAAATAACCAGCTAGCATCATAATGACAGTATCAAATTCACACAAAACAATATTAACCTTAAATGTAAATGGGCTAAATGCCCCAATTAAAAGACACAGACTGGGAAACTGGATAAAGAGTCAAGATCCATCAGTGTGCTGTATTCAGGAGACCCATCTCACATGCAAAGACACAAATAGGCTCAAAATAAAGAGATGGAGAAATATTTACCAAGCAAATGGAAAGCAAAAAAAAAAAAAGCAGGGGCTGTAATCCTAGTCTCTGATAAACCAGACTCTAAAACAACAAAAATCAAAAAAGACAAAGAAGGTCATTACATAATGGTAAAGGGATCAAAGCAATAAGAAGAGCTAAGTAGCCTAAGTATATATGCACCCAACACAGGAGCATTGAGAAGTTCATAGAGTAAGTTTTTAGAGACCTACAAAC
>NW_016814557.1:0-2870 GCF_001698545.2 Rhinopithecus bieti
ATTTCATGGACACTTATCACTTCCCCAATCAATACCCTACTGATTTCGTATGCCTGTCTTTACTTTCATTTCTTAATCCCATCATCTTTGTAAGCTGAGGAGGATGTATGTCGCCTCAGGACCCTGTGATGATTGTGTTAACTGCACAGATTGTTTGTAGATCACGTGTGTTTGAACAATATGAAATCTGGGTACCTTGAAAAAAGAACAGGGTAACAGCAATGTTCAGGGAACAAGGGAGATAACCTTAAAGTCTGACTGCCTGTGAGCTGGGTGGAACAGAGCCATATTTCTCTTCTTTCAAAAGCAAATAGGAGAAATACCTCTGAATTATTTTCTCAGCAAGGAACATCCCTGAGAAAGAGAATGGCCCATGAGGGTAGGCCTCTGAACAGCCCCTTGGGGCGGTTGTCTTTTACGGTCAAAGCCGAAGGGATGAAATAAGCCCTGCTCTCCTGTAGCACTCCCAGCCTTATTAGCATGAGGAAATTCCTGCCTAATACATTTTGGTCAGACAGGTTGTCCACTCTCAAACCCTGTCTCCTGATAAGATGTTATCAATCACAATGTGTGCCAAAACTTCATTAGCAATTTTAATTTTGCCCCATCCCATGGTCCTGTGACCTTGCCCTGCCTCCATTTGCTTTGGGATATTTTATTACTTTGTGAAGCAAGTGATCTCTGTGACCCACAACCTATTCATACACTCCCTCCCCTTTTGAAAATCATTAATAAAACTTGCTGGTTTTATGGCTCAGGGAGCATCATGGAACCTGCCAACATGTGATGTCTCCCCAGCCACCCAGCTTTAAAATTTCTCTCTATGTTACTCTTTCCCTTTATTTCTCAGACCAGCTGGCACTTAGGGAAATAGAAAAGAACTCAAGTTGAATATTGGGAGTGAGGTTTTCCGTGAAAGCCACGTGCAGAGGAATAAAACTGGACATCCACCTTTCACTATATAGAGAAATTAACTCCGGATGGATTGAAGATTTAAATGTGATACTTCAAACAATAAGAATCCTATTTTTTAAAAAACCCTAGGAAATGCCATTCTGGACATCAGCCTTAGGAAAGAATTTATGACCAAGTCCTCAAAAGCAATTACAACAAAACCAAAAGTTGACAAGTGGGACCTAATTAAACTAAAGAACTTCTGCTTAGCAAAAGAGACTATCAAAAGAATAACCAGACAACCTAGAGAATGAGAGAAAATATTCAAACATTATGCATCTGACAGAGGTCTAAGATCTAGAATCTACAATGAACTTACACAATTAAATAAGAAAAAACCAACCCAATTAAGAAGTGGACAAAATATATGAACAGACATTTCTCAAAAGAAGACATTCAAATGGCCAAAAATATATTAAAAATGCTCAACATCACTCATTATCAGAGAAATGCAAATCAAAACCACAGTGAGAAACCATCTCACATCAGTCAGAATGACTATCATTAAAATGTCAAAAAATCAATAGAGGTAGAGAGGCTTCAGAGAAAGGGAGATGCTTATACACTGTTGGTAGGAATGGAAATTAGTCCAGCTACTGTGGAAAGGAGTTTGAAGATTTCTTAAAGTACTTAAAACAGAACTACCATTTGACCCAGCAATCCCATTATTGGTATATACCACCTCCCAAAATAAATTATTCTACCAAAAAGACACATGCACTCATATGTTCATCACAGCACTATTAGCAATGGCAAAGACATGGAACCCACCTAGGTGCCCATCAATGGTAGACTAGATAAAGAAAATGTAGTATATGTCCACCACGGAATACTATGTAACCATAAAAATGAAATGATGTCCTTTACCATTATCCAATGTAAGCTAACACAGGAACAGAAAACTTAATATTGCATGTTCTCACTTATAAATGGGAGCTAAGCACTGGTTACACATGAACATAAAGATGAGAACAATAGACAATGAGGACTACTAACTAAATGGGGGAAAACAGGGAGGGAGAAAAGTACTGAAAAACTACCTATTGGGTACTATGCTTACTACCTGGGTGAGAATCATTCATACCCTAAACCTCAGCATCACACAATATGCCCATGTAACAAACTTGTACATGTACCTGCTGAATCTAAAAGTTGAAATTATGTTTTAAATTAAAAACAAATTTACGAAAGTAATATCTCTATTGTTTAATTGTGCCATTGTTTTTGATTTAGCCTAATTTGTATTTATTTCTGATTGTCTTTTATATTTTATTTACAGAAAGTGCATAGTTGAGAATATAAGCTCTGGTGAACAGGCTTACATTCAAATCTAAGCCTTATCACTATGTAACTCTTATACTTTCTCAGCTATCAAAGAGAGCACTTGAATATTTATCATCTTGAGCTACAATGTCTCATATTCTATTTTTAATATGGCTGTCTAGATGTGAACTTGTCATTTTATTTATGTACTTATTTATTTTCTAGAGATAGGGTCTTGCTATTTTTTCCAGCCTGGTCTTGAACTCCTGGAATCCAAGAATCCTCCCACCTCAGTATCCCAAGAGGCTGGGATTACAGGTATGCACCACTGCACCCAGCTAAAGACTTCTAAAGAAACTTTTGTGTTCCTTTTCTTTTAAAAACAGGGTCTCACTTTGTCACCCAGGCTGAAATATGGTGGTGCTATCTTGGCTTACTGAACCCTAGCCCTCCTGGGGTCAAGCAAGCCTCCTACCTCAGCCTTCAAAGTAACTGGGACTACTGGTGCATGCCACCAAGCCTGGCTAATTTCTACATTTTTTTGTAGAGACATGGTCTCACCATGTTGCCCAGGCTGGTCTCAAACTGCTGATCTCAGAGGATCCTCTTTCCTTGGCCTCTCAAAGTGCTGGGATTACAGGAGTGAGCCAATG
>NW_016814558.1:0-595 GCF_001698545.2 Rhinopithecus bieti
CAAGGAAACTGAACAACCTTCTCCTGAATAACTACTGTATTCAGAACGAAATGAAGGCAGAAATAAAGATGCTCTTTGAAACCAAAGAGAACAAAGACACAACACATCAGAATCTCTGGGACATATTTAAAGCAGTGTGTAGAGGGAAATTTATAACACCAAAGGCCCACAAGGTGGAAAATATCCAAAATTGACACCCTAACATCGCAATTGAAAGAATTAGAGAAGCAAGAGCAAATACATTCAGAAGCTAGCAGAAGGCAAGAAATAACTAAGATCAGAGCAGAACTGAAGGAGACAGAGAACAAAAACCCTTCAAAAAAAATCAATGAATCCAGGAGTTGGTTTTTTGAAAAGATCAACAAAAGTGATAGACTGCTAGCAAGACTAATAAGAAAAGAAAGAAGAATCAAATAAATGCAATAAAAAAAAGATAAAGGGGTTATCACCACTGATCCCACATAAATACAAACTGCCATTGAAGAATACTATAAACACCTTTACACAAATACACTAGGAAATATAGAAGAAATGGATACATTCCTGGACACACACACACTCCCAAGACTAAACCAGGAAGAAGTTGAACCTCTGA
>NW_016814559.1:0-1743 GCF_001698545.2 Rhinopithecus bieti
CATAACGAAATGAAGGCAGAAATGAAGATGTTCTTTGAAACCAATGAGAACAAAGACACAACATAGCAGAATCTCTGGGTCACATTTAAAGCGGTGTGTAGAGAGAAGTGTATAGCCCTAACATCACAATTAAAAAAAAAAAAAAAAAAAAAAAACTAGAAAAACAAACAAATTTAAGAGGTAGCAGAAGATGAGAAATAACTAAGATCAGAGCAGAGCTAAAGGAGTTAGAGACACAAAAAAAACCCTTGAAAAAATCAGTGAATCCAGGAGCTGGTTTGAAAAGATCAACAAAACAGATAGACCGCTAGCCAGACTAATAAAGAAGAAAAGAGAGAAGAATCAAATAGATGCAACAAAAAATGATAAAGGGGATAATCACCATGTATCCCACAGAAATACAAACTACCAACAGAGAATTCGCACCCTCTATGCAAATAAACTAGAAAATCTAGAAGAAATGGATGAGTTCCTGGACACATACGCCCTCCCAAGATTCAAAGCCCTGAAATGACTAATAGCAATTTCTGAAATTGAGGCAGCAATTAATAGCCTACCAACCAAAAAAAGTCCAGTACCAGACTGATTCACAAGCCAAATTCTAGCAGAGGTAAAAAGAGGAGCTGGTACCATTCCTTCTGAAATTATCCCAAAAAATAGAAAAACAGGAAATCCTCCCTAACACATTTTATGAGGCCAGCATCATCCTGATACCAAAACCTGGCAGAGACAAAACAAAAAAAGAAGATTTCAGACCAATATCCCTGATGAACATCGACGTGAAAATCCTCAGTAAAATACTGGCAAACCGAATCCAGGAGCACATCATCAAAAAGCTTACCCACCATGATCAAGTTGGTTTGATCCTTGGGATGCAAGGCTAGTTCAACATACTCAAATCAATAAACATGATCCATCACATAAACAGAACCAATGACAAAAATCACATGATTATCTCAATAGATCCAGAAAAGGTCTTTGACAAAATTCAACAGCCCTTCATGCTAAAAACTCTCAATAAATTCGGTATTGATGGAACATATCTCAAAATAAGAGTTTTATGAACACCCACAGCCAATATCATACTGAATGGGCAAAAACTGGAAGCATTCCCTTTGAAAACCCACACAAGACAAGGATGCCCTCTCTTACCACTCCCATTCAACATAGTACTGGAAGTTCTGGCCAGGGCAATCAGGCAAGAGAAGGAAGTAAAGGGCATTCAATTAGGAAAAGAGGAAGCCAAACTGTGTCTGTTTGCAGATGACGTGATTGTATATTTAGAAAATCCCATTGTCTCTACCCCAAATCTCTTAAGCTCATAAGCAACTTCAGCAAAGTCTCAGGATACAAAATCAGTGTGCAAAAATCACAAGCATTCTTATACACCAAGGGCAGACAGACAGCCAGCCATATCATGAGTGAACTCCCATTAACAATTGCTATTAAGAGAATAAAATACCTAGGAATCCAACTTAGAAGGGATGTGAAGGACCTCTTCAAGAACTATAAACCACTGCTCAAGGAAATAAGAGAAGACACACAAAAAATGGAAAAACATTCCATGCTCATTGATAGGAAGAATCATATCATGAAAATGAACATACTGCCCAAAGTAAATTTTAAATTCAGTGTATCCCCATTAAGCTACCATTGACTTTCTTCACAGAGTTTGAATAAAACTAATTTAAATTTCATATGGAACCAAGAAAGAGCCCACATTGCCAAGACAATCCTAAGCCA
>NW_016814561.1:0-1585 GCF_001698545.2 Rhinopithecus bieti
ACTATGCAGTCATAAAAAAGGGAGGTGGTTTTAATGTTTAAAACTTAAGCTCAAGGTCGGGCACAGTGGCTCACGTCTGCAATCTCAGCACTTTGGGAGGGTGAGGTGCTTGAGGTCAGGAGTTTGAGGCCAGCGTGGGCAACAAAGTGAAATCCTAAACATATGTATTTTTGAGACAGTCTCACTCTGTCGCCCAGGCTGGAGTGCAGTGGTGCGATCTCTACTCACTGTAACCTCTGCCTCTTGGGTTCAAGTGATTCTCCTGCCTCAGCCTCCCCAAAAGCTGGGATCACAGGCTGCGACACCATGCCCAGCTAATTTTTATACTTTTAGTAGAGATGGGGTTTTGCCATGTTGACCAGGCTGGTCTCAAACTCCTGGGCTCAAGTGATCCTCTGCCTCGGCCTCCCAAAGTGCTGGAATTACAGGCGTGAGCCACTGCGCCCAGCCAATGTCTACAATACTCTTTTTATATTTTATTTTTGAGACGGAGTCTCCCTCTGTCGCCAGTCTGGAGTGCAGTGGTACGATCTTGGCTCACTGCAACATGCGCCTCCTGGGTTCAAGTGATTCTCCTGCCTCAGTCTCCTGAGTAGCTGGGACTACAGGCGCGCGCCACCACCCCAGCTAATTTTGTGTTTTAGTAGAGACGGGGTTTCACCATGTTGGCCAGAATGGTGTCGATTTCCTGACCTCGTGATCCACCTGCTTTGGCCTCCCAAAATGTTGGGATTACAGGCGTGAGCCACCGCGCCCGGCCAGTACTCATTTTAATAAAAAATAAAAATTTATCCATGCCTAACTGGGTAGTTACTTGACACAATAAATGATCTTTTCTAGGTTAAGAAAAAATAAAAAGGAAAACATTTAAACTCAACTTCCTGGGAAGCCGCAGCTTCGCTCCGGGACTGGCTTGTGTAAGCACGTGCTGCGAGCGCCAGGGAGCGCAGCTGAGCAATTTCCCGGTTTCTTTGATCTTCCGCGTCTGCAACTGGAGATGAGGTGACCCTAATTAGAGACGACGGGGAAGTAGGTCAGGGGTTATTTCGTGGTTCTCAGCGGAGACAAAAGTCTGTTGCTTAAGCCGCCTCTGCCTCTGCCCCTTACTTACACCCAAATGATGCAATGTCTTCACACTAAAGGCAAATATTGAGTCTACAAATATTTATGTACCCCTGTGGGCGGTAGCAGCTGACGATATCAGGTCCTAACGAGCACGAAATCAAGTTCCCTCTGCACGCGTTATGCAGATCCTCCAAACCCTCCTGTGAGGATCGCTGGAGACCAGGAGTCTGAGGCTGCAGTGAGCTATGATCGTGCCTCTGCACTCCAACCTGGGTGACAAAGGAGACGTTGTGTTAAAACAAAACAAAACAAAACAAAACAAAACAAAACAAACAAACAAACAAACAAAAAAAAACGGTTGGGGACCGGGCGCGGTGGCTCACCCCTGTAATCCCAGCACTTTGGGAGGCCAAGGCGGGCGGATCATGAGGTCAGGAGTTCAAGACCAGTCTAGCCGGCCAGGCACGGTAGCTCAAGCCTGTAATCCAAGCACTTTGGGAGGCCGAGAAGGGCGGATCAC
>NW_016814562.1:0-1136 GCF_001698545.2 Rhinopithecus bieti
TAATTTTTCTTATACTTTTATTATAATTTTCAAATTTTACACCTTTACTAAATCATAAGCAGGGGTTTTTTTAATAATAAAAGGCAGCAAATGTAATTTTAAAGATCTTTTGCATTTCGACAGAAACTGATTGGCTCACAGAGAAAACTGTATTTCAGTATAATTGAGTTTCTTTAAATCCTACATGTTTTTAGTACAGGCACTGAAAAAACATTACTTAGGAAAGAGGTTCCTGGAACTCAGCAGACTTTCGCATTGACAGGCTAAAGAGTAAAAGGGATTAAGAACCCCTGGTATGCCAAAGATTAGCTTATTATTCCTATTTTGCATGTATACAAGTATTGTTTCCCTAGGATTCCAAAACAAATCGCAAAACAATTGCAGCTAAAGCCTTGGAGTGACCTGTGCTTTCAGCATGGTCTCTTCTAATGGTAGCAAACCAAATAAAGTGGTAAGAAAGAAATTTTTCCTCCAGTTTTCATGGGCCCCAAAGGTTAAGATAGCTTAAATAAGACTCCCCAGAGCATTCAAACTCCATCATGTTTATCAGAAAGAGAACTTAATCCAAAACCTTTGAGGTTTGTCCTTCTCTAGTCAATATCTATTTCGGCAAAACAATCATGGTTCTAAAGTATAACAGTGAAGCAAGGAAGAAAGGAGAGATTTTTCTTTCTGATAGTGAAATGGGCAGGTGCAGTTGAGACGGAAAGGCCATAATTAACACATTGTTCAGCCGAGGCACTGTAGACGTCCATGCAAGACTGCACAAATCCTCCCCCTGCCCCGCACGCCTGAGTTCAAGGTTTTGGCAGGAAAGGAAGCCAAAGGTGCCCTGCCATTCAAGAAACAGACACCTAGGGCCTGAACTTCAGTACCCTTGAGGTACACACAGAGGAAATTCTACACTGCCAAACCAGTAAAATTGGATTGTGTAAAAACTTGTGCATTTTAAAGCATGTAAGAAAGAAAAAGAAAACACTTTTTAATCGGACATATAGTTACTTGGCAAGACTTATGCATGTATTGGAGTTTTAAAAATCTAATCAGATAAATACTGTTATTTCTATGATATAGATGAGAAATTAACCCTGGAAAGGTATGTAATTTATCCATTATCAGACTCTCATTTATTTTAT
>NW_016814563.1:0-725 GCF_001698545.2 Rhinopithecus bieti
GCCTCCCAAAGTGCTGGGATTACAGGCTTGAGCCACCGCGCTCGGCCGCTTTTTTTTAAAAAAAAAAACAGCAACAGCTTTTTTGAGCTATAATTCGTACACACACAATTCACACATTTAAAGTGTGCAGTTCAATTGTTTTTAGTGTATTCATGGATGTGTGCAACCACTGCCATAGTCAATTTTTAGAACATTTTCATCACCTCAGAAACAAACCCTGTATCCTTTAGCTATAGCCTCTTTATCCCCCAACCTTTAGCAACCACTAATCCACTTTCAGTCTCTATAGATTTCCCTATTCTGGACTTTGATATTAATGGAAGAATATGTAATATTTTGTGACTGGCTTATTTTACTTAGCACAGTGTTTTCAAGGTTCATCCATGTTGTAGCATGAATCAGAACTTCATTCTTTTTATTGCTGAATAAAATTGCTCTTGCAGGCCAGGCATGTTGGTGCACGCCTGTAATTTCAGCACTTTGGGAGGCTGAGGCAGGTGGATCACTTGAGCTCAGGAGTTCAAACCAGCCTGGGCAACATGGCAAAACCCTGTCTCTCTACAAAATACAAAAAATTAGCTGGATGTAGCAGTGTGTTCCTGTAGTCACAGCTACCCAGGAGGCTGAGTTGGGAGGATTGCTTGAGCCTGGGAGGCCAAGGCTGCAGTGAGTCATGATTGTGCTACGGCACTCCTGCCTGGGCAACAGAGTGAGACCCTGTCTCA
>NW_016814564.1:0-513 GCF_001698545.2 Rhinopithecus bieti
GCTATGAATTATCTAATTGCAGATTTCCAGAAACTGTGTTAACAAACTGATCAGTGAAGAGAAACGTGTAACTCTGTGAGTTGCATTCACACATGGCAATGCAGTTTCTCAGAAGGCTTCTTTCCAGTTTTAATCTGAGGATATTTCCTTTTTCACCATAGCCCACATGAGCTCCCAAATATCACTTTGCAGAATCCACGACAACAGTGTTAGCAATCTCTCAGAGAGCTTCTCTCTAGTTTTTATATGAGGAAATTTCCTTTTCCACCGTGGGCCCCTATGGGCTCCCGATTATCACTTTGCAAAATCCTCGACAACAGTGTTACCAAACTCTTCCAAGAAGGGAAGGGTGGAACTCTGTGTGATGAAGTCACACATCAGAAAGCAAACTCTCAGAAAGCTTCTCACTACTTATTATATGAGGATACATCCTTTTTCCCCTTGGGCCCCTATGCCCTCCCAAATATCAAGTGACAGAAACCACGAAAACAGTGTTAGCAAACTGTCCCAAGA